>NW_024704742.1:56472077-56849577 GCF_018977255.1 Callorhinchus milii | reverse complement strand
AAGGTCTTGACTTAAAATCTCAAATTCAAAATCCTCCATTCATTCCCTGGCACCTCCGTACCTCTCCGACCTCCTCACTCCCCAGTCCACTACCTGGTGCCTCCGCTCGACTGGCACCGGCCTCCTGCTCATCTCTTGCACCCTCTGCTCCAGTATTGGAGGTTGTGCTTTCAGCCACTATGCCCCGAAACTCTGGAACACTCTCCCTCAATCCCTCCACCTTGTCAGGCTCCACCACTGTTAAGCAGTCTGAGACACTACCCTATGTAGAAGGCGCTATATAAGTTGTGTTGTTGTTCTATCTGCCTATTCTGGTGAATGTTAAATCTTTCAGGCACTGTTTGAAAAGAGAAAGGAGTTTTCCCTGGTGTGCCAACCAACAATTCTCCAGATAAAATTGGTCATTCACTTTATGGCTCTTTGTGGGACAATATTGTGTCACAATATTGCCTGCCACGTTTGCTTACAAATACACAGTCATTACACCCAACAGAAACTTGAAAGGCTTTAGGATCTTATATACATATATCAAATTCAAAGATTCTATTTATTTAATACAGCGTCTTATCATGTCGAAACTTGGCAAAGTGTTTCACAGGACCTGTGTGCTCCTACCTCTGCCAAGACTGTGGCTTACTTTCCAGATTAGCTTCTAAAGATTCACCACTTTCCAAAAAAGTTGTTACTTTTTCCAAGGCCAGTCATTCCCACATATAAATGTAGCCAGTATTAAACCCAGCAGTAACTCTTGAAGTCTTGCATGTGTTTTTCAGACATTTCATGCACCCATTAACTATGAATGGAATGTTTACTCTAGTGCTAATTCAGCTGGTTGACATGCTTTACATTCCAGATCATCTTCAGTCACCTCAGAGCTGACACCACTACCAGCAACTTGCCCAAACTCCCAAAACCCAATTTAAACCAATGGCATTGCAAGTTACCAAGCACAGCCTAGAACACTCTGCGTATAATTCTCCTCTATTCACTTCCTTGATTTGGATCATACAGAAAACCTGTGCTACATCTCTGAGTGAAGCCCAAGCCACACACTGTTGGGGAAAAGTGGAAGGTTCTGCTGATGCTAACACCCATGACCTTCTCTTTGTATCAAGAGTCACTCCATTCCCCCATGCTCACTGACCCCTCCAATTTTCTGCAGAATCAAAGGACACAATCTTATAAAGATACTATACTATTAGGAGAGTACAATGTAATTTTCAAGGATGTCACCAGGCATGAGTGGATACAGCTATCAAGAAAGTTTGAGACGTCCTCCTGACGTGAAAAGAGCTATACAAATGTAATTTGTTGCTGTTGTAAGGTTGTAGCTTTTCTGTCTTGAGTTGAGATGATTGAGAGGTAACTTGATCAAGATGTATAACATTGTGAAAGGATTTACTGTATGCAGTTCTGGTCCCCACATTATGTAGGGCCACTGGAGAGTGTGAAAAGGAGATTCACAAGGATGATCCCAGAACTGAGAGGTTATACCTATCAGGAAAGGCTGAACATGCTTGGACTCTTTTCTCTTGAAAAGAGGAGGGTAAGGGGTGACCTGATAGAGATCTTTAAAATGATAAAAGGTTTTGATAGGATAGACATAGTTCCACCTCTGGTTCCACTTGTGGGGGAGACCAAAACCAGGGGTCATCAATATAAAATACAACAAGATTACATTTGTATGGCGCCTTCCATGTTGGAAGGACGTCCCAAGGTGCTGGACAGTGTACAGCGTATCAGACCCGAGCTGGTGTCAGGGAGGGAAAAGGGAGCGGAGGGGAAGGGATGGCATGATTGAAGAGGAGGGTTTTGAGGCGGGACTTGAAGGAGGCTAAGGAGGGGGCGAGGCGGAGTGATTGGGGGATGGAATTCCAGAGGTTGGGGGCAGAGTGACTGAAGGCTCTCCCACCAATGGTGTGGCGGGAGGGTCGGGGGACATGAAGCAGGCCAGAGCCGGCTGAGTGGATGGAGCGGGTGGGTTGGAAGGGGGTTAGGAGGTCGCAGAGGTAGGGTAGGGTGAGGGCATGGAGGGCTTTGTAGGTGAGGACCAGGATCTTGAACTGGATCCTATGAAGGATAGGGAACCAATAGAGTCAGGCAAGAATGGGGGAGATGGGGTCACGGAATTTGGTGTGGGAGAGGACACGGGCTGCAGAGGTCTGGATTATCTGCAGCCTGTGGAGGGAGGAGTTGGGAAGGCCGACAAGCAGGGTATTTGCATAGTCGAGTCTGGAGGTGATGAAGGCATGAACAAGAGTTTCAGTGGCCTGAGGGGTGAGGTAGTGGCAGAGTTGGGCAATGTTACGGAGGTGAGGGAAGGCAGAAAGGGTCATGGCTTGGATGTGGGGAAGAAAAGACAGTTGAGGGTCAAACAAGGTACCTAGGTTCCTGTCTGGCTTGGTGAGTTGTAGCAAGTAACCATGGAGGTTGATGCTGCCAGAGCCTGAGGTGCAGAGGTACTCGTGCGAGACAATCAGGAGGGCCTCAGTCTTGTTCACAAATAGGGAAGTTAGAAGAAATTTCTTTACATAGAGAGTAGTGGGAATGTGGAACCTGCTACCACAAGGAGTTGTTGAGGCAAATACATTGATGTATTTAAGGGAAAGCTAGATAGGTACATGAGGGAGAAAGGAACAGAAGGTTAGGCTTGAAGACTTAGTTGAGGAAGGGCAGGAGGAGGCTCATGTGGAGCATAAACACCGGCATAGACCAGTTGGGTCAAATGGCCTGTTTCTGTGCTGTATATTCCAATGTATTCTAATGATTTGATAAGGTGGATGTTGATAGGCTGTTTTGTAAGTAAGTCCAAAACTACACTGTGTAAATATAAGAGAGCCAGTACTAGGTCTACAATAGCAACAACAACTTGCATTAATATAGCATCCTTCACAAGAGACAGAGTCCTGGAACACTTATCTGTGGTGGAGTCTGATCCTCACCCAGGGGGAGAGGGAGGGGATGACCATAAGTATTATCAAAAAGGAAGGTCTTCAGGCGGGATTTTAAAGTGGGGAAACAGGGGGCATAGCTGAGGGATTGGCAGAGAGAGTTCCAGAGCTTCGTGGTGTAGTGACTGAAAGCATGGTCATTGATGGTGGAGTGGAAGGGGTGAGGGACGAACAGGGGGCCAGAGCCAGCCGAGCAGAGGCGGCGGAGTTCTGAATTAATTTATTTTATGTATTATAGAACTGCGGAGGCCAGTGAGGAGAGCATTTGAAAAGTCCAGCTGGCAAGTGACAAAGGTGTGGATGATAGTTTCAGCTGCTGTAGGTGTGAGGTACGGACAGAGGCAGGCAATGTGGCACTGATGGAAAAAGTGGTCCTGGTCAGGGAATGGATGTGGGGGAGAAAGGAAAGCTGTGGATCGAACCTGACACCCTAGTCAGTAGGGAGATCTAATTGAGAGTTAAGGAGGAACTTCCTCACGCAGAGAATAATGAGAAGCTGTGGTGGAAACAAATAGCATTGTGTATTTAAGAGGAAAGTTGACACATACATGAGGGAGAAGGGAACAGAGAGACAGGTTATAGGCGGGAGGAATAGGTAGGTTGAAGGTTTGTATGGAGTATAAACACTGGCACATGGACTATTTGGGCCTGTTTGTGCTACAATACTCTTTGTAAGAACAACCAATGGATAAAAAGATTCATAGAGATTCAATATAATGAGAAATAACCAGCTTTGACACTCAAAACCTATATTATATCTACAAACTATTCACAAACTCCTAAAAATGTAACTGTTAAAACTGGAGTGTTGGAGGGACTGGGACCAGAGTGTATATTTCTACACACTTTCTCACTGGTTCATACCTACAGCTTGGTGGAGGTCAAAAAGGCCATTAAGTTTATTGTCAACCTTATCCCCTGATTGTAGCCGAAAAGTCATTTGGCCTCTCCGTGCCCACCACTCTTGCCTCTCCAGTTTTTCAACACAATGAATGCCTTGCTGCAACTGAAATCTCCTGCACATTCTCTCAATTTGTTAAGATCAAAAAGGTGCAACTCAAAGATCCATCACAGCACAACAATACCCCAAATAAAAGTATCAAGCCGGTTCAGTTTGTAGCATTCTCTACGCTGAGTCAGAAAGTTGTGTGATCAAGCCCTACATTGGACTTTCAACTCATAGTCTAGGCTGACACTTCAATGCCATGTTGGAGTGCACTGTATTGTGGGAGGTGCCATCCATTGGTTGACATGTTAAACCAAGTTCCCATCTGCTTGTTCAGGTGGATGTTAAACATCCCACAGCACAATTCAAAAAGAGAAGATAGTTTCTCCCAGTGTTCTAGCCAACAATCCCCAGATAAAATTGGTCAATCACTTCATGACTCTTTATAGGACATTGCTGTGTGCAAATTGGCTACTGCTTTCTTTTACCAAAGACACAGTCTCCTGAAAGGCACTATATCCAATGCAAGGATTCGTAATTTTAGTATTAACAAGTGTATACGCCGATCACTTGTGACACATATAACATTAGCACATGGGATGCACAGCCTGGACCTAGAATTGGGGAAGCAACAGGATCAATCTTTCTACAGATTTATTTCCCCCATCTCCCTTTCCTCCTCAGTTTTCCCAGTATTATAGTAGCAAAGGACAAAGAACAAACAGGGAGAGTGTAAAATATGATATTTCATAACAGATTCAATGTGATAACTTATGAATTGTTGTACTTTTTACCCCAAGCTCCCATCACCCACTGTCCTTGTAAACCCACAAGGACTGTAACCTCTCCAACTTCAGTGCCCATTGAGACAAAGAATCAAGTCTTACCAAAAAGCAACAGCTCTCTGATCTGCATGCACTATATAACATGTAACATTCAAACTTATATTACACTTCCGATACTGTATGTCAAATTATAAAACCTTGACCTTTGAACAAGTTAGCCAACATTTGGAGTTTGCAAATGCTCATCCAACGTTTTGAAGATTTTCCCAAATTGAGCCATACTCCAAATGTTATCTGTTATCCAAGGACAGCAATGAATACTATGTGCATTGTGAAAATGTAGAGAATATAGATATTGCAGAGATCACTTTATAGCACAATACAGGTACTTTAATACACAATGAGTGAAAGGCAAGTGTAGTTATGTAACACTTCCAATTGGATGAGAACAGAAATGTCACAAGGATACAATTTGTCTCGAAAGTAAAATAAATTGGGTTTTCATTACAAAGTATCAGAGCTTCAGGTGATTTTTTTTCTTAAACCAGCAGCACACTGTTGTTTTACCACATTTAACAACTGTGCAAAGAACCCAGACAGAAAATTTTACTTGGCAGTGGTGGGGCTGGTATTGGCAACAATTCATTAGCAAATCCACTAAATTACTTCTGTTGTGGATCTGTGGTATTTTCTATTAGCAGTCTGGCTGTAAATCTCCTGTGAAATGAAAATGAAAACATTTCTGCCAATCACATTGAGAACCAAAAAAACCTCGCTTAAAGGGGAACAGTACTGTGGGAAAAGTATAGCAGTTTCAATCTAAAGTATTAATAATAATCCTTGACTTATTAGATCATCGAGACGTCTCAAAACGCTTCACATAATATGCTGTAGATTGGTGTGATTGTGTGGGTTTTGTGGGCATTGTTACCGATGGGTTGTTTTTAAGATACATTTATCGTTTCTCTCTGGATTTTCAGAATGATGCAAGAATCAACAGAAATCTTGGCATTACTTAGCATTACTTGGCATATCTCAGCCAGCAGAGCTGCTCCCCTGGGTTGGATGCCATCCATCGGGGAGAACGAGAGCTTTTCAACACAAGTTGTATTTAAGTATTACTCTTTTGGTAGGATAAAGTCTTGGAGTGCTTTACAAAGACGGGTTGGGCATCAAACAAGGGAGACTGGAAGTGACAAGATGCAGTTGAAGAGTTATGTTTTAAAGTGGAAATTACAGACAGATAGAGAGCGGAAAAGACAGAGGAATAGAGAAAGGGAGTTTCAGTGATTATGGGCTATGGATACCAACTTAGATATAAAGGTACCTACCCTTCGATATACTTCAAGTGTAGTGTAAAAACCACCAACAGAAGGCCCTTAAACCCATTGTGGTTCACCGATAAAGACATCACTGCCAATTGGGGTGGACTGGCTCCCCAAAAGGGCTGGGGATTGTCACCTAAAATGGGGGTGATGATTCATGGGGGATGCCAAAAAGCATGAAGTATCGGCACATTTAAAAGCTTTGTCAGTCTAAAACGGAACTTCTGAACTAGGCATCACAGCATTGGGAGCCGTTCATGGGGGCGTTTGGGAACGATTCACGGGGCATTTGGGGAATTTCCTAATTTCCCATATCCTCAGTCTGCGCCTGACTGCCAAAGAGAAACAGCTTTGTTTTTAGACAAGGAAGTATTACTCAAAAATAGAACAGAACAGCATCAAGACATTCCACAGGGATAACATCACACAAATGCATGATTTGTAGTGAGGAGGAACTGGGAAAACAAACAAAACAAGCAACTCCAAGCTTGGACAGCAAATCATCCTTGACCTTCCAAAGTCTTCTTGAGGTTGCAGCAAGACAGGAAATGTCTAAATTGTGCAACTATGGGAAAATATAAACTACTGCATGCTCTAAAATCAGGCAGGTAAAGTACAATACATATATGAGAATGGGGAGATGGTGGAAGCAGAAAGTGTTGTTTGTTTCAAGAACAAATTAGATAGATTTGTAAAATTAATATCTCGGAATACAATATGTAGTTTTGGAAAAGACATGTGATATACAATATATAGTTTGGGACATGACATGTCAAACGACTGCTGAGATGGTGGAAGGCAAAATGGATAGACCTTGGTCTTCTTCCACCTTGCAAATTCTTAAATTCTTATGTCTTAATAAGCAAGGAAAAAGGGAGAGGGGATGTGACCATAGTTCTGGTTGAAGAAGTAATTCTTAAGGTGGGATTTAAAGATAAAAAGAGGGTACCATTGGTGGTGGTTTGCTGAAACTCTGGTCCACGCCTTTATCACCTCAAGGCTGGACTATGGGAACTCTCTCCTCGCCGGCCTTCCCGGCACCTCCCTCCACAAGCTGCAGGTCATTCAGAACTCTGCAGCTCATGTATTCTCCCGCACCAGGCTTCGCAACCACATTACTCCCACCCTCGCTCGCCTCCACTGGCTCCCCATCCCCCAGAGGATCGATTTCAAGATCCTCATCCTCACCTACAAGGCCATTCACGGCCTTGCTCCCTCCTACCTCTCCGACCTACTATCCCCCTACCTACCTGCCCGTACCCTCCATTCCTCTGGCTCCAGTCTGCTCCACATCCCCCGCCCCAACCGCCCTACCATCGGTGGCCGGGCCTTCAGCCTCTCAGCCCCGAGGCTCTGGAACTCTATCCCCCAGTGCCTTCGCCGCCTCCTCCCTTTCCTCCTTCAAGGCCGGTCTCAAGACCTTTCTCTTTGACTGTGCCTTCAGCTCCCCTCTCGACTCTCTACCCACTCCTCGCTCCCTCCCTTCCCTCCCCTCACCCTGACCATTTCCCCCCCAATGCTCGGGTCCTGACCCAACTGTACAGCGCCTTGGGACGTCCTCCCGACGTGAAAGGCGCTCTATAAATGGAATCTTGTTGTTGTTGTTGTGGTACTTGAGGGGATGGGGGCACACAGAAATATTGTGCCAGCTGAGTGAAGGGTGTAGGCAGAGGAGTGGGGTGCCAGCGGATCAGAGAGAAAGGGCAGTCCTAGGCTATGAAGGGATCTGTATGTTAGGATCTTGAATTTGATCCTCTCAGAGGCAGGGACTAAACAATAGCTCTTTCAGAATGGGACCACAAGCATAATAATAATAATAATAATAATCCTTGTATTTGATATTGTGCTTTCACATTAGGAGGACATGTTAAAGCACTTTACAGGGTGTTCAAATCCCTTCACTCCCTGCCACCTCCCTACCTCTCCGATCTTCTCACTCCCCAATCTACCAACCGGCACCTCCGATCGACTGGCACTGGCTTCCTGCTTGTCCCTCACGCCCTCTTCTCCACCATTGAGGTTGTGCATTCCTTCACTACACCCAGAACCTCTGGAATACCCTCCCTCAATCCCTCCGTCATGTCCCACCCCCTCTCCCCTTTTTTACGTCCCACCTGAAAAGCTTTCTTTTCGACTACTTACGGTCACCTCTCATGCTTCCCCTCCGCTCAGAGTCAGGCTCCACCACTGTTAAGCGCTCTGAGATACTAACCTGCGTGTAGGGCGCTATATAAGTGCAAGTTGTTGTATTATTGTTATTATTATTTAGAAATAATATTAAATATCAATTATTATTAATATCCGAGGCAACTCATCCCTTGCGACTCTAGTACATCATTTAACATCATTAATTACACAATGGGAGTGACAGAGATCTGCGAACCCATGTGTACATGACTTGAAAAAAATATCCATTCAACATTTTTTTTAAATTTTAAATTCGATTTAAAAAATAATAACTATTTGGTCACTTAATCCGTGACTGTTTGTGGGACTCTGCCATGCACAATTGGCTTCCGCGTTTCGCCCAGCAAAGATAGTTAATTTTTACAGCATATTCTTTGAAGCATTTTGAGACATCTCAAAGACGTTGTAAGGCACTATATCAAATGTAAAGATTCTTCTTATTATTATTATGTATTGTAAAGCTGTAATGGAGTCCACGGTGCAACCACTTTATCAACAAACGTACGCTGCAAATGAAATACATTAAAATTTGGCAGCAGTATAGTTAATTCAAAATGTTGAGACTGTAGCACAAGCTCATGTGACAGAAATGCCTATGATTTGGGGTGTACATAGTTATAGATGCACTTTATAATCTGTGTAACCCCTTCTTCTCCTATACTCTGAGCTAACATCAAAGGTATTAAATCAAATTGCAAACAATTACAGCGATTTCTATTCAGGTCGAAAGTGTATTAATTGCAAGATCTGTGATTTACATGTTTCACCTAAATTATTTCAATATGAGACTCTAGGAACAGTTTATTCACTAGTTTATCTTCACTTGCATCACATATTCTACTTGCTTTTTTTTTGTTTTGAGAGCTGTCTCTATCTTAAGATCACAAACACCACAAATCTGGCCAAAAGTCTGGATGCCATTTAGAGGGTGGAGACTTGAGATAGAATGGAAAGGTGAAATTAAGGCAAAACTGACATTCATTACAAGAATATAAATAATAATGATCCTTGCATTTGATGTAGCGCCTTATCACATCTTTGAGACATCTCAAAGTGATTCACAGAATACACTGTAAAGTGAGTTGACTGTATATTTTGTGGACTGTATATTTTACTGATACAACTAGGTCTAAAAATATTTTCATTTTACTTCAGATTTGAACTGGATTCCATTAAAAGAAAAAAAAGGTGCAATGTTAGCAGCAAACTACTGTTCTGAACTGTATAAAAATAACAGCCATTGTCTCAGTTTTTCCAATTGCAGTATGAAAACTCATCAGGTTAATCATAAGCTATTCTACATCTGCTGCCATAGATCGAGTGACTCCACTTATCAGCAAGGCTTATCACTGGATACCAAACAGGAGTGGGAATGCCAGTTGATTTTGCTTCCCTAATCCATAGGACATTTAAAATGTCCCACAATTGCAGCCTCCAAATGAGATTAGCTAATTTAGCACAGACTGCGAATATAAATCTTTAACTATCCTGTTGTTCATGACTGCACCAGGCCATGCTTTTACTCACCACACCATCAGGGAATTGGAATCATTGGAGGTTGTAATCAATGAACATGCAGTGGGTCTGAAATACTTGTTGTACTGGGTGTGGAATTTCGTTTTCAAATAAAATAAAATTCGGTTCAATTTTGAAAAGTACCCTGACATCCACAAAGTGTAGTCTGTGAGGAATATCTACAACACTTGCGACAATAGTCAGCAACTGTGTCTGTGTTGTTTACAAATCATTTTTGTTAACTTTTATTCCTTCCATTTGTTGGGAAAGGTCTGTTTAGGTCAGGAATTAGGAATCCGTACATCTTGTTGCCTATGATTGTGGTTTAGAGTACTGGTAACAGTAGCCTATACCACCATAGCATTTTTTAGTGACTGTCAGTACAATGCTGCCTCCAATCGTATAGAAACAACTTTAGGTGTTTTTTATGCCACTGGGGGCAGCTAAATTGTCTCATTTACTTTACAACACTGCTCTCAAAGGCATGGCTACCAATAAGCAGACAGTAAAAGACAGTAATTAACTTACTATGTGCCCCCTCAGTCATTAACTTATACTGCAACAGTAACTGAGGGCTGAGGTAATCTACATTATTCATTCACTTCAGGGCTGTTTGTTGCAGAAAGTACTGTGTGAAAAATTAGCTGCTGCATTCACCTACTAATACAGTCACTACACTGTACAGTAGATCCTGAAGTCAGGCACCTAAGCCTGTTTGGTCAATACATGACTCTTTCATCCTTTGTCAATTATGTCTGTTTCAATGGCATTTATACCACAAGTCTATAACTGTTTCAATAAAATGTTTCACCCAACTTTTTTTCTTCCATATAAATCCCAAATTTTTAACCTTATGTCCCTAGTGTTTGAACCCTGTAGCGAATAATTTGTCTTTTCAGTTTCCTTAACAGAAAATCTAAATAAGAAAACAACAGCTGGGCGAAGAGGTAAATGCATCTACTCTGCCATTAGCGTATAAGGTTTCAATAATGGATAATTTCTAAGAACTATGCATCTATATCTCTAAGCTGTCATATTTTCTCATCTTGTCTATGGAAAAAATGCTTTGAAAATAATTGTAGATGTATATTTTGCAGCTGCCAAGCGAAAAAAAACTATTGGCTAAAACAGGATTTTAAAGAATTTAAGATTTACAATCCACACATACCAGCTTCAGTTTAATCCTTTTAAGCACATTACATAGCCATGATTATATGGTTACTTTAGGTAATTTGAGTTATTGTTTCCTTTTGATGTCAGCCTGGCTCAGTTGAATGATGTCGCGCCTGTGAATAAGAAGCTTGTGGGTTTAAGCCCACTCTTGGGACATTAAACTCACAGTCTAGGTCAACAATTGAATATAGTTCTGTGGTTGTGTGCATTGTGAGAGTAGCAGTCCTTTGACTGAGATGTTAAATCAAGGTCCCGTCTACCTGTTCAGGTGGATGTGAAAGATCTTATGGCAGTCTTTGAACAGAAGGGTGTTTCGCTCGGTGTCCTGGCTATCAATCACCAGATACAATAGGTTATTCATTTCATGAAGGGGCAATATAAACATTTGTGGGACATTGCTATGCACAAATTGACCTCCGCATTTGCCTATGAAATCCACAGTCACTACACTTCACAGTAAATCCTGTGAAACTATTTGAGATGTTGTCCTTATAGGAAAGGCACTATGTCAAATTTAAGAATTATTATTATTTGAGAGGCCACATCGCAAGGTGAACTTCATATCATTCCAGAAAGTTTTACAGTATTCAAAAATTAATAACTTAAACATGCAAATTAATCTGAAGCAGTCAAAGTGTTTTGAGAATCTTTGGACCAACAACTGGCAAGACTTCTGATTTAGCCTTTACAGTAACTGAGCGCACTTCAGAGGTACCAAAAGATGTGAAAGAAGAGATTTCTAATTTTATAGTCAAAATATTCACTTCACTCATTTTGAATGATAGGCCTTCACTTGAACTTCATAGCTTTGTACAGAAATAATTTTAATTCCAAACATATAAAGAGAATGTGAACGAGAAAGAGAATATAATGCCTTATCAGGTCAACATATTTACAAACGCTTCACAAGTTGTTCACAACAAATTTCACATTTCAAGCACCTTTTACATAGTGAGAACATCTCAAAGCGCTTTACAAAGACTGACCTTGAGTCCAAAATTGGAAGGGCAACAGTAGGGGGAAGGTGGCCGAAGAACCAGCCAAAGAGATTTTTGGGCAGGTTTTGAATGCAGAAGGAAAGGCAGTGAGGCAGAGGGTTAAAATTCAAGGGGTGAAGGCAAAGTGGCTGAATGCTAAGCTGACAATGGTGGGGTGGAGAGCATGGGGAGCATGAAGCAGGCCACAGTTGGCAGATGATGTGGCTGGGCGAGTAGGGTGACCGAAGATCACTGAGTTAGCCTGGGTCAAAGCCATGGAAGTATTTAAAGGCAAGGATAAGAATCTTAAAATTAAATTGCTGAGGATAAGCGAACCAGGCGAAGATGGCAAAGATGGGCTCATGGAGTTCTGGAAAGTATGGAGCTTGAGCTGAGGAGGCTATGAGCAGGACAGTAGAAAAGTCCAGTCTGGAAATGGCATAAATGGCATAAATGGGGTTTTAGCTCTATGATGGTGAAGATTGTCAATGTTACTGTTGATTTAAAAAAAACACAGAAGCTACATAAGCCAAGAAGGTCCTTTCGGGTAAATGACCAATAAATCGGAAAAATTGTTGACAAGGGCACAATGCTCTAAATAATGTCAGGAATCTTTAATGCCCATCTGAACGATAAAACAGGACTTCAGTTTAACATCGTATCTGAAAGATCACTTATTATAATTCTGTTTGTGCCCTTATTCAAGATGTGAGTGCAATTATAAACCTCTATCTCCAAACTAAACTTGAATTAACAACAACTATTTGCATTTATATAATGACCTTCACATGGGGCAGATTAACAGTGGTGGAACCTGATGCCGAGCAGGTGGGAGGTGACCTCAAGCACAGTCAAAGGGAAAAGAAGTGGCAAGGTGGAGGCATTGGGGGAAGAGCGTTCCAAAGCTTCGGGGCATAATGGCTAAAATCTCACATGCCGATTGTGGAGTTGAGGGGTGAGGGACAAGCAGGAAGCTAGAGCCAGCCAAGCGGTGGCAGGAGTCAGAAAGGTAGGGAGGTGCCAGGGTGTGAAGGGATGCCTGAAGGGATGCAACACGTGAAGCAATGCTAGAATTAATGGATTTTCTAGCATTGCTATTGCAATGTGTTTGTGGCATGATAGAACATTATAGCGTGACAGCAGATATTGGCCCATCAACAACACCTGCTTACATTTAGATAGCTCCTTCATGCACAATAATGTCTTGATCAATTGCATTAGGGCTGAGCTGGTACTTTTCCTTCACATGAGCTATCTAATCTCACGCTCCTGCTCCCTCCCCACACCCTTTAATATCCCTGCTCTTCAAGCATCTAATTCCATTTCCACGTTCCAGCCTTTCCTTCTTTTTTTAACCGCCTCTTCTATAATTTTTAGGTATATTTTAATTTTGTGTCCCACATAGCGAGATTCTGATTTTATTTTCTGTAATAATAAATAATCCTTGTATTTGGTGCAGCACTTTTCATATTTGGAGAATGCCCCAAAATGTCTCAATAGGTGCTTCAACTATTAGGTAATACTCAAGTAGAATAATCCCAACATGGGGCTTTGAACACACAACTTTCTGACCCAGAGGCAACACCTATAATTTTTTAGGTGACATTTATTCAGTGCAGGTTAACAATCTGAAGGTAACAATGAGGAATCGAGAATTATTTTTACAGACCATTTAACTATTCACTTTAAGCAGTCCCAGGCCTCATATAATATGGTAAATAAGCAACTTGAGACATGTGATGTACATGACAATTGAAGGAACCTCAATTATTCTTGCTGTCAATGACGGAACGAAGAAACACTGTACTACTGTGGAACATCTTGATGCGCTTTAAACCAAACAAAACAGGGTGCATTTAATTCAGGCAAAATTTATTAGGGGTTGGAATTCACAAAAACACAAAAAGTTTTTCTCTGTAAGAATCTTGCTGCATCAAAGTCAATTAACTGATGTCAGTTGTGAAAGAAATCTTTAAAATCAATTACAGAGAATATAAAGAGTTTTCATCTTACAGGCAACAAATATTGTAATTTTCATCATAAAATGACAGTAAAGAATTTTAATTCACACCAGTGCTGCATGCAGCTGACTAAGTCCAAAAATTCGAAGCTTCAGAATTACGTAGCTTTTACGACCTCAAATTTTGGTGTAACAAAGGTATTGTAAAAGGGTATCATTGAACCTGTCCAGACATTTTTCCTCATTTCCTACTGTTAACAATTACAGTATAAAGACATATGTAATTAGTTTTTTTTTGCTGGTAACACTATTTTGTTGAAGTATAAATTGCAAAATTCTGCAATAAAATACTATCATATACATTTGCACCATCTAAATGTTCTTGCAACGTGCGCACAAGAGGCCGTTAGTAAAAAGGGGGAGTAGGGGAGATGACAGGCCTATGAAAACATGTGAAAAGTAGTGAATTGATGACTAAATAACTGTACAGCAGACATATATACAAAATGCTAGACTGAATACACTGTGGTAAATTCAAGCATTTACGAAAGAAAAGTCACACTTTTTCTTAAAAACTAAGGTGCTGCAGCGCCAACCATTCCTCGTCTGTGTGTGTTGAAAAATAAACATGGCAGTAATACTTGGTGATCTTTTTATTACATGGTATATCTTACTCAATTTTGTATTTAAAAAAATCATGGACGTAATATGGCGTCAACTTGAGTAAATTTTACTAAAACCTTTCTCCAGAAAATCATATATATTAGAAGGAAGTTATTCTGCTATTCAAACTTATAAACAAATTGTACAAGAGATTCTTTTCAGGAGCTTTGAATAGATAATTAAGCAGGAAAGCGAAGGCATTTCCATTTCACTGGGGCAAGTGGCATTCAACGTTGAATGATGCTTCTGATTCCAAAACCATTTTAAAAAAGATACACATCAATAGCACTTCAGTGTGGATGCACCATACAGTGACAAAACTTGCCCACACCTCTGCAGTTGCTGGGCTGAATATACTTTTAAACTCTCATTAAGTAAAACAATTACATGTCTCAGTTCTTCAGAACTGCTGAGTTTTAATGGTCACTGATGTTAATACAACAACCTAGGCTTGCTAACTCAAAAGTGCCTAAGGACTTCAGAAATATGACCATTAAGAGTACTGCATGACTAGAATCAATGATCCTTTGAGAGTTTGTCTCCGGGTGAGATTACTAAATCAACATTTTCAAAACAATCTCTAGGAAATGTAAATTATTATTTAATTGTACCATATATTCCTCAGCACAAAAAAAAAGTGAATGAACAGGGGCACCTATTCTGGGCAATTATCATAGCTGTATGATTTATTGAAGACTACACACTGAACATATTGTGTGTGTTTTTATATATATATATATACGTATATATATTTTCCTCTATTTGACAAAATCATTAATAATAAATGTTAGTGACAGACCATTGTGAGCTTCTGTACCAATGAGAATAAATAGGCATCACTACTGCATGCATGGACAAAAAGTGAGCAAATGAGATTTGCTATAATAATAATTATAAAATAATTTCTCTCAAGACAAGAAGGAAAGACAGATCAGTCTTCAGACAGCATGATCGATGCTTTAAAGCTATTCCTATTTCTTGGCAGAAGATGGTGCTAAAATGATGCGATGCTTCTTAGCTGTAGTCAATCACACAACTGTCACAGAGGCTATGTTCGAGTATCTGCAGACTGAAATTTCATTTAATAACTGTTGTAGATATTGTGCTCAACCAATGCACTGCAGATACAAATTTGTATAAAATTTTATAGTCGCTTCACGTAGTTTCCTGGAAAGGTACCAAATAACTTCGATCGCCGAGAAGTTCCTGCAATTAGAAAGAGAACTTAATTATATTTCATTAATTTCTTGATCTCGATCAGTTCTTTTCCTCAGTGTGTTACTTTAATTGTTATTGAGCACTGATGATAAAATATATCAGATGGACAGCAAACTCCCCCGATGGCACAACTAATAAAGGCATGTAGCGAGACAGTAGAGTAAAAATAATTCTAATAATCCTTACATTTGGTACAGGGCTTTTCATGTCAGCCGGATGTCTCAAAGCACTTCACAGAATATAAGGTGTATTGATTGTGTGTTTTGTAGGTGACCATGGAAGCAAACTGCATGGTTGCAGATTTGAATTCTGGTCTGAGCTGAGCTAGCAGTTGGGGTGCTATAATTGGCCTGAGAGTTCTCTGGGGGAAAATTAGCCATGATTCCAACTTCTTATTATCCGGAAGCCTGGAAGGTACGTGTATGTGATTAGGTGGGTTTGGCTGCAATATCATCTACATCTTGTCTCCCGTTGTAAAAGTTCTATTGGAATAAGGGACACTTGGATGAGGTATGGGATAAACAGCACTCATGAAGCTAAATCCCATGGAAAAAGGAATCAAATAAGGAGAGGTAAATTTAGAGGATCATAAACAGTTTAAATTAGACTTGGATTGCTGGGGGGTTGGTATGAAGGTTACGAAGAGATGCGGTAAATTCCACTTCGGTCAGTATTTCCTGTATGAGAATTTAGAACATGCAGAATTTCTCAAATTGTTCAATTCAGTCTTAATTTTGAAGTCAAGAGGTGTGTGGTTATTTATGCTTGTGTAGAATTAACATGGTAGTAAAATAAAAATCATGACTTGATCAGTGATATATGAATGAAGGCACCAAAGGCAATTGGGTCAGAGTTTTAACATCTAAACTGTATTGAATCAGCCTCTCAGCAAGGCAGCACCTGATGAATTGCCACCAACACTCCATCCCAGAAATACAGATTAGAAACATCACAACAACAACTTGCACTTTATATAGCGCCATCCACGTAGGGTAGCGTCTCAGAGCACTTAACAATGGCGGAGCCTGACTGATTGGAGATCTGCCAGAGGTTAACTGGGTGCCATTACCCAATAAGTCAACACTGAGAGAGAAAATGGAAGAAAAGTGGTAATCAGATCAACATAAAGCAATATTTAAATCAATGATTAAGGAGAGGTGCATCAATGAGCCAGGTGGCTAATTAGAAACTTGTAACATGGCACTCAGCTAGGTGTGTTGTCACACTTAGACCGGGCCTCAACATAACATTGATCAATCATGATTATCATGTGCAATGATGTCAATAAAACAGCCAACCCTGCCAAACTACAATATAAGCGCATCATCATTAGTATGGAAGACTGACAAACCAGTTTCTTTCCAGTCCTTTCAGTCCTATAAACTCACATTGCTTCACATTCCAGTGCTAATGCTAAATTATCCTGAATGCACACTTCCTAAATGTGTTCCGTTTACGAAAAGAACATTTCTCTCACAACCAACAGCATGTAGGACTCCCTTGATATGAACAATGTAAAGTCACCTAGTTCCCCATTGAGACTAAAAAAATCACCTGGTTGGATTCAACAGTCCAGAAAGTTACCCTTTCACTCAGGAGAGTGAGCCAATCTGCTGGCCGGACCATGAAGAGTACATCTACAAGGAAAGACTTTTATGGGCGAAAAAGAACACAATGGAGGCAAACATGAGAGCATCTTTTACTTCAAGAGTAGAAAAGTATTACAGGTAGAATCTTATTAAGCTGTAGAAAATCAATACACATACACACCTAGTGATCCCTTAAACAGTATTTTTAACAGAAAAGGTAAATGCATGATACTTCAATGCAACTTAGTGAAATGCCCATCATTGCACTGTATTTCTGAGCAAAAATACTGTAAAACAGATTAGTGCTACTCAAAACAGTGATAGCTTAATACTTCTGCGTAGTATATATGGTTTGAGGATAACATTAACACATAACTGCCCATTTAGACTTTTTTAGATTCAAGAAAGGCTGAATTCTGGGTATTGGGAGAACTAATCTGCTGAAGCATCATTTGATTCCCTTGTTGCAGGAATACCTTTATCTTAGGTGAGTTGGATGGTCATTCTACAGCATAGCTCTCTAGAGATGATGTTACTTTAATTAAACTGGATTCTTGTTGTACAAGACAATTGTCTGGAAGCAAGGCCATCCCAATAGATGAATTGGATGCTTTTTCTACAGGAATGTTCTTCAGACATGGGGTCACCTCAGCTGCAGGTGAAGTGGGTGTTTTCCCAAGAGGACAGTTTACTAAAGGTAGGTTCACTTCAACCGCAGAAAAAGTAGACGCTTTTTCTACAACATAGATCTGTAGGGGTGGTGTCATCTCATCTATATGTGAAGTGGATATTTGTTCTGCACAATTGTTCACAAGAGTTGGGGACGCCTCAAATATAGGTGCAGTTAATTCTTCCTCTACAGGACAGTTGTTTGGAGGTTGAATCACCTTCATCTGAGGTGAAATGGGTTCTGGTTCTGAGGGACAATTCTCTGGAGGTGCAGTCATTTTAAGCAGGGGTGAAATGGATTCAGATTCTATAGAACCATTCTCTGGAGGGTGAGCCATCTTAACCTGAGGTGAAATACATTCTGGGTTTATAGGTTGATTCTCTGGAGGTGGGATCACCTGAAGCACAGGTGACGTGGAAGCTGAATCTACACACTTAGTGGAAAAGTCTTCAGATGTCTCCTTGGAGCTCTTCGCAGCCACATTCTGGATCAACCCAGAGGGTGGCTGGTTAGACACCAGCGCAGCAAGAAGATTATGTATAGAGCTCATCTGCTTAGACAGCTCTACCCCGCTGCACTGCATAATATTATGCAGATTGACCATGTTAGCGTGCATCTGGTTGTTACCAGATTGCACACTGGCATGGACTCTGTCCATGGCTTGTTTCATCAAATACATACCCTCCTCCGTAACGGAGGGTGGGAGAGGTGCAATGTGGCTGAGATCTGCTTTTCCTGACATATGTTTCCCATTGTCTGCATATTCAGAAACTCTTGCACTGTTTGGATTTTTCGAAGCAGACCTATTGCCAGATGCTGGGTCATCCTGCTGCCCGGCAGCACATTCTGGACTCCTCCCTCTGTCTGGATTGGGTTGTGTGAGGATAGAGGAAGAATATTCATTGCCAGTCATGCTTTGGCCCCAGGGTAACCCTATAGCAGATTCTGGAATGGTTTTCTTAACAGATGAATTGGTGCCAGAACAAAGATGGTCTGAGGAGACAAAAAAAAAATACAAACATTATTTGCACATGTACAGTGGAAGTGGAGACTTATAAAGCACTTATGCAAATATAGTAGAAGTTCATGCAGCAATTAACTGCTGCTGTGGACCATTCTATACAGGAATATTCACATGCAGATTAAAGACGCAAATGTTTATAGCTTCTGCAAACGTTAGTTAAGCACAGTACTATTCTACTGGAAGAATGCATGGAAGGAGAGACTGTAATAAAAACCTACCAGAGAGCTGGGACTCCAGGATGGACGGTGGCATATCAGGTCCAATCTTGATGATTTTCAGAATCTTTCCACCAGCCAAGTTAAGCCTTTCTTCGTTGGCGTAACAGGACAACTTGGTTTTTAATCTTTGGTCATTGGACTTGATTTTTGTTTCATCACAAGTTATTGATTAACAAATCTTGTGAAAGTTAGGGAGGCTTTTTGCTCTCGTCATCCATGTTTGTCCTTTGCCATCCAGCCCTTAGTGATGATGGGCTATTCCTAGGAAAGCAGCTTGATGTTCGGCGAAATAATTGGAAAAAAACAAAATCCACAGACTGGGAGCAATAAAGAAGATTACCTACCCAGATTGTTTGTTTCATTTTTCAACTCAAATGTATCCGCCACACATGTTAAGAGTGAGGTTTGCAAGAGAACTGAACTGATGAAGATAATGTCTAAAGGCACATTCTCCTTGTTTGACACCCACAATATTGTTGAACACCCTCAAATCCTGTGCGGTTTGCTTAAGGTTAAATTGAACACCAAATTGTTTCCTTGTTGACATCCTCCACACACTGTAGTAAGACAATCTGCTGGTTATGACAGGAAGAGGAAAGGGGAGGTCCTTGCAAGGAAATAGGCTACAGGTGGAAGGATTTGATGGGACAAACTGATCTTCATCCTGGGGCTAATGTATGGTGAAACTCTAATGTGGCAGCCTGACAAATATTATCTATCTCTGAATACTGGTTTAGATAGTTTTCAGTATATGGCAGGATAATGGGTATCGTTGTATCTTATTGATCCCAATGCTATTCCCAGACAGTTTGAAGCAATCATTCTACTAATTGTTGTTTAGTTACCAGGTTTCCTTGGGTATAAATACCAAGTCTGCATTTCTGTATGAGTTTACTGCAGATTAATATACAATGTGCAACCAGCAATTTTCTAAGTCAGTTTTATGTGGTAAATTGAAGGGGCTGCCAAGTTAATTTATGAGATGACTAGGTGGGAATTGGAATGTGGTCCCAAGACTACCTCATCATTTTGTCTAACTAGGCAGTGTTGATCATTGATTGACTGACTAATTGATTGATCTGTCCCTATCTCATTGACCTTTGATAACAGCCACCAAGGGTACTCTTTTGCAAATTAAAAAGATCAAGTCAAAGAAACAAGTTCAACAAGGAGAGAAGGGTGCATTAAATAAATAAGAGACATTTAAGAAATGGCGTCGAATCTCTGTACACATTTCATGAAGATGTATTCTCCTGGTGACCCGGTTGGCAATGATTTATGAAAAACAGTAATTGCTGCAATATTTTCCCTTGGAAAACTTGGTTTCAGCTCTAATTGTATAAATCCTACTTCAATAAATGCTATAGGTTTCATGGATCTCAAAGGAGATAGGGTCTAGGGTGAATTCAGCAGATTTGTTCCATTTGTAAATGTATCCCTCGTGGGGGGAACAGACTCTTATTTTATCAACGAATGAACTATACCCATTGGCAATGGTTAATTGGGATGTGAGGAGGTCAAATGATTGCTGTGTGAGTTTAACTATGTCCAGAGCAACAGCTTTAGCTTTGAAATACAGAAGTCCCAGGTACTGAACCCAACCGTAAATATTGAAGGAAACATTTGCTATGAGGGTCTGGATGAAAGTTAAGGATTTCAATCCTCTGGCCAATACTTCATGCTATTCAGATTAAGGGATCCTTCTGAAGTATTTCACATCGACATGTGGGAAAAGATGTAGAGAAAACGCACAAATAAAATGGTGGAACAGACTCGACTTTTTGAATGACCTTTTCCTGTTCCTAATATTTTTTAAAAAAAATACAATGGTACTTTCCCCTTTAGATTATAATGGATAAAGTCATGTTTGGACAGCTTTGGTCCAAAACCTATTGAGCCTATAGGACAACCTACCTTAAACTTGGGTTTCAGCAAGAGGACACAAATTCAGCATAGCTGTTTAGATAACCATGCAAGCAAATGGATTATGGATATCCTTAGTTTGGAAGAATGCCTGGAGTTGATTTTCATGATGGCTTTGTTTCTTTGTTCCTCTTTATTACCACATAACCTGTGGTAAAATCTCATGTGCAGCTTTAATATAAATTCTGGTTCCTGTATTTCTACTGGCCGTTCAGTGTGAATTTGCATGTGTGAAATATTAATGCTTCAGGGGATGGCAGCTTTATGAAATGAAGTCATAGAACAGTGAAAATCAGGCTCGGAAGAATTGTGAAAGAATGGAAAGCCCTATGAACAGTGTTTATGGCTTGTGATGTTGGGTCTGCACCCCCCCCCCCACCTTTCCCCACACACGAAAAACACTGCCTGTGTTGTCTGAGGCATTTACTTTCTGGATTGAGGTCAAGCACACGCAGGGGAATTTATTCATTGCTTCCACCCATTAACTCCTGTACTAATGTTTACTTCCCCATCTATCTGATAAAAACTCAGACCATTAGATTCAGATGTTTAAATTGATCAATTGCTCATTGCAGACTGGCATATAAATTATACAAGTATGCCATAAATATACATACCAACAAACCATCCATCATCACACTTCTCCATGACATCAACAATATCGCCTTCTTTGAGCTCTAACTCGTCTTCATTTCGAGGATTGTAATTATACATAGCTTGGTACCTGTAAGGAAATACAAAATGCAATGTGAGACATTTAAATTTAACCAGCTGTTATCTGCTAAGGTTACTAACAATGAATACAATAAAAGTTTTAATGAATTATTTACTGGGTTATTTTCGGTAATAATCGTCCTTTTCCCTTTTGATAATTTATCTCATTTGTTTTCCAATTACTGTATTGAAGTCAGGTCTGTAGTCTTAGGTGTAGCTCTGGTAGCTTTCTTGAATCCTGTATGACCTTTCTTTTTTCATGGTCTATCTAATTTTGCTATTTTTGTGTGAAATTAAATGGGCTGCAAAAAAAGTTAAAACTTACCTCAACTACAATAATACAGACAAGCACAATGGTTGTTCAAAAATCTAGGGCTGGGAAGCAAGAATTGGATTGGATTCATTCCAAGCATGATTTAAGGCCAAATTTAATGAGTTACAGTACAGAAACCATATTTGCTTATTTACAGTATCTCAGAACATCCCCAATGTCCATTGACTCCCTCAAAAATGTGTTTGGCCTCCTGAATTTGTATTTGCAAGCTACTTCTGTTAGATTATGGCTTTTCAACTCCAATTGTCATCAAGTAGAGATACATAATATTTAAGAAATGAAATTTCTGCCCAGAGAAGGCTTCAAATATTTTATTTGCAATGGAAATGTTATATCCCGTTTAACCATTTAACCAGGTTCAGAACGTTAAAAAAAATAATACTCACGGCTCTCCCCCAGACTGCAAATCATCATGCATAAAGGCTGGTCGTTGGGGCTGTGGGTGAAAAGAAGTATGATTCACTTAAGTTTATTTTCAGAGGAAATAAAGAGAAAACCATTCATACTTTAGAGTTTCTTGCCTGAAACAAAAATATGCCACTTCAAGTCAAAGTAAAGCATTGAAGGCATATAAAAACACAAACCGTAGAGACTAACCAGGACGAGACTGCAGCAAAGAATCCCTGAGTTTACACACTGCCATCATGCATTACACATGCTCAGCTGCACACTGATTTTAGACATACAAAATCAAACCTTTGGTCTCTATAACTTGTCCTCTACAGACTCCATGGAAAGACTCATGCTTTTACTTCCCATGCACAAGTACTGGTTTACAAGGTNAAAAATGTATTGAATTCAGTTGGCACAGCAACAACAACAAAATTACATTTGTATAGCGACTTTCACGTTGGGAGGACGTCCCAAGGCGCTGGACAGACGGCAAAACTAGATTTAACAAACTGAAGCATTTCTACTATTGATGTGAATAGTAGCAAGTACCACTTCTGCTTGTACTTGCTTATGCCACAATGCACAGTTCACAGTGCATTATCAGCCAATGTGACTACTGCCCAGAGTACAAGATCTGCTTACTAAATTGATAGCAAATTCCAAAAATTCATTTAAATCCACTTGAAAGCAAAAGGTTTATATTCTGAATTACAAATTTGGATGCTGGGAATTAAAAAGAATAGGAACATATGGTTGAAATTAAACTTTAAATACATTGTAATTGTTTCATACAACCAAGCTTTATTTTTAACTCCTGTGCTCCTCTCCTAAAATAATTGCACAATGTAACATTTCTGAGGTTAAAACAAAGATATTCTGGAATACAACAGACCTGAGCCAGCAGCTGAACACTATTGTATCACATTAAATGTAAACCTTCTTAGGTTTTATAACAGATGTTCAAAAGTTTAGATTTCCCTTATTAAAATCACCCATAATATTAGACCAATAGAATACTTTAAAAAGTGCAAAAGACCTCTTAATTGTTTCATTTTCACATAGTATTTTTTAAAATCAGAATTATGAGAAAATATATTGCACTACTATTTGTTTAATCAAATTCAAGAGACTTGGAATCATCATTCAGATACACTTTGGAAATTTGAGGCTGTGGTTCAAGAGTTACAAAGTATGTACAGCATGGAAACAAGCCACTCAGCCCAATCAGTCCATGCCAATGTTTATACTTAAAATTAATGCATCTTTCCTATTTGATTCAACCACCGTTTCAGTCAGTGAGTTCCACAATCTGATTACCCTATGCATGAAATGGTTCCTTCTTTTTGATTCCCTAGTCGCTATCATATTTGTGTGGATTTGGGAAATTGACTCAATTTAAATACTTAATTTTTTAAAACAACAAATCATTTTATTTCCAAGTATTATTTTGACTTAGTTCAGGAGTTACGATTTTAAACACCTCTAAGTACAAAACAGTTTAATCTGTGAAAATAAGGCTGTTCATTAATCATACTGAGTAACTCAGCATCTGTTGACAGTGCAGGAATTGTTATGCACAAGCCACTTTTTATTTTTAACGCCTAAAATGGAATCACTCTTCTGTAAGCTTCAGGACAAAACATCTATCAAAGCACATTGGAGTATGGTGGAAAGAAGCCTTATACACAGCAAAACATACTGAAGCATAAACACACCCCAATATGCTACAGAAATTGCAAGAAATTCAGGCAAAGACAGTAATTAATTCAGCACACACACAAACACAATCCAGCAGAAAGCAAACAACTCCACATTTCTGGCAGCAGAGTGCCTCCCGATTCCCCTACCCTATGCGTTGGTGAAAAACTAGGATGCCTGACAGGAGAACTGCAGGATCTTTTAGACATCAAAGGACTGCGAGGCGGCTTACCAACAATCACTATTTCAGTTCTCAATCCAGCCTGTAAAAGCCACAAAAGTGCAGTCAGACTGCCTAAAGTTTTAGTTACTTCACCCACCTCACCACCAACCGAGAAAGAAACACATACAGATCAAACATTATGCCCTAAGGGCGACCAGTGTTCAATTGATGAGCTGAATTAAATGCTACTTTCTCCCGATCAGTAACAAAACATACAAACATGCTAAGATATAGGCCGTCTCGTTCATATTTCTGACAGTCACTGTTCTGACTTGAAGAACACGTTCTGATTGTAGTCGATTGATTTCACTAGTGTATCTGCTGAGAGAATGAAAACCTTTTATCCTCAATGTAATGATTCTTATTAACTGACCTTTTAGATGCAATTCATTACTCAGCAATTGTAGTTTTGACTCACGAGATCACATATTTTGTTCCACTTACAGCTGAGACTACAAGCAGCTGCCTCTGTATAACTACTCATGATCTTGGTTATTTTGGGGGTATTTTTTGTGTGAATGGTTGTGCTTGCCAAAGGATCAGGAAAAGTACAGTCAGGAAAAGGTTCTTCTACTCTGTACCACAATCAGAGTAATTCTCTACTAGTCTGTAAATTTACCAACTTTGGGGTTATCTATTTCAAATGAAATGCCATCATTAATATTTAGCACCACAGATCAGTAAATTTAAGGATAAGCAACAATGTAATATGCATTAATCCCAAACTCAAAGCAACATCTATTGTATTCTATCAGATGATGAATGAGATAGCAGCTTCCTAGGAGTTGGTCACACCTCATTCCTATATTCACATGCTCCTAGTAAGGAAACCAAAAGTATATCACACCACTCTATGGGATCTACTTTCAGATTGAAGTTCCCACAGGCTGGCATGATATACTTTCAGTTATCAAAACGTTATTAGAAATTGTCTCATATTAGACTCCAATTGTGTATTTTTGACTGAAAACCATTAAAATGGACGCCTTTGCTGAAAGGAAAGAGTTAAGACCTAATCCAAATTTGTTCCACAGAAAAGCACCAAGAATTGTGGAAGAGCAATCGGGATAGGAAGGAAGAATTCTTCCCACCTTTCCAACCTTCACTGCTCATCTCCTCTTCAGCAGAAATCTGGGGATATCCATATGCATTCTTGCACCTTGCCATTCTGTGGTGCTCCATCAGGCTTTTCCAACTAACCCAAACCCTGTAAATGCCTATTTTTAATCAGATTTGATGTACTTTTAGATTACCCGGTAATCAAGATAGGTAACAGTAATACTCTTATAATACGGTGGGCTGAAGGACCTTCTTCTGTGCTGTAGATGTCTACAGACCTAAATTTGTATGAACAAAAACAAAATTCTTAGTTGAGAGAATTCCAATGATTCTTTGCCTTTCTTGATACATAACTGGTTCCTAAACATCATCTGCAACAATTAAGGTGATTGCAAAAAGAACCTATAACAGGTCTGTTAAAAACCTGCTAGGAACAATTGGGACATTACCAGCATGGAAACATACCTCACTACACAATAGCAGCAATAGGAGAAATGCTTGCCTACACTTATTAAAACCTTAATCAACAAATCCAAATTCAATATCTTCAAACTATAATGTTTTAAAAATGTTCAACCACACCTTCCATCGCGGACAAAGATGTGGGTCCCTAAATATATTTCCTTTTAACATAATATTTCTCATGGATTACTTCTCCTGTGCTATTGCTCTGTACTTTGTGGTGTTACCATAATTTGTAATGGTTATTTTAAGCTAACAGCAGATAGATGACAGATCAAATTGTTGACTGCATTTCACTCTAATGGTATATGCTATTTTCACAGTGTCTAAACTCCCTGTCCTGTGCAATACACTTTGCCAGCTAAGAGAGCTAAATGCACCTTAACTGGCAGTCAGAGGGGAACTTGGAAAATCCCCAAGCGAGGTTTTCTCTTCTTCTACCAGTTCAGCACTACACCACCCAAATGTCTCTAAGACCATAAATTCAGTGAAGTGGGGATCTAATCTGTGGTACTGAATAAATAAATTTAGCACATTACTGATCCCAAATTTCAAATGAAATTATGTATACAGAGTAATCAGATAGCAATTCAGGGCCTATGCTAATCATTGATATCCTTTTGCTGTTGGCATTGCCCAAGTTACCTTCATCTTTGGAGACCAAGTCTCCGGACTGGATGATGGTTTGGTGGAGATAGTGGGTCTCTGAGGGAGCTGTAGAAGTGCAGAAGAAGGTACAGAGGGAGAAACCTTTGGTAGTGGGGATGAATATGCAGCAGGCAAAAGTGAGGGAGGAGAAGCAATAGGTTTGTCAGTTCCAGATGTTACAGTCTATAAAACAGTTGAACAAAAATGAATAGGACTAGATATGGCAAGATATAGTATTGCAAATGCAGTGCAATCTTTATGTATTATTGAACAAAAACAAGTTGTTTTTTATTGCATATCATATTCAGGCAGCTAAGTTGTTTTTCTTCATTACACTTCAGAAACTGCATTCCATGATAATTAAGGAAGTGATATTAGTATTAAAAACATGCACTCCTCCATAGCAGGTATTAGATTGCTGTCATTGCTAGGAAGATCAGCACACAATTTCATCACTTCTGTAAGCCTTCAGGCAATAGATTATCCTCATACTCCTCAAACAGTCAACATTTTCATGCCACTTTGGAGCATTAACTCAATTTTGAAAGCCAGCTTTGTTTAATTGTTCATTACGTTCTTGTAAAAAACCCCCACAAAATCCCCCAAAAGTTAGTTTTTAGGAGCAGTTTTACAGTAATTGTACCTCAGTATCAATAAGGATTTCGGTCTTATCTTCATCAGACATAATAGGTCTAGATAGAATTGCCTTTGGTGTCTTATAGATCACACTAGGCTCTTCTTTTATAAAGAGTTTCAGAGGCTCCTCAGTTGCATCCAGTGTGTCTTCGGTTTGATCAAGCTTTGACTGGCTTTCTTGAATGGCTGAGAGTAATTCTTCACAGCGCTCCTCTTCTGGTTCATTTCTGAGCTCCAGGTGTTTGTCAGGAGAACTGGTTTCTGATGGTTCTATAATCACTAATGAAATGTCTGTGGCTTCCAAAGCTTTCTCATCAGTAGAGGGAATGGCTGCATTTTTCTCAGGGGTACCCTCAAATTTGTTTGCTAATTGGATTAACTCAGTATTGTGTCCGTGAGCCACACAGTAAACTGGAGACAATGGTGAGGGTGAGATAGCATGAGATAGAGGAAGACATGGTGGGCAATTTGGAGTTTCAGGTGAGCTGGTGAGGTTCTCTATAGAACTGACTGGAATGAAATCACCATACTTATTACAGGAAGCAGAATTTGTTGAGGGAATAAAATCAAATCCAAAGGATGTCACTGCCCAAGATGTACATTCATCCAAATCAGAGAACAGACTATTATTAGGGAATGCAGGGAGTGTTGGGGCCTGGACGGTTGGAGGGGAGGACCCAACTGTCAGTGATATCCATTCACTAGTGATCGCAAGAACTGCAGACTCATTTTGACAGGGTGAGGAGTCATGCCTGACAGCAGGGGATGTTGTATTGAGCCTTCGACAAGAAGCCAACTTAAGAAAGGAAACGGGAAAAATTCAGACATTTTTTCAAAAAAAATGATGGCAATGAAATGCATTTTCAGTAACATAGATGTTACTAATAAATATTGGTTCAGCCAGCTGATAGGATAGTTGAAGTTTTTCAGGTATTTATCCCTACCTCTACTTATTGACAAATCAGACTCAATTTCACAATAAACAAGTCAATTCTCAGAATGTTGTGATATTCTAAATGGGTCACTGACAGGCGCAATTATTTGATGCAAGTTATCCCCCTAATAATAACTATCATTTTAAACTCAGCAGATGCTCCTCTTCAAAATGCATTCTGCTGTTAAACAACAACAACAAATTACATTTGTACAGTGCCTTTCATGTTAGGAGTATGTCCCAAAGCGCTGGGTAGTCAAAGATGTGGACACAAGCTGGGGGTTGGGGTCAGTGTGGTGGAGGACATGCATGACGGGTGGGAGTAGGAAGATGATGGAAGGCCTGGTCGAAGAGGAAACTAACACCAAGATCATTTCACAAGAAAATTTCCTATGCAAGACAATGAAGAAATGACTTTTTCCAAGGAGGAAATGAATGGAGCCTCATCTGGTGAAAACAATGATGTGACTTGCTATTCCCAATACCAATTGTGTGCCACAAAGCAAACATATTTTAAATTTAAAAAAAGCAATATAGTGCTGGATATACCTCTTTGGGATGGAGAGAAAGGTTGCATATTACATGAATGACTATCAGTTAGGCAAAAATTGACCCTTGATAATCTGCACTTGTATGTAACTCCATATGCAAAAAATATATTAATTTCATTAAAAGTATGCAATGTGAATGTTGTTTTGTGCTTATTTTCACCTTTTCAAGCCTTCTCCAATGATCTTTTGAAATCCTCAAACAGTGCACACTGTTCTAAACATGGCCTCAACAATCATATATACAAGATGAGATCCAACACACGCAAATAACCTCGTATTTTAACAAGCTCCTGAATCAAAGCTGAACACTGAAGTTTACTGCTAAAAATCTATTTTTCTTAGCTCCATTTACACGAAAGTAGTAAATGTGCTTTAATGAATATTAAACTAAATAAGAGTGAATGATCACATAGAAATGATGAAATTATTCAGAATCTCAGGTGACTGTAAAGCAGATTTGTAACAGTTTTAGTTTAAGCAGTTAACCTGAATTATCCGCTACTTTCTTTGCAATGAATGGTCAACCCAGATATTGGACGGATCATTTAATATCCCTGATGCATACATAAGCTGAATCATAGACAGTTACAAATCTGGGAGATGACCTTCATTTTGAATGCATTTTTATTCAAATTGAATGTCATCTTTCTGGAATTGTAGGTATAAGATAGGGTACTTATCTATTCACTAAACATTCTTGCTAATAGTTTTCAATCTCTAAAGGATTTGTAGGTATAAATAGGATATTCATTTACTCTGTATAATCTTCCCAAGAAACCCTATTCATCACACTCTTATTAATCCCCACTTCTTTCTACCCATTAGATATTTTTATCTGCTATATTTGATGGGAGTTGAATAAAGAGCAGAATCAAAAGAAAATTAAAATAAAGTAAAATGCCAACATCGCGCAATGCCTCTTTCTTATCTTTTACAACACTAAGATGTTACAATTCTTTCAAAATATGAGCTATTCAATTAGTGAACCTGAGGAACTGGATATTTTCTATTCTTTTGAACAATCATCAAGTTTGAAAAATTCTAAGTCAAATGCGCAGTAAAGTTCCCTCCATTCTTGAAATAAATGTTATAACTCTAACCTCTGAGGAGATGTCCTCCACTACCAAAGTAGAAAATGTATGTTTCCATTTGTCCCATAAGCCATCTGGGGTTAAGTTGGATTGAAACTCAAGAAGTAAAAGAATCAGGTTATGATTTAATAAGTCACGTTCCACCAAAATATCTGAGAAACCATCCAGCTGAAGAGGAGATTCTCATTGAGTGAAAACAAAAACAGAAGTCGCTGGGAACACTCATCAGGTCAGGCAGCATCTATGGAGAAAGGAAAGTCAGTCAACGTTTCGGGTCCACGACCCTTCGTCAGAACTGGGGCATGTTGGGAGAAACACAAAGGGTCGTGGACCTGAAACGTTGACTCACTTTCCTTTCTCCATAGATGCTCCCTGACCTGCTGAGTGTTCCCAGCGATTTCTGTTTTTGTTTTCAGATTTCCAACATCTGCAGTATTGTTTTTTTTCTCATTAAGTGTGTTGGTTTAATTCTTACTTTAAATAGTTATATCAGAAAACATCACTTTAAGCTCTAATATTCTCAAACAACCACCCAGAGTCCTAGTTTGACATTATATGTGGGGTGGGTGGATGACAATGTTTTTTTCTGGTCCTGTACATTCTTATATTTCAGTGCATATTGTATATGACAAACTACCATTGTTTTTTCTTGTCGATAAGCATAATTTAAAAAAAATTCTTATCAATATGTATAATTACAGCAACGATCGTTTTTCAATAAAAGTATTCAAAAATGTCACTTGTTAAAGGTTCACTTCAAGGTTTTCTTATCTCTGGCAAAACCATCTCCAGAAGACTGAAAAGTAAACAAAACAGCAGGGGGCAAAATAAAATCTGATGGTTTCCCACTAATATAACTGTATTATATTAATCCATAGATATAAATGCCACAGTAAATTGTTCAAAAACAAATTAGTTGCCTACCTTTGTGGATCCCAATGTATGGATCCTATCGCTGGAATAGCTATGAGGCAGAGGAGGACCGGAGAACTCTGCAGCACTCTTAAGCTGAGGTTTCTTGAGTACATCTACATAGGTTATCGGAAAGATACCTTGCCGGTTTGTTCCAGGGATCCTTCCTTCATACCAGTTTTGATCTACCCGCCTGACAAGTTTGATTCGTTCACCCTAAAGAGATCAAATATTTCAATTGTATACCCAGAGGAAACAAGTGGATTGAATAATAATAAAGCTTACATTTAGTACAAGGCGTTTCATGTTGAGAGGACATCTCAAAATGTTTCACAGGAAATCCTGTAAAATGGAATTACTGTGGGTTTTGTGGGTGAATTCGACAAAGAATTTCGCAACAGCAATGTCCCATAAACAGCCATGATGTGAATGATCTATTTTATTGGGAGATAGTTGGTGGGACAATGGGAGAAACTCCCTTCTCTCTTTGAATAGTGCCAATATATTTCTAATGTCCACCTGGACAAGCAGACAGTACTGGTCTCGAAATTCCAGTTCATGAACCAACAACAATGATGACAGCCTGTATTTATATAGAGCCCTTTCATGCAGGGTAGCATCTTTTGAATGCTTTAAACCAGGTGAGTCCGCAGTACTCCAGGGCATTGCTGATGACAGACCAGCCAATCTAGCTTCCCACTCAGCTGTTGTTGAGCCTGCAAGCTTAAGCCCTTCTGGGTCGGTGGTCCTCGCTGGGCCAGCAGTGGTAAACTTGCTAGATTATGTACTCAATGGCTAGCAATGCTAGTTTTAGCTGGTGAAACTCCAGCAGTACTCCAACACTCTAGGCTTCCAAGTCTTGGCTCTTGCCAATCTGCGCCTTCCACTCTCTGGAATTAGGTAAGCAGTATGTGTTCCTCCAGGGGGAGAGCGTGCATTCCATTCCAGACACACAAATTTCCATGATTAGGTGGAATACATATGTGGAAGTCTCAGTTTGGTTGGATTCTTTTAAGCATAATGATGTCTGCATGTGTCAGACACCTGGTAGCTGACCAAATGAAACCCAAATATTTTGCCAACATCTCTGAAGCGTCACTCCAATTTCTGCTTTATTTCTAAGAGGAATTGAGACTTATGCTTATTTTCTGCTCTCTTAAAGTTTTGTTTTATCTTGTGCCTAATTCTTGAAGAGTAATTACTGGTACATACTATGGGCCTAGACAAGAAAATTGGACTCAATTTACAAAGCATTTAACTGGACATGTGAACATATTAAAAAAAAAGCTCCACAGATAGAATAAACCAGCTTAGAGAACAACTTGACATTTTGGGGTATTATGAACATAGAACTGGAGACAGTAGTATGAAGCTAAGTTGAAAGAATTGTTAAAACAAATTCAATTTACAGAAATAAGATTTCTAGCAGCCAGAATTACCTTCCTCAGGGAAAGCTCCACGTTGGTATCTGCTGTAAAGTTATATTTTGCAATAGCTTCACCAAACTCCCGAATTTCTGCTGGTGGAGGAGGTCTTGCAGGCTGTGCCTTTTCCATTGGGGGCACCTTCTGCCAGGAAACACAAACATATCTGTCATGAATCAAAGCACGAGTAGTACAGCTTCATAACAACACCATAGAGTGCAGTAAAATAAATCAATACCATGTTATACAGCAGGTGCGAAGAGTTACAAACCTCAACATATGAAATGGGGAATATCCCAACAGCTCCGTGGTGCTCGCCCTCAAACCAATTTTGATCTATCTGCCTGAGAATGTAGACAATGTCTCCTTTCTTGAATGGCAATTCCCTGTGGACAATCATATTTTAAATATTGTTCTTATCACAGGTCATGACTCATGAGCTTTCTATGGCCTTTAGGCACAATCACACTGTAACACATAGGTGATAAAGTGTTTCAGAAGATTCTCCATATTGAATTACCCTGAAGAAAATTGGAATAACCTCTAACTGCTCCATTGCTATGAAGACTTCGTATAGCAAGGATGGCAAAGGATGCACAGGGAGATTGTGAACAGGTGCAGGTTATTGTACAGGAAATGGGACACAGAGGTCAAAGGGCTTTTTTGCTACAAAACATGCAAAAGCATGTTACTGTCTGGAAAATCCTGCTCAGCTGCATTGTTACAGGTTCTGCCATATTAATCACTGGGATAAAAGTGCTGCAGTACAATGTGCTCTTTGTTGTTGAAGAAATCAATAACAAATTTTAACTTCTGTAATTTTCGAAACATCCAAACAAAGATGTTGCAAACAAGAACAAACAGATTTTTTTGAAATTCCAACATGGTCGAAAGTTATATCGTAAAAGTACACTTTAGTACTCAAAATAAACTCTTTCTTGGAACAAATGTAAAATCACCCAAAATTGTTTTTGAAGGCATGGCAAGGTCAAAAAGAATTTTTTTTAAGGAGTGTTCTGACGGTAAATGTAATGGTTCAATGTAATTAGATTTTGGGAGGATCGCAGTGAGTGGGGACGTAGTGGGTGAAAGCTTGGCCTTATAAATAATAATAATAGCACTACTACTACTAATAATAATAATCCTTGCATTTGATATAGTGCCTTCGAAAATATACTGTAAAGTGAATTGACTATAAATTTTGTGGGCGAAACGCGGCAGTGAATTATGCACAGCAGAATGGAAATGGATGGAGAATGTTGGAAATTCTTTGACATTGCTTTGACATTGGAAATTCACACCTATGGAGTGATTGAATTGCTCTCTCTGGAGCAGGAAAGTGACTTTATGAGTGAATTGTATTGACCTGTTGTTGAGCAGTTATTGGTACCAATCGGTGGGCAACAGAACTAAGCTGGAGGAGCGGAAGATATGAACAGGAGATTGGTTACTGGAGAATATTGCACAGCAGAGTGGGGCAAGAACATGAAAGTCAGAATGAGCATCTGAAAGTCGATCTGCTGGGAGTCAGGTTGCTGGAGTTTATAATTATTCCAATTTCTACCTCATCTGGTAGAAAATGGAGGGTGGTGGTCATTGTGGGGGGGGGAAGAAAAATTAAATGTAGACCAACAATATTAAACTGTTAAAACTAAATTGTTGCTTCCTTGCCACTATCAGCCATCAGTGCTTATTAGTGCAAGGAAGCAACAATTTGGTATCACTTACAAATAATTTCCAAGTACCCTCTTGGATTGCTCTATTTGTTTAGTATCACGGTGATCGGGCCTTCAGCCTTTCTGTCCCCACCCTACGGAACTCCATCCCCCAATCCCTTCGCCTCGCTCCCTCGCTTGCCTCCTTTCAAGGCACGTCTCAAAATGCTCCTCTTTGACCGAGCCTTCAGCCACCCTCCTACCCTCCCCTATCCCGACCTCCAGCTCCCTGACTGTCCAGCGCCTGGGACGTCCTCCCGACGTGAAAGACGCTATACAAATGTAATTTTGTATTGTATTTTGTATTGTATTCCATCATGCAGCAGGTCACTACTGCTTAAAACATTACCATCTAGAAAAATAATAACCAAATTACAAGCAGCAAATAAACTATAAACAGTAAATAAACTACAAGCAATAAATAAACAGTACTTACTTTGCGGTTTGAGCTTTAAAGTCATATATTGCCTTAGCAGGCTGTCTCTGAAAAGACAAAATTCCCCATCAGAAATTATTGTGTTACGTGTAATGGGATAATCGTCACAGGTATTAATTATCACAATAGAAATTCATGCCAGTCAGTAAATATCACCCCATTCCCTCCCTAACCTCCCCACCATCAAACTTGATCCAACTGGTTAAGTCAAAGCACCCATAGTGGTCACTGAGTCTGTTGTCGGTGGTTATTTAATGTTGATTTTTGGAAATTGATTTATTTCAGCTTTAAATCTGCTACTTCAAATATTCTTCCTCAGGCACTAGCAACTCACATTACAGGGAAATGCTGTGCTCTGGGAAGCTACCCTGCATGAGGGGTGCTATATAAATGCAAGTTGTTGTTGTGTGCTCTCCAATGGGGCTCCAATGGCACTGTGTGAGCTTGGCTGAATTGTGGTCTCTATCTTTTGAAATCTGAATATGGTGCTTGGAAATAGGCTCCCCAATGGTTTAGGGAAAACGTACAGCTTTTCAAACAGTGCTTTGACTAAAAATACATAGCATTGAAAGTCCCAATCTTTTTCTCCCTCTCAATATGTTACTACAGAATCCAGTTTAAAATTGCACAGTTGCGTGCGTAATTGATAAAGTGTAAAAGCGTATAAGAGTGCAGGTAAAAAAATGTGCGTGAGAATGAGAATGTGTGGCCGAGTGAAACAAGTAAAAGTGAGAGAAAGTATTGTCTTGAATCAGATACCAGGGTTCTGACTAAGTACATGCAGTTTTGCCCTTACATAGAGCAAATGTGAGTGAGTGAATGACTGTATGTGTCGAATGCCCTCTATTAGACTCATACCTCTCTTTGTTCCAAGCGCCTACATATTTCATCTGGCGTTTCCCTTTGATTCCTTGGTGTATATCGACCCATCTCAGAAATATACCTAGGAGATTCCTGATCTATTCGAAATAAAGAACAACAAATTAAAAGACCCATACAAAGTTGTAAATGCCATCGACCAGTTTTTTTTAGCTACTTGGTCAAATGGAAATAATCTACATGATTATTGTGCTCAATATTGCTACCTGTTACTTAGGTACAATAAAACTTGCAATGGTTTTCACCCTATGAAGATTCTGACACCAGATCAAGAACCAAGAATCTAGTATTTCCCAAGGAAAGGACAGATTTCAGTGTATAATTCTTCTATACTTGGAAGAATCCTTCTATCTGTAACCAAATGCCTAATATTTGAGTGGAACACTTGTAAGTAAAATAAATGCCTGCCAACTCACGCCTACCATTTTTACTCAGTAGACCAATCTTAGTGTTTCTCAACTGATAGCACTTCATTTGCATGAATGAATTCTGAATTAATGTTGCCGAGTGTGTCCTTTAGAATAAGACTTAAAGAGATTGTGCTGGTGGGGATAGTAAGCTATTCTGCCTTACAGAGAGGATGAAGTTACAGCGATTATTGATGGGGACAGCTGAGGATCTTATTTTACCATAGCAGCAGCTCAGCTAAATCAAAGTTTGTGGAATGAGAGATTGGCAAACTTTTCCTTTAGAAGATGCTTTTGGAGCATTTCAAACTGTAGCAATAATGGGCAAGTGTGTATAAAGAGTTTGCAATTTTTTTTTGTCTGTCCCAGGACATGTATTTGGTATCAGCTGTGCAGTTACTGCCTTTGATCAGCTACTGTTTGAGTGGAACATTTAACTTGTAAGTAAATTAAATCCTTGTCAACTTGTGGCCTTCCATTTTAACTCCCAGGGACAGTGTTGTGAAGCCTTCAAAGGCTGAGAATGAGAAATTGAATAAATTTGCATACAATGTTTTCGATTTTAAAAGGGCCAAATTATGTGGTTTTAATGACCAGGAATATAAAGTAAGCTGTACATTTTCCTGCAATCCTGCACTGCCTAAACAGATTGTATTATTGTACCGATGCAAGAGCTCAAATTATGCTCAAATTATGCAGCCTCTTCTGATTCTGTACCATCTTTTTGAATCTTACTAATAACACATTCTCTACCAGTTAATGGCTAGTCACCCATGCCCCCAGAATAACTTGATTCAATTACTGCCTTCTTACTCCCCTCTATCTATTGCCCTGCAGTTAGTTAATGGACCTTCGTAACAAAACCATTAGCATGCAATATTCTAACAAGTGTATTTTATTGCAAAATTCAGTTGAGCTAAATTCTGCATAGAAAGCATAAGATTTGGAAGAAGTACATCGAATGGTCTGTGGGTGAGCTAAAAGCGACACTTACCGTTGAGATCTGTTTTGGCCTTGTGCCTAACTACGTGAAACTGCTGGTGCTGGACATATGAAAGTAATATGAGTACCTTGGTCATCACTGAGCACATACAGCAGATATGATGTAATCAATTGGGAGAGAAAACATACCAAACATGGTCATTTTTGTTAAAGGCTCCCTTGTTATGTTGGCAGTTTCATTAACATTAAAATTTATTAATATTGGCTCCTTTTGAAAGCTTTTAAAGTAGCAGATTATTTCCATTTTAGAACTGGGAATATAATATACAGGATTAACTAAAGACCATTGGCCCATCCCAAAATATATAAAAAGAAATTAAATAATCCTAATTTCCTCTCATATCCCTCAACTGACTCCTCCTAGTGAGAGCTCAAACCCACAATTGTTGGTTGTTAAATGGCTAATGTGACATCCTCCTGGAGTGGGGTGGGGGTTAATGGGCCTCTTTGAAGCTGCATGTGTCAAACACCCGGCTAATCAAAAAAAATTAGTCTGTGGGGGAGGGATTCATAATCATGGCCAGGCTTTTGTAATAGGTGGAAAAAAGTGATATTTCCCAGTAAATTTGATAATTATCTGGTTATGACTTATCCTTTTTACTATGTAATAATAATAATAATAATCCTTGCATTTGATATAGCGCTTTTCACGTCAGGAGGACGTCCCAAAGCGCTTCACAGAACACACTGTAAAGTGAATTGACTGTATATTTGTGGGCGAACGCGGCAGCCAATTGCGCACAGCAATGTCCCACAAACAGTCGTAGATTGAAAATGACCAATTTATTATTGGTTTTGGTTTTGGAGGGATTATTATTAGGCTCTGTGTGGAGTAAGGAAACTTGCCCAAGGTTTCGCCCTCCCTGGAATTTAACTCAGGTCTCTCACTTGCAAAGCGAGTGCTCTAACCACTGAGCTACAGGACTCCACAATAATAATACTTGCAATTGATACTTGCAGGGCCTTTCATGACAGTGGGACTTGCCAGAGCTGTACCTGATTTACTGGAAAGTGTAAGCGATTGCATTCTTGTGGACGAAGATTGTTAATACTGTACTATTTATTGATTAATAGTACAATTGTTAAGACTGGACTAATAGCAATATTATATTCAAAGTGGATCGCAAATCAATCTGTAGTGCCTGCAATAGTACTCTATTGATAAATTGATATACTGTATAATAAATCCCAATATATAAACACAGATTTATACTGCTTTTCCTCACAGCAATTTGCTGCAAAATAGCAACAGAAACTGGGCCCAAGTAGCTGGGTGATATAATTGATTAACTTGCACAGGAGTAGAAGACAGGTAAGTCTGCCTCTTGAGTTTGAAGTAATTTGTGGATTACAAACTACACATTAGTATCACTTCCTATTAGTAGCGTTTTACAATGTGGTGACATATATATTAAGGCCAAGCAGGAAAAAAAATAACCTGTTAAAAGACTACACCAAACTTTCTTAACACAGATGATACATTTGAATGTGTTGAAATAAATAACAATGATTTTAAGTGGACTGAAATGGCAAAGTAAAACACACCTTTTCAACAAAAGGAAAATGATTTGGTTAGAATAAAGTTTATTACCTGTGGCTCTACAAAGCTTATGCGAGTTATGTTTTCCTTGATTCTAGTTAAATATTTCCAACTGAAAGTTTATACCTATCAGGAAAGACTGAATATTCTTGGATTCTTTTCTCTTGAACTCTCTTGGACTCTTTTCTCTTGTAAGGGGTGACTTGATAGAGGTCTTTAAAATGATGAAAGGTTTTGATAGGGTAGACATAGGGAAGTTGTTTCCACTTGTGGGGGAGACCAAAGCCAGGGCCATCAATATAAAATAGTCACAAATAGATCAAATAGGGAAGTTAGAAGAAATTTCTTCACACAGAGAGTAGTGAGAATGTGGAACATGTTACCACAAGGAGTTATTGAGGCAAATAGCATAGATGTATTTAAGGGAAAGCTAGATAGGTACATGAAAGGAATAGAAGGTTAGGCTTGAAGGCTTAGTTGAGGAAGGGCAGGAGGAGACTCTCATGGAGCATAAGCACCGGCATAGACTAGTTGGGCCGAATGGCCTGTTTTTGTGCTGTATATTCTAATGTCATGTATTCTAATATTTCTTATATTGGTATAATAACTAAGTATAATTGTGATTGGTCTGAATTGGGCTGTGGCTCATTCACAGGTTTACAAATCTATACACCATCCACCTAGTAAGGGCTCAAACCCATGCTTATCAGATGTCAAACGACCAACTAGTGACTATCCTCCTGGGGAGTGGGAGGTAAGCGGGTCTCCTTGGAGCTGAACTTGGTTTCAAGGTGACATGCCTGACAATTGAATGTCGGAATAGAGCCAGCCCTCTGTGGCAGTCTCAGTAGTCTGGATCCTAGTCAGGTGGGTCCACAGTATTCTTGGCTCAATGGCAGGACCAGGCACTAGGGGTCATCTCACTCTCACATCTCACTCAGCTCCTGTTAACCGTGCAAGTCGAAGTCCTGCCGGGTAGGGTGGTCCTAGCTGGGATAAGAGGCGGGAAAGCTTGCTGGATGAATGGATTGCCTGAAAGGGTGGTGGAAGCAGATTTGATAACAACTTTTAAGAGAGATGTAAACAATTATTTGGGGAGGACAAGTTTGCAGGGCTATGGGGAGAGGGGGAGTGGGATTGATTTGGATAGCTCTTTTCAAAGAGACACAACAGGCCAAATGGCCTCCTACTGTGCTGTATAATTCTATGATTCTATGATATGTACGAATTGCAGACTTCAGCTGTATTGTATGAACCTCAAGCATGTGTTAATGTACTTCTGCTTAAATGTGTGTTCAAAAGAGGTCAATGTGACAAATGCATCCACTGTTTAAGATGTTGTGATATTTTGGAGACACAATATTTAAGACAAAATCTAAAAGTGAACATATATATCATAATATATATGATGCTGACAAGAAGCTGCTCTCACAAGCTGCATACATTTTCCTGGATTTAAAAAAAAGTCAGCAAATTCATTGTGCTGAACTGGACCTTACTATCTACCAAATCTTAATTTTAAAGACAAGATGAAATAATCATGCATCAAAGAAATGTTATGTTGCCTTATTAAAATTCATGCTGTTAAGCACTAAAATAGATGGAAAATTAAATGGTAGATCAGCACAACTCTCAGACACACATTGTAGATTAGGAATTCTGCTCCACCTTGGTAGCACAAAGTGTAATCATTCTCTGGGTTGTTGTTGGTGTCCATATCTTGATAAGAGGCACTAAAAGGACACTTTTCACAATCAGACTGGTACAAGGAAAAGTTTATGTCCTCTGGTTGCTGATGGGAAGGCTGCGGACTACTTTTCTTCCTTAGGACCTTGAGGGATGAATTCCTTTCAGGGATGTCTGGAAGCAGCTCTGTTATAAGTCTGTGTAATATGCTGTTATCTGGTAAACTGCCTCGCCTTTTTTCTGCTTTAATGTGATCATAGATGTCTTTCAAAGCAGAATCCAATGCTTCAAACACAGATGATTTAGATTTTGACTTTTCGGGTTTTTTTTGAGGATTTGAGCCCTTTTTCCTTCTGAAAGGCACTGGACTGACGAGGAATGCTAGCTTTGAAAGGTTGGATTCAGGTTCTGGCTTTTTCGAAGTTGTTTTTTGTTCCTGTTTCGCCCTTTCGTGCTTGAGCATTGTTGTAAACCTCGTGTAGGAAGCTGGACACCTCCCTTTGCAGGAACTAAGGTAATGTTTATGGTTATGGAGATGATGGCTTGAGCCATAGAAACTTTCGGAAGATGTAAAAGAGAAATGGTCAAAGTCACTTTCACTGCAGAAGGAAGAACCTTCAATCTGAATGAAATCACTGAGGTCTGATACCACAGCTTCGTGATCGCTGTCCACCTCAGTATATTCAAACTGGGATGCCATTCTTTGTTGATGTTCGTTGGTCACTTTAATATGAATTGGCACAATAGATTTTGATGAATAAAACTGCTGCTGCAGCATAGAGATCTTTCTGCCATGGTTTTCCTCGTCTAATAGAGATTCAATAGATAGGCGCCGTCTTGGGCAGGCTGCTTTCTTTGGAATTGTAAAGCAGTTATCGGATAAAATCCCCTCAAGATTAGGCATGGACTTTGACTTCTGAATGAGTTTTTCAAATTCAGAGATCCTAGTTGGTACCATATCCCTCGGCACCTCATCGGACAATTCTTTCCAATCTGGAAAGTTGTCTTTGTGCTGCTCCTGTTCATACTGTAAAATCCTGGATTTGACTGAGCAGATCACTTCTGGATTCAATAAGTCTTTGCGGTTTATATGGTGCATTTTTTTGTACAATTTCAAGAACCCTTTGCTACCGTGTGCAGACTTATGGCGAATTCGTGGTCTGTGGCAGGGAGTACTTCCAGGGCCATGTGGTGAGAGCCAGCCTCTGGAGTACTCGTCTTTGGGTTGTTCATCACAAACCAGTGATACCATACTCTCAGACTTTGTCTGAGCTTCTTGGACATAGTCATTTTGCAGCAGATCATCGCAGCTTCGAGACCTGATCTTAGGTGAAGTTGCTTCTTCGGTGCTACTCCAAGCTTCTGCGTTCTGTCGGTTCATCTGCCAGCTGTTCTTAAAAATGACAGCTCTTTTCGGGCTTGGTGTAATAATCACCAAAGGCTGGCTATGGCGGCTACCATAATCTAACTCATGAGAAGCATTCTGGTTTTGAAGTACACAGCTAAGAAGAGGTGGATATGATTTGTTATTATTCCCACCTTTCAGATCCATAGAGCAGCATGGTTAAAAGAGAGACATTTCCAGAATTAACAGGCATATAAGGACAGGATTGCTGTAGCAGTAACTATGATTAAGAAATGTAAAGAAAGAGTCAAGAGAAAATCAGAATGAACATAATTACTATATAATGTACTAAGCTGTAAAAATATTAACCATCGCAGACATAACACATTCTGATTGGTTTCGATAGACACTCAGCTGCTCCCCTTAAGAGTCCTGAAGATTTTAATTGTTTTATGTAAATAATAATAATAATAATAATAATCCTTGCATTTGATATAGCGCTTTTCACGTCGGGAGGACGTCCCAAATATTAACAGTACCCAGACAAAAAAGGGTGTACACTGGCCTTTTAGATTCTTAACTTTGGTGAGCTAATGCGCGTTTGTGACAGGGACAGTTGAATGTGAATGGCCAACAACAACAACTTGGATTTATATAGTGCCCTCCACGCCTGACGGCGTCTCAGAACGCTTTACAGTAACGGATCCCGGGGCCGAGCCAGGGGGAGGGAGAGGAAGGTGACCAAAGGTGCGGTCGAAAAGAAAAGGTCTTCAGCAGAGACCTGAAAATGGGAAGGGAGGGAGCGAGGTGAAAGGAGTGAGGAAGGCAGTTCCAGAGCCTCGGGGCATAGTGGCTGAAGGCACGGCCGCCGAGGGTGGAGCGGAGGACTCGGGGGATGAGGAGGAGGCCAGACCTGGAGGAACGAAGGCAACGGGTGCTTGTTTTGAGGAGAGATGAGGTCAGAGAGGTAGGGGATGCAGAGGAGTGCAGGGACCTGAATACAAGGGTGAGGATCTTGAAATCGATCCTCTCTGGGACAGGCAGCCAGTGCAGTCTGGCAAGGACTGGGGTAATCGGGGAGCGGAGTTTCGTGCGGGTGAGAATGCGGGCGGCAGAGTTCTGAATGATTTGGATTTTATAGATGGTAGTGGTTGGGAGACCAGCGAGGAGGGCATTGGAGTAGTCCAGCCGAGAGGTGACAAAGGCATCGACCAGGGTTTCAGCGGTTTTTGGGGAGAGGTATTGGCGGAGACGAGCGATGCGTCGGAAGTGGAAGAAACAACTCATGGAGTGTATCAAGAGTTGGGTCATTGTATTTTTATACCCTATGGCTGTGTAGTCATTCGTCTGTCTACAACCGGATGACAAAATAAAACTGAACTGAAACGTTCTCTCATTTTTCGAATGAAAATTATTCTCATCAGCTGATTTAGGCAACCAGACTACCCAAAGCGATGACAGGCAGGTGTTTTATAGCATGTGCGCTTTATGCGGGATCTGAATTTATTAACCCAAGTAATTGTATTATAATGGGGTTGGCCTGTATTTTAATAAAACTCCCTTACATGATTACATTGCTCTTAAAATGTTTTAACCACAAATGTAACTTAGTGTACCAACTCACAATTCCCTTTCAGACTACTGTCACTGGTCTAAGCCTCACTTTCAGTACCTCTTATGTGTTGTGAAAATGATTAAACGTTTTCATCTGAACTGCTTTCAGTTCCTCATAGGATTAGATAATAATAATCCTTACATTTGATATAGCGCTTTTCACATCCTCTAGACATCTCAAAGTGCTTCACAGAATATTCTGTAAAGTGAATTGGCTGATCACTTGTGGGCGAAACAGATCCCTATTATATTCAATAAGCAGGACACTGAGCTGCTGGCAGTTGCTTATAAGAATAGGCTTTTTAATGACACGATTTATCAGAAATGAATCACTTTGCGTTTCTTGCATTTTAACACGGGGCAAAGACATTATATAGTAATGCAATGTTCACAAGGTTTAGCGATTACATGCACAAAAGTGTGAAAGCAGTTAGTACTTGGATCCTCACTGCCCGAAAACATCAATTGTTTGCAAAAAGAAACATATTTAAGCAAAGCTAAAAGTGGTCAAAAAGCAGACAATTTTGTAACACTAACACATAAAACATAAGCCTTTATAATGACTTCCTGTACTCCACAAATCAGTTATATTATTAAATATTAAAGCCTTAGAACAAACTGTCATGTTTTAGACAGGTTTATGAGGATGACAAATATGGGTACTTTTAAAAGAAATTATCCCTGATAGTGCCATGATTGTTTCCAACACAATGTTGCCTTGGCCCCATGATAAGAGTGAGTAGTGTTGGTATACCAGCTGTATATGGTGCCTTTGAGCAACTTGGCTAATTTGGCAGAGGGGTGAAGGTGCAGCAGTACAATATGTTCATGTGCCAAACAGCTGCAAGACTAATAAGTGCAAACTCACGTTAATTCCCGCAGGGAAAGTTCAGGGCCAGGGCTGCAGAGCAGAGTTTTGCTTACAGGAAGAGAGGAAACAAAGAGAATAGAGAGCAATCCCTTTATTTCCTTTCAATGCCTCTTAGCTTGATCAAGAGCACCATTTGCACACGAATTGTGTTCTCAACAATTTGATGCGGTGCACGATGGAAGAAGATACAGAAAATAGGAAGAGAGGGGAACAGAAATATTCTCCTGTTGCTGGAGTGAAATTTAAAACAACCATTTAAGTGGAGCAGTCTACAGTCATATAAATGTAATTGGAGCACATGCAAAAATTCACACCTTTGCACACTATTGCAAGAGAACTGAAGACTGTAGCTATAAACCTTGCATCCCAGGAAGAAAATAAAGAATACTACACACACCTTGTAGTGGAAAAATTGTAATCCCCAAACTTACAAGGTTGTTTCAATACTTTCTGAAAAATTCAACAATGCTTTGATAACATAATTGAAATGATCCTCCATACAAACCTCCACTTTGTCAAATAGATTTATAATTTAATAACATTTCTCAAACTAAAGCAACACAAATGCTGAATCTTAGTATCTTTCATCACATTTTGATAATTTGTTTTAAACCATAATTATTGAAAATATTGCTACAACTTGCATCCTTAGTTTAATAAACTATTCAACTATAATAAGTAAATAAGAAAACAGTGTTTATGTTATAAATGGGAATATTTCTGCTCTTAACACTTTATTTGAGCTATCCACTATTTATTTTTCCAGCCAAATTGTGACTAGAATTTTTTTCAAAATGTTAACAATAAATATTAATTGACAAAGCAAAACTTAAACCACAGAAACCACCTAAACATCTCAATACTACAGATACCTTTATTTCTTACAAATACAATTGACACAAACTAAAATCAACGTTAAGAAAATGATTTGCCCTCAAACAGGAAGTTCACCAGAATTCAATGTTCTAATTCAGCATAACTTGTTTCAATTGTTCTGCTCTCTGAAGCTCATTGAAATATTCAAACAGCTTTTAATTATTAAAAATATCAAGCTTAATTTCCTCCTTTGTGCATATGCAAATATCTTACTTTACAACCATGTTTGTTGCTGCAAATTTGTCTTTTATAGGCTTTGAGGAGAAATCTCTAAAGAGGTTAATAGCCAGAGTACACAATGCACATCCTTGGCAGTCAATTCAGGTATTTCATACAGGAGAGATGAATACCAACAGTTCACCTCAAGGTAAAGGCACTATTCCTTTCATTAGAAATTTGATAAAAAGAAAAATCAGTGCCCATTCACGGAGAGTCTTGCTCATTCAGTCACTGAGCAGTCGTAATAGCAATTGTTTGTTTTTACAATTAGAAATATTTATTAACTCTTAAAGGTGCATTTGGACATATTTTTTACCAATTTCAATATGAAGTAAGGTTAAATGAATGTCTTGTGTCTGCAGGTTTCTGCAGCTGTCTTTCCTAATTCCTACCTTTAATTCTGGATGGCGATGATGGAGAAGAACTGGTCAATGACTTCCTGCTTACATTGCTTAAGCCTTGTGGGTCACCACTTTTCTGTGCAGCTTGATCGTTCTGTGCTCTCTGGTGACTCACTGCTGGCTCAGACTTCCGCCTCTTTCTGTAGTCACTTGCTGAACTCCTGGCACTAACAACAGAATAAAATGAGACTGTTTGCATGATTTTCTTTTCTTGTTTTAGTGCTCTGGAGAGTGAATGATCACTTAGTAGAGGAGAATAGGCAGTTTTCGCTTTGTCCATCAACTATAAGTGAAGTAGAAGGACCAGATCCTGTTATTTTCATAAGATCATGATAAGATCTAGAATATCAAAAGCATCGGATGCACCAATATAAAAGTTGCATGATTTGTTTTTCACCCTACTAGAGTGAAAACCTACCTTAATCTGCCTTTGAATCAGAATATTGTGGGTTTAAGCCCTACGCCAGGATTTGATCAGGGCTGCATTGATAGAGAAGTTTAACTGGGGTCCAGTCTGCCTGTTCAGGTGGACTTTAAAGATCCCATGGCACACGTAGGCTCCATATTATCCATAAATCCATATTAGCTTTCCAAAAGGATCCACATAATTTGATCACTCAATCCACGACTGTTTGTGGGACACTGCTGTGCCAATTGGCTTCTGCGTTTCGCCCACAAAATATCGTTACAATAATATTCTGTGAAACAATTTGAGACATCTTGAAGAAGTCTAGAAAGGGGTAAGCTACACAAATATGTGGAAAGGGTTGGTAAATGGAACTAAAGGATTGCTTTTAATAGAGCCAGCACAAATATGATGGACTGTCTGGCCTTCTTCTGTTCTGTAAATTTCTGTGGCTCTATTCAAAAAGCGAAGGAAGTTCCTCCCAGTTTCCTGGGCAACAATCCCCCAGCTAAAATCAGTCATTCTCTTCATTGATATTGCTGTGTGAAAATTGGCTGTTATGTTTGCTTGCATAATACAGTCACTACATTTTACAATAAAATTCTGAAGCATTTTGAGATGTTCTCCCAATAAGGTTCTATGTCAAGGCAAGGATTATTATTGTTAAAAGTTCTGGAATCACTTGCTACATTCTCCCTGCCAGAACGGTAGGAGATAAAGCAACTCACCTGTAAACGTTCCTCTTAGAACAAATTTATTTAACAGAGGAGGTGCAAGCTGTGGGCACCTAGAATTTGTGCATCTATGTTACTATTCTGCAGCCCTGGGCTCTTTAATAACAATCCTTGCATTTAATATAGCTCTTTTTCTAAAATTTTGGAAGTCGTGGGATTATTTGTGACCAATTTACTATTAGTTAATAATATTGGCAATTCTTAAGTCTCATTGATTCATTATATCGTTTTTGTTTTAATAAAAGGCCGAAAATTGCACCTTCCCTTACCCTTTAGGGCCATGTGTCCCAAGGTTTAAAAACATTCACAATTGTAGAAAATTCTTAAATTCATTCTTAATTCTTAATTCACACATCACTTTTCCGCAGATCTTAAACAGAAACCGGCTTCTAAATTAAGACAAAAAATATCTCAATGATCAGGCTAAGACTATTTCAGGTTTGTAACTCCCAAGCATCTATTTATCTTTTTTTTCAAATTGATTATTTTGAAATCGATTCTACGTCTGCTGGATTGTAGTCCACTTTCTAATTTCACTAACAGGAAAGGTTTGAGCATGATATTCAGGACAATTAGTTAATTAAAGAGATGAAGCTGCTAATGTTGAATTACACTGTGCATTTATCCCTGCAAAGTAGCTGCAACCAGTTCAGTTGTGGGCACCACACTTTAGGAACGATGTCAAGGCATTGCAGAGGGTGCAAAGGAGATTTACCAGGATGGTATCAGGAATGAGGGACTTCAGTCATGAGGAGAGGCTAGAGAAGCTAGGATTATTCTCCTCGGAGGAGAGACGGTTAAGGGGAGATTTAATAGAGGTATTCAAAATTATGTGGGGATTCGATAGGATGAACAGGGAGAAACTGTTTCCACTGGCCGGTGGGTCGGTAACCCAAGGACACAGATTTAAAATAGTTACCAAAAGAAGCAGAGGGGAGGTAAGAAGAACTTTTTTCACACAGTGAGTTGTTTGGATCTGGAATACGTTGCTTTAAAGGTGGTGGAAGCCGATTCAATAACAACTTTCAAGAGAAAAGTAAATTGATATTTGGGGAGGACAAGTTTGCTGGGCTATGGGGAGAGAGGGGGGGTGGGATCAATTGGGATAGCTCTTTCAAAGAGCCGGCACGGACACGATGGGTCAAATGACCTCCTTCTGTACTGTATAATTCTATGATTCTATGCTTTTGTAAGGATGAGTGTGTGTGGTCAAACCCTAGACCACAAACACTGAGCAGCAAATGTCAGAAGTAATGTGATTGCACATTATTAATGCTTACCTGGTAGGTCTATCTATGGTTCTTTCCACTGAAGAGTTATACAAGGAAGTCTGCAAAAAAACAGTTGAAGGAAGGCATTAGCTTACTGCAAAATTAGTGAAATGTTTCTTCTATATCCTCCAGGTTTGGCAGTGCCATCCAATGCAATGGTGGAACTTGCTGTCAGTTAATTAGATTAGCAGGAATGATGGAAGTATATATTAAGTATCACAGAAAAAACATACAACAAATCAGGTTGCTTGCTGTCGCGCATCATAACCTCTTAACAGGAGACATTATAGTTGTGCTGCTCGGATGATTTTAATGTTGCCATTAGGATTATTGCCAGAGGAAAAAAAGGAGTTTGTAGATTAATGCATTTTACACAAAATTATTAGAATGTGGGTTTCTTCATCACAAACGGCTTTTGATGCCAAATCCACAACATTTGAAAGGCAATTGAATAAATATTCGAATATTATATTTTGGGTAGAAATAACAGGGATTAGGACAGGTCCAGTGGGAGCGTTAGCACTTCTGTAGACAGAATAGACTTCTCTGCCGTAAATATTCTAGGATTCAATGACAAGCACCTCAACCAAGTATGCAAACTGTGTGCAATTATAACTGAAGTGCATATTCATTCTCCTTTTTGTAAATATATTCAGCCTCTGTTATTCACTGCCAGCATGGAAACAGCCCTGGTCAAAGTCACCAATGACATTCTGAACATCTGCGATCAGGGCTCTCTGCCTCCTTGTCCTTCTCGACAATAATAATAATTAATTAATTATTATTGCTTTCAGTCACCCTCCTTTCCCCCCCTGCCCTCCACTCTCCCCGATCACGACCCCCAGCTTGGATCCAAACCACTGATTATCCAGCGCCTTGGGACGTCCTCTCAACGTGAAAGGTGCTATACACTTGTAATTTTGTTGTAATTGCTATTCTTCACAGAAGCTGCTTGAGACAATATGTGGCAACCTTTCAAAGTGGCTGTTGAGATCACTCTGAATACCACGTGTAATAATTAATAATCCTTGCATTTGATGTAGCGCCTTATCACATCTTCGACACGTCTCAAAGCACTTCATAGGATAAACTGTGAAGTGGATTGACTGTGTGCTTTGTGGGTGAAACGCAGCAAACAATTGCGCACAGCAGTGTCCCACTACAGTCGCAGATTGAGTGACCAAATTATTATTTATTTATTAATTTCTGAAGGGATTATTACTATCAACCTGTGCTGAGATAAACATTTTGGCCCATTTGACGTGCATCTAAATCACTATGGTTCTGCCGATTTAGGAGATCTTGAAAGGAATTGCATTGAAGTCTGTGTTAACTGAAGTGCTGTGAAAACTCTGTCCTATGCCGTTGATGCAGCAACATATTGAAAAACGTTGCTATGATTTATCAATGTTTAAAGCAATCTAGACATATTAATCTTACCTTTCAAAACATTTACAGCACAAACCCAAAAGATGCTTAATTAAAAATGATATTTTAAAAAAATCAATCTTTTACTCATTAAATGTCTTGTGTTTTACCATCAGTACTTTTAAAAGAAATCCATTTGATACTGCACCCTTCACGTTACGGGGATATTTCAAGCGAATCACAGGATTTACTCCAAAGTGTAGTGACTGTATAATTTGTAGAAGTACTTACTGCCAAATCACCCATTGGACCACACCTCACCAAATGTTCACTATCTGTGGCAAGATCCCAATTTTTCGATTTTGATATTTGTATATTTTCAATTGACAAAATAATGTGTAATGTTTGTTTAATGTGGAGTTATTTTATGCTGAAAACATTCATTTGGGATTGAACTGTCCACGGATGATGCCTTCAGTCATAGTGATGCTAAGGAGCATGTGAATAAAATAGAGAATGGTAATGGTAAATGGTAATTGTGAATGCCCACCCAGTCCCAAGCATTGAAGAGAAGCCAGAATATTTTGATGTACAATAATGATGTGATTGTACAATGTATGAACAGTCGGCAAGGTTGGCAGTTGACATGCTTCTAGGCTGTTTGTTTCTGCAAACAACCATTAAAGAAATGCGCGGAAGTAACCTCTTTGATGACATGGATGAGATCAAATTCACTTGATACATTTGGGTGCAATGCCATGTTGCACCACTCTGTGGTGCTGTAGCTCAAGACATTTTAAAATATGCAATACCATTGAGAGTCTGAGACTGAACAAAAGCAATTAACAATTAATTTAACCAATGTCTAGGATGTATAAAATTAGAATCAGTTTGGTAGAGACTCGGAATCTGGTCTATAGTGAAATAATCAACAGAAATTGTAGTTTGTCTACAAACACAGTCACTACACTTAATAGCAATTTCCTGTGAAGCAACTTGAGACATTTCAACATTATAGGCACTATGTCAAATGCAAGTATTGTTATTAGGAGAAACAAGTATTATTATTAGGAGGATTACGTTTTCATTCCTTAATCTCCCACTCACTCCTTCAAGTCTGTGTTTTTAAACAAAGAATAACATGAAGGAAAATCCATTTGAACCCTCAGCTACAGAAGCCATCATGGACCACGTATAGACAATAAGAAGAAAATAATAATACCTATAATGCATCATGTTTTAACCATGTGCATGTACCTCATACCATATATTAGCGTCTGTAACATTCAAATATCTCATAATGCTTATTATAATAACCCTTTCATTCATATCATGTCATTGAAACATCTCAAAGAGCTTTACATGATTTAATGTAAAGTGTAGTGAATATTTGAAGGCGAATGTGTCAGCCAATTTGCGATGTCATTAAACAGCCATGAGTTGAATGGCCAAGTTTATCTGGGGAATTCAAGGTAATTAATGTCATGTTTAGTGCCTTTTTTTAATAAACAACCCCGATAACCATTTTGCACACAACAAATTTCCTTAGAGGCATGAGGTGAATTTCTAATATATCTGGAGAATTGCTGACCGACATTGAAACAAACTTCCCCAAGAAGGATATTTAACACTGCAATGTCCACGTGAACAAGCAGGTAGGATTGCCTCATCTGAAGAATGTTTAAAAAGGTTAACTTTTTGAAAATGCAGGTCTAAAAAAAGGTATTACAGGTAACTTGAATTACAGGTAAGCAATGAAACAGATTGGTGGCTAGTTATACAATAAAACCTTTTCATTGCAGTTTTGAATACAGAATTAAGTACAATTCCCTCTGTCTATAAGTATTTACATGAGTTTAAACATGGTTTACACCTGGTGCCTAGTAAACCCCAACAACAGTTCCGAAGTTCCGTTTTGATTTTTTTAAAAAATAGATGTCATTTTCCATCTCTTCTACACCGATTTGTACAGGTTTAACTTTTAAGATTTTTTGCTGAATAACTGAAATTGTATTTCACAAAGCACGACTTGTGCAGGTTCATGCAGAACTACTGCTCAACCTCTGTGCAACAAATGGATCACACTTCTACTAATCCTGCAAAAAGCACACAAGAGTAACTATTGCACAAACAGTCTGCACACACTGTAAGAGGCACCAAATACGGTCAATGTTGCCAAACCCGGGGATAAAATACCAAACTTTCATGGCGATCTTGTGGGACTGACCCAAAGAACTACTGTGACAATATTGTATGAATTGTGAGTTGATCTTATACCCTTTGACAAGGACAGATCATCTACTGACTGAAGAGAATAAGCAAGTAGTCAACAGAGAACATTGAGTGAAACAAAAACAAATCAGCCGACTTAGAGCTTGAATTCAAAGTGCTAATGATATTAGAGGTAAACAGCAATAGCAATTTGTTGTTGTGATGATGGTGTTATAGATATTGATACCAGATCTCGGAGCAATGTTTTACAGTATTCTCCATTAATGGAAGCTACAAGAAAGCAAACTACTCAAACATTTGTACTTGAGACAAAAATCAGATTCCTTTTTAATATATATTTTCCCTTGCACCCTTCAACTCTTTTCGTTTTGTTGTTATAATTGGTATTATATTTGCAGTCAATGACACCAAACACTCTGCAAGAACAAGAGAAGTCCATTTATTCCATCCAATTGTTTACTTCCTTTCTGCATTTAAACTATTTTTCATCGTCCCCCTTCCCTGGCAACACATCCACACACTTAGAATCCACACTCTGTTGAATCAAGTAATCTCTAGCCCCACTGTTCACTGCTTCAAACATTTCCACATTCAATGTACTAGTTGAAGATTCAGTACATTCCAACAATAAATGTGAAAGTGATGGGAGATAAAGTTTATATTTGAAAATCTTTTGCTGGATCAAAGTAGTTTGCCTGCAAATCTATCTTAATAGGAAAGAACTAAAACTACAGCAGTTTGAAAGCCAATTTTATTTTTAACAACCTGCTTTTGAGCTGAGCTTCGAAATGCATTTCCTTTCGCAAGTAATGCTCGCTAATCACTCACAAAGTGCAGCCTCCATTTAGTGGATCTCGAGACACAGCTAAGTATCAAAACTATAATCCTCTGATCTGCATTCTAATATTTGAATGACGAAGGGAAGAGAAAATAGAAGGGAGTTTCTTCTGATTGATTGAAAATAGAAACAAGAGAAATTCAAGGTGCAAATGTTCAACGATCAGGCAAGTTTTGCTTCCTTTTTCAAAACAAAATTAAATTTCATCAACTAGCTAGATACTGGGTTGAAAGGACCCTGGTCAATCCCACCATCCAGTTCCACAGGTTGATGATGTTTATAAGCTTGAGAAAAAAAATGTAAACCAGAGAAGCCTTGGAGGACCATGACTCTGTAAGAGACTATGTATATGAACCTCAACAGCCTGGAAAATGATATCTATTTAACTGAAAGTTCACATCAAATGATATCAGTGATAATAACCATGAAAGGATGCACTAATGACAGCAAAGTACTGCATTTTAAGAATAAAGAATTAGCAGTTACCTTTATAGTCTCAGTAGAAACATGGGGAGACCTTTCTGGCACATAATCCAAAAGTTTTTTGGGAGGCTGGTGGCACAAGCAGCATATAGGAGGTGAAGAGATGAGTGGAGGAAAGTCAAATGGCACCATGGGATGGAACATATGGAAAAGGTGACATGGTTAGGTAAGCTGGGAACTGAAAGCACCAAACAACAGAATAAATATACAGAAATAAGAGTGAAAATGAGGAGACAGAGTGGAACAGACAGCCAATCTACAAATGCCCTTGAAGAGACTGGGAACTAAACAAAGCTGCTGGTCAATCTATTACAAATGGAGATGAAGTAGCAGGCTGACGACAAATCACTAATAATGTCAAATAAATGTAACAGTCTTCATGAGACTGTGTGGGAATGAAGAGGGAAATATTTACCACATAATTTAGTACAGGTTTTTTTTAATACTATTCAGTCTTTTACAACTTTGAGCAATGATCTAATTCAATCATTTTTAATAACTTTTCTTATAATTTCTTGACAGCTGTCTGCCATGCAGCAAAATTAACTGGCACAAAAAGTCTTAAGGCTAAAAGCAACTAACGGTAGCAAAAGAGACCTTCACTCTAAAGCACCACAACTACTGAACAGTATAGATTTACGGAAGGAGGGTACCAGTAAAAAAATTACAATGATAAGAAAAACGCACATGAACAGTTTGCTCATAATGAATAAATCTGTCCCTTTTTGCAAACAATTGGGACTCTATATATCTAGGTTACAGATGTTGGCCACATTACGCTACTCAACTTACCGGACGTCCAAACTCCAGTTCTGAAAAGAATTTATACCAGGGCTCGTTTTCTAAATCTATTTCATCTGGGTTTATTCGACCACTCTGAAGCAGAAGTGAAGGAAAAGGAAAGGAAAATGCAAACTAAACAAAATGGGAATGTCAAATCATTTCATCTCAAAACGCCACATCTGAAGGTCAATAAAATAAAGAAAAAAAAGTGAACGTTATTTGGACATATTAAATTTCGCTCGTGAAATATTATTGTGGAAGCACGTTTTTTATGATTACAACATATTGATTTCCATTCCCACAACGTAAAGGTATCATTCAGTGCTAATTCTCTCACAAACCCTGCTGCACTGTTCAGCCCTATTAAAAGCCTGCTCCAGGAAGTCAAACAAAGTAGATACTGTACTGTTCACACTCAGGAATGTGTTAGGAATCACCAGATTCTATTAGGGTGCAGGAAATCCACACAAGACAGATCAACTCACTTTAGACCACACAGAAGCTTCCTTTCAACAGATGCTGGTTAAGCCACTGAAACGTGCAACATAGAACAACTAAGTGATGCATTACAAACAACTAAACAACGTTAGGCACTGCAAGATTATTCATTGGTGACAAATACATAGGTGACATTCTTCAATTTATAACTGTGATATACATCATTGGCTTTTTTCCTATTAAATAAAAGCTTAGCGCTCATAATCTACAGCTTTGTTTTATACACACAACTAGTATTTTTATTTTCATATAAATGTACTGTTTGATTTTTAAGGGTTTTTGTGACAAATCCACTCCGATGGATTTGTCACCATTCAGCTCAAGAGCATTGTTGCTACCGGTAAAATTCAAGTTAAACTTGCATCAAAAAGAACCACACAATTCAGACTGTGCTGTAATGAATCTTAGTGGTCCATTTAATCCCATCCTTCCAGAACACCAAGCCTACCATCTTCTCATTACAACATCAAGCAGTTTTGTAAATGAATTCAGTGCTTTGTCCAGATACAACTTGGCTCAGTAGGTAGCACTCATGCCTTAAGAGTTAAAAGATTGTGGTTTCAAGCTTCGCATTGATGTGAACTCATTATCCAGGGCAAAACTCCAGTGCAGTAAGATAGTGTGGTCCTTATAAGAGATCGAGATTCTATCAGCCTGCTCAGGTGAATGTTAACAATTTGAGAAGAGAAATACATTTTTTCTGGTGTCCTGGGCAAAGTTAAATTGATTAATCGCATTGTAGCTGTTTGTGAGACATTGCTATGTGCAAATTATCTGCTGCTTTTGTCTGCACATACTAAACTTGACACTTGGCATACAACAACAAGAAGATTACATTTGTATAGCGCTTTTCACATCGGGAGGAGGTCCCAAGGCGCTGGACAGTGTACAGCATTTCAGACCTGAGCTGGGGTCAGGGGGGGAAGAGTGAGGGGAAGGGGGGTGACCAATGGCATGGTCGAAGAGGAGGGTTTTGAGGCAGGACTTGAAGGAGGCTAAGGAGGGGGCGAGGCAGAGTGATTGGGGGATGGAATTCCAGAGGTTTGGGACAGAGTGGTTGAAGGCTCTCCCATTAATGGTGGAGCGGGTGGTTCGGGGGATGTGGAGCAGGCCGGAGCCGGCTGAGTGGAGGGAACAGGCGGGTTGGTAGCGGGTTAGGAGGTCACAGAGGTAGGGTGGGGCGAGGCCATGGAGGGCTTTGTAGGTAAAGACGAGGATCTTGAACTGGATCCTCTGAAGGATAGGGAGCCAATGGAGTCGGGCAAGAATCGGGGAGATGGGGTCACGGAATTTGGTGCGGGAGAGGACATGAGCCTGCAGCCTGTGAAGAGAGGAGTTGGGAAGACCGACAAGCAGGGCGTTTGCATAGTTGAGCCTGGAGGTGATGAAGGTATGAACAAGATTTTCAGCGGCCTGAGGGCTGAGCGGAGTCGGGCGATGTTACGGAGGTGAGGGAAGGCAGAGCGGGTCATGGCTTGGATGTGGGGAAGAAAAGACAGTTGAGGGTTGAACAACACACCTCGGTTCCTGACTGGCTTGGTGAGTTGTAGTGAGCAACCATAGAGATTGATGTTGCCAGAGGTGCTGAGGTGCTGGCGTGAGCCAATCAGGAGGGCCTCAGTCTTGTTCACATTCAACTGTAGGAAATTTGCCCTCATCCAGGATTTAATAATAATAATCCTTGCATTTGATATAGCGCTTTTCACGTCTTCTAGACATCTCAAAACACTTCACAGAATATACTGTAAAGTGAATTGACTGTATATTTGTGGGCAAACGCGGCAGCCAATTGCGCACAGCAATGTCCCACAAACAGTCGTAGATTGAAAATGAACAATTTATTATTGTTTTGCTTTTTTGGAGGGATTATTATTAGGCTCTGTGTGGAGTAAGGAAACCTGCCCAAGGTTTCGCCCTGCCTGGAATTGAACTCAGGTCTCTCGCTTGCAAAGCGAGTACTCTAACCACTGAGCTACAGGACTCCACAGGACTTGATATCCGACAGTTGAGGGTGGAGGTGGAAAGAAAGCGTTGGGTGTCCTTGTGTGTAATCTGAAGATGGCCAAAGAGGGGGCAAGGCTGAAGGATTGAGACAGGGAGTTCCAGAGGTTCAGGGCAAAATGACTGAAAGCATTGCCACTATTGGTGGAATTCGGGAGGTTGAGGGACCTGCTGAAGCCTTAGTCAGTTGAGCAAAGAGGGCAGGTAGAGCAATTGATTGCCAGCAGGTCAGAGAGATAGGAAGGTGTCAGAGCATGTAGTGATTTGTAGATGAATGTGAGGACCTTGAAATCGATCCGTTCTGTGATACGGAGGCAGTAAAGCCTGGCAAAGAATGGGGATGTAGCTTGGTAGGTGAAGGATACGGTTGAGTTTTGTATCAATTGGACTTTACTAATGGTGGAACTAAAGAGACCAGAGAGCAATGCATTGAAGATCAACTTGTCAACAAAAATTCACTCTTTGACAGTAATTGCTCTGAAGCACTTTGAGATGTTTCAGAGTGATGAGAATTTCTCAACTCTCTTATGTTTATAGTGATTGTTATACCATTCTGTATAATTCATTTTTGTAAATGACACATGTAAATACCTAGAAAATAGCTACCGCACTTAGGTTTGGTTTGTTCACAATTAAAGCACGATAAAATGCAATGTTTTATTATCACCCTTTGTTGAAGTTTATCTTCTGAAGATGCTGTTGTCTCATCCATTTATGGTTGAACACCCTCCTGATTGCTTCCTTCATTCAACATAAGGCAGCAATTTTTTTCATATCTGCACTGCTAATAAATATCCAACTTTTCATTTCTGCTCGAGCTTATTCCACATCTCCTCTGCTGGCTTGTGTATGTGACTAGAGTTTAATTTCACTTAAAAAAATGTTTTTCTCATTGGTCAATGTCATAAGATCAGTTTTAAACCATCTCCATGATCATCAAACCCTAGTATGTAGAAATTCCATTTAAGAATAAGATATTATAAGATGAAGAAGATCCTTTGCTCACTTGATCTTGTTGTTCCAGAGTACCCACCCTATCAGCTTTCCATTGTTGCATCAAGCTACTTCTTCAATGAGTCCAGCTCCCTGGCCTCAACCAGCAAAGAAATATTTTCTGTAATTGTCCTTTGCAACCCCAAACTTCTTGTTCTGTTGCCTTAGCAATATTTGGATTTATTGTTCGGAGTTTATTTTCTCAATCTCAATTAGAATCTTACATGCTACTAAAGGTCCCCTTTGATGCATTTCTTTACAAAACTAAATAATCACAACCCAGTAAATTTTGGAAACTTCCCAAAATATTCTGTCTATTTATTACAGACTACCTGTATGGGTGTAAAGGGTAATTAAACCTGATTGAGGTCATAATAATCCTACATTCCAGGATTAGGTAACCTAGATGCGTTCCTCTGAAGAGAATGCACACTCAATCCTCGTCCTCTGAAGAGAATGCAACTCAATCTTCATTAAAGGAAATTTCCATTCATACGTGGAACTCCTACCCTAAGCATGGTAATAGATTTGAGTGTGTCAGATACCTAGCAGGCCAAAAAACATTGAGCTTGACAAGATGATTTGGTTTGTTGATGTATTTCCAGTCGATAACCTGCATTTTTGTTGCCCCTTAAAGAATGAATGACATATGCAGAAACCAGCACAGCAATTTCAATCACTTGATTGGACACTGTGGTCTGAGTGAAGCTGGGATAATCTTACCAGGATCCTCCCAGGCATAAACCAATTCAAGCAGCAAATCATTCAAGCAATTGCACCTTTCACTGGTATTGTATGGTAGAAGTTGACTAAAATTCTACCCACACCTGTAGCAATCAACTCACAGATCTTCTTGATGGTCTTTTTTGAAGGGGATTTGGAAAACTAATCCAAGTAAATTGCTCACTAGGGAACTATAAAAATTCCTGGAAGCAAATGATCAAAAAGTGAGATGTACATTTTCTTTCAGCAGAGCATCATTAGAACTGTAGAAATTTACAGCACAGAAGAAGGCCATTTGGCCTATCATGTCTGTGCTGGCTGGTTCCCTCAAGGGCAAGACCTATTTACCTGCCTTTGTCCCACACCCTTTTAGCTCTTCAAGTATTTTTCTGGTTCCCTTCAGAAGGCCAACATTATTCTCCCACAACCACACCTCCTGGCAGGGCATTCCATATGTTAACTTTGCTGTGCGTGAAAATAATTCTCTAAACTTCCCCATTTGATCATTTATAATCTTAAATTTCCACTGCCACTGACTAGTGGAAATAATTTCTCCTTTAGCATACATAAATTCCGTGAGATTGTTCAGCAAGTGGAAAGTATCACAGCACTTTCTGTCACCGATACATTATCCGCACCACACAGCACAATATTCCATTGAAATATACATGCACAGTCATTGCAGTCCATAGTAAATTTCTTGGGAAGTGCTTTGAGGCACCGTCCCAACAGGAAAGGCATATCAAATGTAGGAATTATTATTTGATTATTTTTCTGAGCACCCACTTTAAAGTATTTTTTGAAGGCATGACAGTTTTGTCAGAACACATCAAATATTACTAGATACTGCAGACAGTATTGTTTAATAAGTATGTGTTTTGATTTCTTTTTTCCTCCTGTAAGAACGCGGTTCTGGATTTCCACCCACATCATCTTCATTAGCCAGGAGATGTTGAGCTGTGTTCAGACTCACTTCACAGGGAGTCCACCATGGGGTTTTGAGTCAAAACAGGAATACCTTTATATCCATTTCCAGCCATAGGATTCCAAATGTTGAAGGAAATTCTAAAGCTGCTCTTCAGATCCCAGCATTTGATTTAATGTGTTTAACACGAACACTAGAATATCTAAAGACAATTTCAGATGCTCCTTGTGGCATGAAGTTGTTGACTCAAAGGCCATTTGGTTCAAAATAGTTCAGACGCCAAAAACAAACTCTAACGTTAACATATGCCTCATTTCAATTTTGAACATCAACATTTAGTACAACTGTGAATGTAGCCCTTTAACTACAAGGAGATAAATGTACGACTTTTTAAATCAGTACAGATTCTGGGTGTAAAAGTCCCAATTTGATAAAAGCTATAATGGTCTTGTGGGCTGTGCCTCTCCTAAAAAGGTGCGGTATTTGGCTCTATCAAAAGTAACAACAGTTTGAATGTGGCCTTGCACTATGATAAATTATTTCTACTGAAACAACACTACTTCTAGAGATAATGCTGCCTATTGTAAATGACTTCCAATTCAACATGATTTGTTCAGATAAATGAGTTTGGATCATGTTCACTTATCTTTTTTAAAATGCCATAAATGAACTTGGGCATTAAACTTCTTCAGAATTACAGAAATTGGACTCCAGCAGTACCTCCAATGCACCATCCAGAGTCCCCAAGCCTCATTAAGCTGCATCTAATACTTTCCAGAATGAGCTAAGTGGGATGCATCCCTCCATGGAGAGAGTGCACACTGCATTCCAACAATCTATCTCTGGGATTTGCACGTGGAGGTGGGACGCATGGAATTTTAAAGTTTGGCTTGGATACTCATGATGAAACATAAATCATTAAGTAAGCCATCACCAGGCGTGAACAAGATGGTCAACATGGTCCAATCAATGGTTTTACAGGATTACAGCTTTATTTTTCTACGCAAGAAATGGCTTTGGAATTTTGATATGTATATATGTGTATATATATATATATATACACATATATACACTAGCTGTACCTGTTGCAGCTAAGCTTGCAACCAAAGGATCCAACTTGGAATGGAGGTTGACACACAGACAGACATCTCATCTTTATCTACACTCATCTGGGAGGACTCCTGCAGTATGACTCCCTTTAGAATGACTCAGTGGGAGGACTTAGGGATTTAAAAATGTAACTTTGTTGTTTTTGCCGCAGTTTAGCTTAACCTGTTCTTTATTTTGTTCCTGCCACTTGGCTACGTACGTGCTCTGTGATGCAGGATGTCACAGCGCCACGGTCAGCCAGAGCAGCCACAAGGTGTAATTGCAGTGTGTGCTTACATATATACATACTCCTTGACACACGATACCACAGCACCACTTTGACTCAGCAGCCACCAGGTGTAACTGCAGCGAAAAATGTAAAACTGAAAATAACCCATGAACGATAGGACATACCAGAAAACAAATATGCCCATGTCACTCCCAGTGCAATGCCTTTCTGATAATGTATAAATCATGTCTCTACGTTAATTGGTTATTGAAATCCTTCTTGAAGCGCAGACAGATGTTATTTTATTAGTGTATATGTATATATAAAAGATATATATATATAGATATGTATATAAAAGATATATATATATAAAATATATATATATATAAACGCATACATTTTTTAAAATCTATTCCCAAATGCCATTTCACATCTTAATGATTGTTCAAAATGTTCTGTACAGAAAGTTGCGGTTCAAATGCCATGGGCCACAAGTTATTAAGAAGTTAGAAGCAAGAAAGCAAATAAGGTTAACATTATTTTGCAATAAATAGCAAAGGCCCTGTGGAATAGGTTACCAACACAGGCCATTGTAGTAAACAGTATAAATGATTCAGGAATACTGTATGCATTTTTGGAAAGAGAAAGGATTAAAGATTGAGAAGGGATAATATAAGATGAGATGAGGTTAAGATCAGTCAAGAAAGTGCCGAGTTTATTCGTCTTTATTGACAGTGGTTGATCTAGTAGTTTTTTCCAGTTTCTGAAAGACATAGTGGAATGGGTTCCTTGAGGTTGTACAGAGGAATCTAATCTTGTAGGTTTTATTTTCAAAAGTGGATTAACAAAAAAAGGCCATACAATTTATGTTATAAGGATTTCATACTGAATTTCACATCAATCAGCATCTAGCAGTTCGTTCATGGATTGCTTCATACCAGTTTCGTTGATTAAACATATAATCTTACTGGCTCAGGGACACACAAGAACAGCTACTGTTTTAAATATAAGGAACACTTGGTGTAAGTAACTATTTCCAGGGAACATATTTATTCAGCTGCCACTCATTATTCTCAAGGAGAACAACACCTTTCAACCTCTCAGCTATCAGTTACAACATGAAGCTGAATTCTGCCACTCCATCCATTGTGCAATTCTACATTTGAGTGCCATGCACTAGAGATCCTCAATTAAAATAATACAACTTTATAATTGTAGTCATAACAAAATCAAAGATCAACTCATGCTTCGGGAAGACAGTCATGCAGTTTAATACTACCTTTATTATTTCAGCTTGCACTCAGATTTTATAGATCTGCAGGATTTTTGTCATTGATCTGCTTGAATGCCCACACTAGGTTAAACTACATTCAGATGGTTTTAAGCCAGGTGCAATGATTTCTTCCAGTCACAAAATGTAGCTGCTCATTTTCTCAGGACCTCTGGTACAAGACGAAAACAGCCAGTGACCATTAGTCAAACAAGCATGGCAGAGTGGTCAGAACGCATTCTCCCCGTAATTCAATGAATACTACAACAATGCAACTCCTGCCCATCAAACATCCTTTGTTTTTACTCACTCAAAATGATGTTCTTTTTCTGTACAGATGGTTAATGTACACAAATATGGTTACATAGACAAATACCCAGACAGCAGGAGAGACTGGACAGGCTGGAGAGATAGACACTTAACTCTGGATCAACACTGCAGTTCCCATCTGCAAAGTCTGTGCTTAATTTTGAACAACACTTTGGAATCTACATGTGGCTTAATAGTTCAAAGATTGTACTAACCGTGATCAATACTTTGGACCATGAACCACTAGTAGAGCTCCAAAAACAGGCCAGGGATATTAATTTTAAGATAAACTTAAATTTTTATTTTGAACAGATGCAAACCATCTTACTATGCAATCCCAATGTTTTCAAGAGAGATCAGTTATTATGGTCTTCTTATTTCCTCTGATTTGTAGCAAAAAAAATCAAATGGCAAGATACTTTTATATAAGATCAAATTTGTTCCAAGACACAACCACTGAATGACACCTTTATGTTTAATCTTACAAATCAAAGTAAAAAGACCAGAGTGAGGAAAAAAAGTGCAGTAGACTTATTGCTCCAGGACCCATCTCAGTAATAAATTCATTATCCTCGCGAAGTAAATAAAGCGTTTATAGATGCTTTTAAATAGCTTCTGTGGCAGTAGTTTCCACTGATTAATCCCACTTCACGTGAATGTTTTATGCAATCTAAACCCAAACAAAGTAGGTCTTGGAATAATAGGCCGGCTTATTAACTAGCCCTATTTGTATGCATCACTTACAACCCACTCCTGATCCTCCTCTTCCACTCTGTGTTTGAGACCAACTTCTCGAGCACGATGGGCTGAGAACACCTTACTCCCTGCAGTCTTGATTTTCTTGCTTTTCTGGGACATTTTTCCTTTGTTAGCCACATACTGTGGCTCACTGAACCTCTTGTCTTTATAAAGCTGTGCCGCTGTAGCACTAGACTTTGAGAACAGTAAGAGGTTGAGTATGGAATGAAGATTTCTTATTATTGTAACTAATGTAATAGAACTTCCTTCCAATTCACGGGGTCCACAATCGACTCAAAGCCTAAAGCCAGCCTTGAAACCCCATTGCACTTCAACATTTCAAACACACGGTTCACATTAGTTACTAATTTATAGCTTTCCTTTCACATTTTAACAGAATGCATGCTGAAAATGAATCATCCCATCCACACAATCTCTGTGAATCCAATTGCCTTAAATGGAATGATAACTGCATCATTCAGAATCACCAACAGCGTCATCAAAACGCGTTGCTTTCTATGTGAATGACTTATCAATGTTGACCAACCACTGATGCATTACATTTCTTTATGGTTGTGAACATGAAAGAGCCATAAAAACAAGATCACGATACCTTATCGGGCCCTCCTACAGTGGTTGGTCAACATTGATAAGTCATTCACATAGAAAGTTTAGCACACATTCTAAAATGTATCTTTGAAGTTGCAGACAGAAATTATATTATTTTACAGTCTACAAAATACAGAAGGCTTCTATACAATGAATAAATTCTGGACAAAGATAGATTTAACTTTATGAAGCTTTGCATTTAAAGTGAAAGTAGATTTCCTCAGCCAGGAAATTTAATTGTAGGTAACTGGAGCACTCTTCTGATACTGATACAATGAGACAACTTCTGTTGTCAGATGCACTTCACATTTCAAATTGGCCACTTGACAAAAAGATAGCAGCAGTTTGCAATTGCTAACAGGAAGTGAGTGTAAGATATTGACATTTCATCTGGGAGTTACTAAATATGAACACATATTAAAAATACACCATTCAAAAACCTGGTAGGCATACCAATCAGGTAAATACGAATTTGAGAGATTCAGTTAACTCCATTTTCTTACCCAATTTTCTCTTGCCCTCAGGTGATTTTAAATGGGATTCCTTAATTAAGGAATCGTTCTGGTAATCCCAAAAAGAACTTACTTCCAAATTGGCAATATTGATGTTTAGTTAAGAAAATCACTGAGCATAATACCCCATTTGCTTGGTTCATAGAAGCCTGCATCTCTTCAGTATAAAACTCACATTGGTATTCTTCATGCAAAGAGTCTAGCTAGCGAGCTATTCAACAATGATGAACATCACGACTGGGTCTGATTCTGACATGATGTACATGCTTTACTGCAGTGATCAGAAATCAGAACTCTAATCCAGTATTTTTCCTTGCTCTGTAGTTAATTTTGTTTAAAAATAAAGTCATAACATATTGTGTATTTGTTTTGTTTTAAAATTTACTGCACAACCTAAGGCCAGAGATGTCAATATATTTATACTTGAATTTGCATTTTGGTTTCTTCAAAGGAGCTATTTACTACCGTGAAGCCTAGTTCAATTACCTGGCTTCACTGGGGTCATTAATAGAACTCAATGCTCTTTATGATCAGACAAAAATATGACGCACCTCACGAAGCCCTGAGGGATTTTTCTTTTTAAAAAAACAGAGTGCACTTTGCTTATTGCCATCAGCTTGGCTGAGAAAACTTAAGACTCAAGGTCAAAAGGATATGAAGATTTACTGCCAACAGTAGCAACCAGACTAGCAAAATAGGCCCCCCTGGCTTTGGAAGACACAACAATTTGACAGAGAGGCAGGTGCTCACATGCGTGTGCCTGCCAGCGGATCTTGGCAAAACAAATTCTATTTGTTCATGTTATATTTATGAAACAAGAAAAATCGCTTTGAACAGAAAGTTCTTACCGGCCGCTCTTGCTCCAGAATGGATGACTTTCCTGGCTCATACTCGAATATGCTTCTTGGTTCGGCACGGTATCTGCGAGTATCAACTTTTCTGTCAGGGGGATCCCAGTCATTCCTAAAGGAAATTTAAATATGATGTCCTTTACATCGCAGCAGTGGCCCCAAGTGTCACAATTTATGAAGCATCTTGATTCAGAAAATGACCGTAGGCTTGGGTGACTCAAAGCTTTGCATTTGAAGTGAATGTTTGACACGTGAACATGTTACTTACATGAGTGTGTTTGGGGATTGACTGGAGTCGAAATAAAAGAAACTTGTTACACTTCAAGGTCCATAAAATACCAATAATCAATCATCTGACGTTGTATCCCACTTATCTCAGACACTGAGATGTCGTCATAATGGCAGTGTGATGTCACGTTAGCTTCAGCCACAGGAGTGAGTTAAAGCTGCATGAACATCACAGGACTGAAAAAATCACCTCGTCTTACATGGCTCATAAAACTACTAGCCTTAGTAAGTGGCCCGTAATACAGCTCCACTTTAGGGAGTCCATAAAACTGCTCCACGTTAGGTACCTGCAGAACTACAATCTTAGAATTTGAGATTGCAATTGTGGTAAATTCTTAAATTCAGACTCATTTTGGAAACTGCTTTCATTTTAAGTTCTGCTGAAAATGCACTTCCCAGTTAAGATGGATTCAGCATTTTCCAAAATTCTTTGTTTAGATTTTAATGTTTTTAAAAAAAATAATTTTAGGTGAATTTGGGGCTTCCAAGTGTTGTCCTAAATTAAAACAAAGCATCTAAAAACATGGGACTACCTTGTAAAAAAATGTTTTGTGATTAGCTACCATTAATGGATGTGCTAGCACACAGATGTGCATCTTCATGCACATACATGTCCAAACAGAGGCTAGGCTGGAACTTCAATAGTAAGAATTCTGAGGAAATGGAAAACCTATTTGGGCCATTAACTCTGATGTTTTCAGGATATCCTGAAAAATTTCTTGCAACGCTGTTCTTGAATTATGATAGCCAGCTAAAGGCCTGAAGTGCAGGACACCACCAACTTTGAGACAAGGTGAGAAGACAAGGTGAGAAGTCAAGGAGTGCTCACCTTTTGAAAGACTGCAGACTGTAGGAGGAAGGGAAGACTGGGAGAGGCAAGAAGTTCAACAGACCTGAGCACCAAGGAATGTCTGATGTTTCAATTTTAGTACTGTGAGATTTCAGAGTTACAGAACATCTAAAGTGCCCAAATAGCAGGTTGGGAGAAAGGAAGGAGCAAATTGCCTTCATCCAAATTCATCCACCAGATAATCAAAATTGAATATTATTTCTAAACAATACTGCAGTAAATATTACAGGCCCAAATACAATAAGACACTGTTTGAATAACTTCTGTTATAAGGAAAACTTCCTAAAAGTTTGAGAAACTGTTTAGATATTGATAAACTGTTAAGCGTGACATTTGCTGTTGAAATAACATTATAAGGTTATTCCACTCATAGTTATAGTATCTTATATTAAAATGTCTTAAAGCATCTTACAGTAATTACTGTAAAGTGTAATAATTGCTTACTGAAAATCAATTTGCACTTTGAGTGTCGACACACAGTCATGAGGTGAATGACCAATGTATCTTAAGCACACTCAGGAGAAACTTCCTTGTTTAGTAAATGGTTGTAGGATTTTTAATGCTGCTCACCTCAGCAGACTAATACAATCTTGGTTTTACGGTCTCAACCCAAAGATAGAGACAAGACAGCAGATCCCCAGGAATGCACTGAAGTCATTTTAGACTTTAAAATCAAGTCCTGATGTAGGGACTAAACCCTCAATGATCTGTCATCATCAGAAGTTGACCACAGAGGGCGCAAACCAGCACCGGGGAGACAACTCAGCTAAACTAACCGTGATTACATTACTTTAGGTTCAGACAATTCCCCTGGAAAAATGCATATTTCAAATAATGTTCAATAAATATAATAATATAAATTTGTATTGTACTTACTTTTCTGTAAGGACCATTTCTCGATACCTCAGATGTGAAGGTGGTGGAACAGGTGGAGGGGGTGGTAAAGGAGCAGAATCCTTCAAGAATTCAGCACTACTATCCGAGACACTTTTTGATAAAGGTCTATAAGTGTGTGTCTTGGGGGGAGGGTGTGCTTGAACGGAGGTGAATGAGCTGTAATTATCTAGCACAAAAACAATGAAAACAATTACCTCAAAATCAATGCAGAGGTCCTGCAAGTAACTTTGTAAATACTGTACAAATAAAAGCACGTTTTACTGTTTTGAACAAATAGATCTTTAAAAAATTGTGGTTAAATTGGGTCAATTCTCTATCAGGATTATTGCTGATTCGCGGAATGGCATTAAAATGCAGTTTGAAATATTCCTTCTCCCTTCTGAAAAACGATAGCTTATAAATCCATCTGAAAAGCCCTAGATGCCGTTCTTGGATTTATGCCTGGCAGAAACATTTTTCAATCATCAATAAGAGCCTTTCTGAAATTACTCAAAGAGATACAGTGTTAAGTTATTCCCCACTGACATTTGAAAATGATCGCCGCTAAATTGGAAACTAACATAACAGAACCAGAACCTTAAGCTGGTATTTCAATATCCACTTTAAATGCTATTCCTTAAATAAGGAAAGTAATTTAAAAAAAAAATCAATACCATATCCCTTGCCCCCATCAGCTCAGCCAGAATTGTCAAGCACTTTGGGATGCCCTCCTGGCATGAAAGGAGCTACATTAGTGTAATTTACATTGCGTATTATACAGTTGAATATTTTGTTTTAAATATTGGTTTCATTTAACCTTTCATGACCAGTGAAATGCAATAAATTTCAACAGACAGTGTAGCATATCAGCCTGAATTTGGCCAAGCTTGGTATGAAGAGAATCTGCTCTTAATCTCTGCTGCTCTGCCTCTCTGCTTGTCTCATGTAGTGAGCGATGACACTGCTGTTATTCCGTGTTATTAGTTTGGTTTTAAAAAAACAGAAAAGAGCAGTTAACAGGAATTCCTGTTCTAATTCATCGCTAATTTCATAATTGCACCGTTCCCTGCATATATGGTAAGATATGTTACAGGACAGTTAGTGCAGGTGATGTTAACCTGAGTAACAACAGACGGTGTAATTGCTCTGATGAGATTGACCTCAGGATTGGGGGGCCCAGAGTGAAAGGGATGCACTTCCTGTTACCCCACCTGCAACTCAGAGCCACTGTGTGCCACTTGGGTTACTAACATTAATTGCATTTTGGATCACATAGTCCTTTAAACAACAATAATTTACATTTTATATACAGTCATTCAATTCAGGAGGACATCTCAAAGGGCTTCACAGTGTTGACTGGCAGCCTGCGATGTGGGGGGAGATGATGGGGCGGGGGACTGTGGGGAGGTGCTTGCAATCTGCTGGGCAGTCAAAGCAAAGGGCTTAATACTCAGGTTAACTCAGTGAGTTTAGCAGTTAACCTCATCACAAGCAACTGCAGGGTAAATTGAATGGATATTTTAAGCCTGTGAATACAAAGTGGGCTCCTGGCAAGGCTCATAACTGCTCCTCCCTTCCGGGCATTCATTACTTCCTCCTCCTGTTGCAGACGAGCATTTATATGGAGGCTTGAGAACATGTCCACCACCTGCCCCATTTGTTAAATTGTGACACAGTGGGGGGGGGTGGGTACGGGCAACAGTGTGTAGTAGTAGCAACGAAGAGGGCCTTATTAACCTGAAGAATCGGCTGCTCAGTAAAAGCAATTAATGACTTTGGAAAACAGCCAGATTATTATATGTAATAACATAGTACTTGGCTCGCCTGTATAATGCAACAGTCAGTTCCATTTCCATCGGATGTGCCTTTTCATGCAAATTTATAATTGCCAGAACATATACTGTGCATTTCAAATGGATAATTAGAAACTATTTAGCTCACCTTTTAGTCTCTTATCATGCTAATTGTTGATGTAATTGCTAAGTTATGAGCCTCATTAAATAGAGGTCTTGAAGTCTCTAGATTGACGGGGTCCACATGTGATACTGGCAGTGAACTGGTGTGTGAATTGCTCAGTCATTTAACCTTTTGAACCTGATAAGTAAAGCCAACAAACTAAAATGTCCTGAGGACACTTTGTTTACATATTTCCTGGTCAGGATACTTAACAGCAGAGGAATGTAATATACAGATGACGTTAATTGAGCGTCTCTCAATAGAGAAAATCAAAGCCAAGGTTTAAGTAATAGAAATAAAGATATTTTGAAAGATGGGACCTGATAGATTCAAGAAAAAGAAAGTATTGAAAAAAGGTAGATTGTGTGCAAGTCTTCTGCTTTGCAATTACTTGTTAATAGTATCTTGAAACTGTACTTAGAATTTGATTATGACCGAGAAATTGTTTGAAGATCAGAACAGAGGAGAATCTGAGATAGCAATTGTTTGAAGATCAGAATGGAACGGTAATATTTGAAAAGAAATGTGGATAGTAAAGGGGTGTAATCATTTTCAGCTGGATATAGGAAGAAGTGAGTTAGGTACATTTAGGGTACAAAACTGCAACGTCTTAGTGCAGGGAATGAATTAGCTACAGTAATAATAATAATAATCCTTGCGTTTGATATAGCGTTTTTCACGTCGGGAGGACGTCCCAAAGCGCTTCACTGAACACACTGTAAAGTGAATTGACTGTATATTTGTGGGCGAACGCGGCAGCCAATTGTGCACAGCAATGTCCCACAAACAATCATAGATTGAAAATGACCAATTTATTATTGTTTTGTTTTTTTGGAGGGATTATTATTAGGCGTGTGGAGTAAGGAAACTTGCCCAAGGTTTCGCTCTGCCTGGAATTGAACTCAGGTATCTCGTTTGCAAAGCGAGTGCTCTAACCACTGAGCTACAGGACTCCACAAAGTTCCGAGACAAGATTAGAGTCAACCAGTCGAGACATAGCACAGAGATGTCGCTGTATTCTCTGGAATGCTATGGAATGGGTTTAGGATAGATTTGAATTTCCACGATTTTGAACTGAACTATGCTACTTGTCCCAGACAATGAGATACTGTGATAATCTTGTGTTTAGCTACTGTATGGTAGGTGTGGCTACATTTATGATATTTTGTTTACCTGAAAATAAATACAATAAACAGATGTTAGTAAAATCCATCATTGTGTTAATTCAGTTTTTGCTGCTGATGTTAGAGCTAAATTTTCAATGGTTTTCAGCCACTGTTGAAATTGCTAAAGGTTAAGCAAATTGAATTTTTGAAGCTGGACAGGCTGAATCCATCATCCTCTAGAAAACCAGTCACCAATTTAATTCCAATTTTAATTAAGTATTTCTTACACTACATTAAGTTAGTCAGGAGTGTCTGTGGATCTCTGCAATACCAGCAGTATAATAATAAAAATGAACAATAATCCTTGCATTTGATATATACATTTCATGTTAGGATGCCACAGGATTTACTGTGAAATGTAGTGACTGTGTATTTTGTATGCATGTTATTTTGGAGGAGGCACTTTGTGTCCATGCTGTGCATAGAACAACAACAAGATTACATTTCTATGGCGCCTTTCACGATGGGAGGAGGTCCCAAGGCGCTGGATAATAATAATCCTTGCATTTGATATAGCACTTTTCATGTTTTCTAGACGTCTCAAAGCGCTTCACAAAATATGCTGTAAAGTGAATTGACTGTATATTTGTGAGCGAAATGCGGCAGCCAATTGCGCACAGCGGTGTCCCACAAACAGTTGTGGATTGAAAATGACCAATTTATTATTTTTTTGAGGAATTGTTATTAGGCGTGTGGAGTAAGGAAACTTGCCCAAGGTTTTGCCCTGTCTGGAATTGAACCCAGGTGTCTCCTTGCAAGGCAAGTGCTCTAACCACTGAGCTACAGGACTCCACTGAACCCAATGGACGTCTACGCAATGTTAATTTCACACTACAGAAATTTGTATTTGGATGTTCTCTGTATTTTTGCAATATGTTGATGAAAGTACATTTTCATTCATGTAATACAGATAGTCTGCTATGGCAAATATTGCTGCATTATAATTATATTGTGATGTATTGAAATATCTGAATTATTGGCCAAAAATATATATTTAAAATTTCTTTAATAACTATAAGAAAATCTATTATTAAAGATTAATATTGTTGATATTCCAGTCCCTAGAAGGCAGGCATCATGTGTTTACTACACCAGCATAATTGATGGAAGCAATATAGGATATATGAAAAGATAGCAACTGTAGCAATGCTGAATGAAGATGAGGATTTCAACAGATGAAATAGGTTGAATTTGGGGTATTTTGGTTGCATTTACATGTGTGGGAAGATCCTACAGTCTAATTCAATTAGTGTAGTGGTGGAATCAATAGGGATATTTAGAAGTGAGATTGACAGACACATGAATAGTAGAGGTATTAAGGGGTATATTGAAAGGGCAAAGCATTGGTCTTAAAAGTTCTTCAAGCTTTTAGTACACCAGTAAAACAGGTCTTATTGGTTGAATGGTCTCGTCCTTTACCTATATATATTACAAACGTTGTTCACTAGTCTTATCAAGGTACTAAAATAAAAGTCCTTACCAGGATGAGTATATGCATATGTGGCATTGTATGCATCGTTATCATCATCTGTTAAGAGATAAAAAAGTTGAAAGGCAATTTCCTTCCACTCAATAGTGATTGATGGATTTACACTGGATAATAATATAATCTTTGCATTTGGTATAGCTATTTATCACATTGTTGAGGCATCTCAAAGCAATTCACAGAATTGTACTGTATAGTGTTTTGTAGGCAATAATTCTACTTCCAGCATCTAGTTTAGATAATCTTAAACTAGGTGATGGGTTTTCAAATGTGTCAGACACCCAGCTGACAAAAAAACAGGGTTATTTAGTGCAAAAGTGCTATTTTGTACAGAAGTCAGCTTTTTATAAATTTATTTTTCTCTTTTATAAAGACCATTTAATCCTAAAACTGTCCTGAACCAAAGAAGGAAAACATTTTCAAATGGAGAACTTTGAGCTTCAAGGGAGGAAAACTTAGCTGAGTGTGGAGTCTGTGTCGCTTTATTTGGTTGAGCCATTTATATGACTGATGCAGCATGAAATAATATTTCTGAGGCTAAGAAGAAAGTGAAATGAGGCTAAACGTGTAAATAAAGTCATTACTATTACAAACAGGAAACATACCTGGCTTGTGCACCATGTGTATTTGCTTGAACATCGTCTTATACCAGTCTTTGGGTCGATCCACTGTCTAGATTACAGTTTGTAAATCAGAATTAGTATTACATAAAAAGGTATATACAGTAAGTCTCTACTCCATATCTAAAATCTAGTTATGATTTTTACCCAAAGGATGATAGCAACTGTTTAAACTTTGCTTTAGCCACTCACAATGGCCGTTTTATTCATGGTGTCCAGTGAGCAAGCTGTAGGCAGTGGGACCGGAGTGAAAACAAAGTGAAAGGCACATAGCAGTCCAATCAGTCCCAATGAAAGTCATAACCTGTAACATTAACCCAATTTTTTCTTTCAGATGCTCAAGAACATATTGTGGTTTTCCATTATTACTCATTTCCTTTTAGATTTTTATCTTTTGATTCCCCACCCTCTGGAGTTAGCAGTTTTAAGAGGAAACAGGTGGAGAGAAAGAGAAATGTGATGGGATAACCTATATGACATATGAGCACAATCCCTTCCTCAACAACAAATCGCATTTGTAAAGTGCCTTTCACAGTGGGAGGATGTCCCAAGGCGCTGAACACCAGAACCTAGATATGTGGGAAATTCAAAACTTGTCAACAGTGTTAAAATATTAAGTTGCTGCTATCTTTAGCATTTTTCTGCCAGAGGTCAAGAGGTTATTTGCCACTTGGAGCTGGGATTCTTCCCATTCAGCTCCTGATAACCCTGCAAGCCCAAACCTTAATGGGCAGGGTGGCTCTAGCTGGATAAACAGGCGAGGCTTGATAGATTGTGATTTCAACGGCAAACTATATGGTTGAACAGTGATTTAGCTGGTTAATTACCAGCAGTACCTTCAACGCACAGACCCTGGTCCCCAAGTCTTGGCTCTCGCCAACTTGTATCTAATACTCCCTGAAATTAAGCAGGGTGTGTTCCTCCAGGGAGAAAGTTCACATTTCATTCCAGGCTCAGGGACATCGCACTTTGCCATGTGAAAGTGGCAAACAAATGCAGAACTCACCATCTGGTTTAGATAACCTTAAACATGGTGATGGGTTTCCAAATGTGTCAGACACCCGGTTGTAGAAAAAAACGGGTTGTTTAGTGCAGTAGTGTTATTTTGTACAGAAGTTATCGTTTTATAAATTTATTTTTCTCTTTCATACGCACAAGACACTGTTAGATACACCACTGCGTTTGCATGAAATATTTATGAATTCAATCATGAATATTAATGGATTGATGGTACTCCAGAAAATTTTGTTGAATTAGCTCAATTCTCCAATGTGCTGAATAATTTCTGAACAGTTTTCAATTAGTGTTTTGTACTTGGCCTTCAATATGCATTAGTGTCTAAAAATCTATGAATTGAAGTATATAGTTCATTCAAGAAACTTCAGTTACATATTTGTTTTGGACATAGCGCAAGTTTTGATGCAGTGCATATGTGCATGCGGGGGCTCAATATAATTAATCTACAATCATTTATTCCATTTGTAAATGAACCAAGTGGATTATAGTAAATTTTTATACGTGAAGGAATAATTGCACTTGAATGAAAATTGATGAAGATATTCCAGCATGACAAACACACGTTAACCACCAATTAATAGCCAAAGTGAACTCTGGATGAACTACATTTTTTCTCCCATCTACACAAAGAAACATATGCAGCTGTTTTTTTTCCACACTGGATACAGACTAGCTAAATCTAGGGGTATCATTACATACATTCAAAGATCGAACAACAATAGCTGTCTAAGTGAGTGGACAAAAATAGAGAAAGAGAAGTGCTATGTGTGCAACATGGCAATTATCTGTGGAATGTGAGATGCACAAAAAAGTCTACAATTAAAACAAGCAATATACAGTCGTGATAGCTTTTCCCCGAGTGCTCATTATATTCCTCTTAGTTGACACCATATAATCAAAAATTACGTACTGCCAACAGTCAGGGAGGCTACGGACTGAAGCCCAGGGGAAAATAACAAAAGGTGGTTAAGGAGGATACCCTTAGGGGTAACGACCAGAGAGGCCTGAAATACTTCATAGTCTTAGCAGGAATACCAAAGTCTTAAAATGTGAGATTGTCTAGGACTTTGAAAATTTTTTCAGTTATTTTCCAGAGCAATTGGTTGATAGAAGAGAAATGCTATTCAAGATTAATTAGATACTCTTAAGCATGGTGATGTGTCAGACACCGGCTGACCTCCAAAAATTAATTAGTGGATAGGAGAAGGTTAATTATTGAACTGAGAAATTGATAAGACTAGATTTAGAGTTTTTTCAATGGTAGACTACAGTCAGTCATTGTATCTGGTATGTACACACATCAAAATACAGCCTTTCTAAAAAATTCTAAGAACTTATATAATAATAATCCTTGCATTTGATATAGTGCTTTTCATGTCTCTAGATGTCTCAAAGCGCTTCACAGAATATTTGCTATAGTTAGCCAAAGAATAATGTAAAGAATTAGAGACACTTTAATTCATTGGTCTTGGTGGAGCAGTGGTGGCTTGGAAGCCCGATAAGGACAAGACTGAGTACTGAAATGCAGACAACAATTCAATATTTAACTGAAGTTCCCAATTGCCTACAAATTAATTATATGTGGATAAGAGAAAACCGTGTCGTTGAACATAGACATATATTGACATACACTGAAGTAGTATTCCTTGAGCGTAGGTTGCAGGTCCCCACATATTCAAAGGAAGCTATGCTTGAAGAAAATGGCATCAATGTATTTAATAGAAAATTTGATGCATACTTCAGAGACGTTTTCTTTAAAAAAATTACAAAAGCACATGAGGAAAAGAAGGAAATTGTGATTAGATTATGTAGTTCCGGTGGAGCAGCAAGCACCAGCATAGGCTCGATTGGCCAAATGGACTACTTCTGTGCTGTAATTTCTATGCTAGGCTATGAATAATGTACAAATACAATGGGAGAAGCAATTGCCTAACAGTTGCAGGAACACGAGCTGTAAACAGTCAAAAAGAATAATTATTTCCTGCAAATGAACTGCGTGTCCTGAATACTGCTAATTAAAACAAGACCTTTTTAAAAAAAGAGAAAGGAGCCCATACTTGGTCTAAGAACAAAGTCCCATTGTATCTTAAATGTTTATATTTTCACAAAAATATACAATTAGCATTCTACAAATTCCTTACTCTGTCTTAATTTCTCCCATAAGATAGTCAATTCACTTTACAGTAATATTCTGTGAAGCTCTTTGAGACATCTCAACTACATGGTAAGGAGTTATATTAAACGGAAGGATTATTATTAATTATTATTTATTATTAATAATAATCTCTTTGGTAAAATGTTTCACATTCAATAGAGAAAGAAGTTTGAACAGCCACATTGGTAGAAAACTAACCTTTTGGCAGAAACTGCAGACAGGGGAACAGAGTAAAATAATATTTCCCTACCGTTCTTATGGCTATAGGTATTCCTGATTCATCAACTGGGCCAATGCCTGCATAATGTGGTGCTTTAATTACTGTCACTTTCTTCTCCTCCTCTGAGGTTCTGTAAAGTGGATCAATACTGATCATATCGATCCCAGGAGATCGACTTTGCTGTGAAGTCCTCATACTCTCTGCAAGGAAGTAAAAAATAAGCGTTGTATACCTGACAATCATTAAAAGTGCATCAATCAAAAATGGGCACCAAAAAAATACACAATCATTTCACTTTGCAGGATATCCAATGAAGCGCTTTGAGATGTTCTCCCAACATAAACGGTGCTAATATCAAATGTAAGGATTATTACCTATTGTTTTAAAAAAAGATTTTCAGAGAAAATAAAAATCCTTGTATTTAATATAGTACCTTATCATGTTGGTAAGATGTCTCAAACTTCTTAACAGGATATACGATAAAGTGGTGTAACTGTGTGAATTTTGTGGGTGAAGGTGATAGCCAATAAGCATACAGCAATGTCCCATAAACAGCCATTGAATGAGTGAGCAGTTTTATTTGGGAAATTGTTAGTCAGGACACGGGGATGAACTCTCTTGAGAGAAGGGCTTGAAGGGAGCTATGTAAATGCAAGTTATGTTGTTGTTCTTTATACTGGCACAACTTCAACTGGTTAATATTCTTATCTTTATCAAAAAATAGTGTACATATTGCAGTTCGAATCCAATCATATGCTTATTGCTCATTGTTAGCTTCTAAATGATCAATTCCAACTGATAAATTGAAATTACACATCTATCCAACATTCCTTTTAGATATTTTTGACATAATTGTAAAACTAAAAGTGGAGGGAAATCAACCAAATGATTAGTCAAATAATTTGCAATTAAATAAAAACCTAAGATTCATGTTATAAATTAAATGCAATGGTTTTCAGTGAAAAATACAGGAATAATCACTTTTTTTAGGCCAATTAAAGATGAGTAGGGACAAGATAGAAGACAAAGTGCTCATTTTACCCATTATTCACAGATATAATAATCCTTGCATTTGATATAGCGTCTTTTCATCTTGAAATATTTCAAAGCACTTCACAGTTTTCTATAAATTTGTTATATACATTTGTTGCTAAACACGGCAACCAATATGCACACAGCAATGTTCCACAGACATGAAGTGAAGGACCAATTTTTTTTCTGCGGGAACGTTGCCCGGGGCAAACTCCCTCTCTTTTGAATTGCATCACAGGATCTCTAACGTCCACATGCACAGGCAGACGAGACCTTGGTTTAATGTTTCATCCGAAGGACGAACGTACCTGTTCAGGCTGAAATACCACAGGAAAAAGAACAGTAAACGGATCTTATTCCAAAGTTCAATGAGTAATTTACAAAACAATAATATCTTTCCAAAGCTATGCACTTCTAATTGTTTCAGGTTTTGTGTAATTATAATGGAAGACAAGTCTGACCACGAGAATCATCCTCCACATTAGCAAGTTGTAGGTTTGGGTTGTATCATCTTTATTTTTTGAACGTCAAGTAGCTGGCAGCTGCAGCCAGCAGAGTTTGTTAGTTTATTTCCAGAACAATATTCATTTTGCATCTCAAACATCAAAAGCAGGAATGACCGAACTGCAACAATAATTTGTGTAGCGTAGACTGTGTGTAGGCTTTTTGGTTGTAGGAGGAGGTAGATGTAGTTTCAATCAATTCTTACTTCTGCACCACAACACATGTGAACACTTTGTTGCTGCTTAATTGGAGCCTATTATCGAAGTAAGTTTCAGAATCCACTGGAAAATTCATATTGAACCAGTTCCCTTTGCCATCAATCTGGAGGCATGCAATGCTAAACAATATAGCTCTTCAGGGGCTTAAAAAAAATTCTAGTCAATAGTTTGTATTTTAGTTTCAAATTTTTTTTATTTTTTCTCCTACACTGCTTCAAATTAGAATGCTTTTCCTTGCGTGGCAAACTTGTCTCTTGGAACTCTTGTGCACCCTCCTTTCTATCCCAGTTACTCGTGACTTGAAAATATAGCATTCTCCATTTCACTTTTCTTCTTCAGCTCTAACCTTGATAAAGAACCTCCTCACATATTGTTCCACTCATTCTACTGTTGTTATTCTACCATTATGATCAATGGCAAGTTTCACCTTCAGTCCTCGATCAACACATTGTCTGATTGTCTTAAACCCAGCTGTGTGCTAGATGTGAATGCGAAAATGTTTCTCATTGTGGATTCTTTGGATTTGCTGTACCTGCATCTTTTGTTTGCTGATTATATGTGGCTTCTTTCTGTAGAAACACAATGAGTTATGTCAACCCTATTTCTTGTAGCGAACTCCTTAAACCTTTTTGTCAATGGTTTTGATTTTTATTGGAAGTTGGAGGTCAAGAAAGTTCAGAGCTGGTCTTTCGATCTTGTGAAGCAGAAATTAGCCCGAGCCAGAAGAATCTATTCACAGAGCACTCAATAAATCAATCATCATAAGCGGTCTGTTGTTGGACCAGAAATGGTCTCATGACTCCAGCAGCTATTTGACCCTGTAACTCTTCCACTCAATTCCAACATCTCAATTTTGAGATATGGCTGGCTTCCCACACTTAAAAATAGGCAAAAACTCTGCCTGTGTAACACCTGATTGTTACATAATCATACCAGGCCAATATTACACAGGGATAGCTTACCCATCTTTCTGCTGTGCTGCATTGCAACGATGTTTGGATTGCCTGAGGCCAACAAAGGATATGCTGATGATGGGGAAAAGGACCCTTGAAAGTTACCCATCAGGCTTCCACTGTCAGTAATGGAATTCCCATTCACTGCCATCTGTGTACAGCAAGCACAAAACAGACCATTAGAAACATCTCACAATTAACTGGTGATGCTACTCTTATGAAAAAGGGATAAATGATGCAAGAATGTCAATCAGAAAAGATAACTGTGATTAGTATGTACAGAAACAAAACGCACATTCATTTATTAGTTAAAATTGTCCACAATACAAATACAAAGAGTTTGATAGGTCCCAATCTGCCAAACAAATATTTCTACCAACTGCTGCAATCAATATATTTCTATAATCCCAGGCTTCAGATTATTTTTGCCTCAGTTACATTCTGAGTTTCCACAACTCCAAGATAAATTCCTATCTCAAAAATGGTAGCTATTAGTTGTGACACCAACAAATGACATAATGAAGATGAGACTGGGATTTAGTGAATCTCATGCAGTCAGTGTTCAAATGTACAGGAAGAATTCTGGGTTAGAATAGGGTAAGCAACGGAAATGACAAACATTTGATAAAATCCTGCTTCTCTCAGATGAGTGATTTAAACAATAACGAATGTCAACACACGCAATGCATATTGGTGGTTTTATGATGCCAATGAGAGCTTTGGCAATGAGATCACTGAAGAACTCCAAATATACCAATGGGTCTCTGATCGTTAAATCTCTTGATGCTTCATCATTTTCTGTTTTACCGTTTTATAAAAATGTAAAACAAAAACACATAAGTTGGAACCAGAAACAGGTGCAGTGGCAGTGGGAGGAAAAAGGTTCATGGTGAGAAGAATGGCAATCCAAAATGAAAAATTGAGTGAGTACAATGGGGCTTTAAGGTCTGTGCTCAATTGCTATTGACCTGACAACGCAACAACACACATTTGTTAAAAGGTTTATTGCTGCCTGTTAAACCACATGAATTTTTCTACTTTCTTCAAGCCCAATTCAAATTGTGGTTGACCTGAATGCTACTTACTATGCAATCAAATGTAATTTTCAGGAATGCGATTTTACCAACTATAGAGGGTACACAGTGCTCACACAACTATCAAGGAAGGAATAGCCAAAATGCAGTAGATCTTCAAACTAAGCAAGGTTACGATAGGATTTGCTGCCTTAAGTGCATCCTTTGCAGATCTGATAAACAAGATTTAATAAAGAAGATTTTGCAGATTTGGTAAACAAGTACAGTAGTTTGTGACCAATTCTTGAAGCAAACAGAATTGTAGAATTGGTAAAATAGACTGACTGATCAGAAGAGCAAAATCCAATTCATCTAATCTGAAACAGGTTAAACCTCTTTGTAAAAGGTAATAATATTGAGACATAATGCTCCCCTGGCCACGAGTAATGTGTATTTGCACTCTCAATTTAAAATAAGTGAAAATAAGTAGAAAAGAGAAAAAAAAACAAAAGATAGTTTGAGCATTTTTTAAATTTATTCTTCACGGGTTAGGTTAATATTACAGTAATAGTTATTCTGACAATGTTGGGGGAAATGTTACACGATTAAAGCAAGGCATGAGCTGAAATCAAAAATATCCATTAGCACTCTGAGATAGAGATGGTCAGTAGGTAGAGATTACAAAGGTTAAAGACAGAGGTAAAACAGTGGTTAAAATATGCATTATATCAAAGCAAACTTTCAGATCAACCTTGATTTGAATTCCATATAAATCAGGTTTGGAAAAAAACTCCCCAAGACTTACACAGCACAAATTTTAAAAAGAGACATTAAGTGGTATTGCGTTAGAGATGCGCTAATGTGCTTGGTTGTTTCAAGATGCCCCACATTCCACCATAGTCATATAGGTAGACTTGATTCAAGACAAGGACATCCACAATTGTGAATGAGTAGCTGTTAGTGGGTAGTACCAGTGTAAAACGACAGTGGAAAAGAAAAGTTCAGACGGTAGAGCACATGCCAACACCTCTGACGTGAATACATCTGGTTAAGTTTCCCTTACTGAAATGACACCACCTAGGTGAGTAAGGATAAAGAGGAAGGATAATTACATGAATGGGAGCAGCAGTGATGGTGGTGGCTTTATCATCAGTTAATGCGGACGTCTGACTCAGGGTTGGGGATGGCGTGGCAGAATGGTCAGTGGTGTCGTAGCCACAGGTTTGCAGCTCATCTAGAATGGCTGTGGAGGATTCGCTCACAGTCCGAGACGAGTATTCACTCAGAGTGCATTCAGTGGCAAGGGGCGATGATTCATTCAAGCGTGGGGGAGGAAAGCTGCACAATGATGGGGTTGGGGAAAGGGCTTTCTGAAGGTGAGGAGGGATGAAGTCATCAAAAGTTGGCAAGACACTTTGCTCTGGGCTCACACCAGTGTACGGTGACAGAAAGTTCCGGTTAGTAGGTACCAGAGGTAAAGGTGAAGACACTCTTGGTGAGATTTGCCTGCATGCCTGTGAAGTATTATTAATCTTGGGTGCCATTTTCTCTTCTGACTGAGCCACTGCAGTCATATTCTGAAGGAGGGAGAATATTAAGGATGTAAACATGTCAATAAGTTATTAAATATTTGGGACAATTAATCAAACATTGATAAATAATAACTTCAGGCAGTCCGTTTTTTCCAATTGGTTGAATATAACACTATAATTAAAAAAATTCAGTACTGCAAAATCTGTGCCCCACTTGTATTGTTAGAATGATTATTTCAGCTTTCTGCATTTAAATGTTACAATCCAAACCTAATCTGTTTCAAATGCACAAAGCAACACAAATAATTAGACCGATTAACCTGCACCAAGGTCCAAGGAATGTATTTTGATCAGTGCTCAGCTGCTCTTAGTAATGACTGTCATTTCCCTTCAAAAGGGATAAGCTATCAGACAGCTCAAACTAGATGATAATCTGACCACAAATCAATTAAAACACACGCAAACAGACACAACAAATCCATCTTCTTTTTTAAATTGTTCATTTGGTGCAATAGATCCCTTGACAAAAGCAGCAATGTATGAATTTGAATCAAATTTCTTTCTGTAGAAAATATGATTGGAAAGGACCCAAGGTAGAATTATGTGTAGCTACATCCATCAATAAAGGTCCAAACCAATCAAGATCCTTTCCAATGCCCAATATAATGAACAATAAACAATAAATTGCTATTACGAACAATGATGGCATCGACAACTAGAAACGTAGAACAACAGCTTGCATTTAAATAGCGCCCTTCACACAAAATAGTGTCCTGGAGCGCTGGACGGTGGCAAAATCTGCCCCTGAGCCAGGGGAAGAGGGAGGTGGGAGGTGACTCTAAGCACGATTAAAAAGGAAGGTATTTAGGCAGGATTTGAAAGTGGTGAGGGAGGGGGCAAAGCGGAGGGTTTGAGGGTGAGAGTTTCAGATTTTTGGGGCGCAGTGGGTGAAGGCACAGCCACTGATGGTGGAGTGGAAGGATGAGGAATGAACAGAAGACCATAGCCAAGCGGAAGCAGCAGGTGGTGAAGTGGGGGGTAAGCAGGTCAGCTAGGTAGGGAGGTGCGCAGGTACGAAGAGATTTGAAAGTGAGTGGGAGGATCTTGAAATCAATATGTTCGGTGATGGGGAGCTAGTGGACCCTGGCAAGGACTGGTGTGATGGGGGCATGGAGTTTTGTACTGGTGAGTATCCTCGAGACGGAGTTTTAATCAATTGTATTTCATGTATGATGGAGCTTGGGAGACCAGCGAGGAGAGCATTTGAATAGTCCAGCTGGGAAGTGCCGAAGGTGTGGGCTTCAACTTCTTTGGTTGTGAGGTACGGACGGACGTGGGCAATGTGATGGAGGTGGAAAATTGGTCCTGGTCAAGGAATGGATGTGAGGTAGAAAGGAAAGCTGGGGATCGACCCTGATGCCTAAGTTTTGCACAGGGTCAGTGCATCTAAGGGAGAACCTGGGGAGGTTGAGGAGTTCAGACCCGCAGAAGAGAAGACGTTGACGGGAGCCAAAGATTATGGCTTCAGTCTTGCCGACATTCAGCCGCAGGAAATTTGCACTCATCAAGGCCTTGATGTTCGTCAAACAAGCTGACAGGACATCAGCAGACTGGGAGTCGCAGCTGGAGGAGAAGTAGATTTGGGTAGCATCTGCATACATGTGGAAGTTGACCTCATGTCTGCAGATGACATCGCTGAGAGGGAGCATATAGATAAGGAAAAGGAGAGGGCCAAGGAAGGAGCCTTGGAGGATTCCACATGTGACCAGGCGGGGGCGGGAGGAAAAACCATTGGGCGAGATGTATTGTTGGCAGTTTGTTAAGTAGGATTTGAGCCATGCGAGTGCAGTCCCACTAAGGTGGATGAGGGAGGAGAGATGATTTAGGAGGATGGCCTGATCAACCATGTCAAACTCGCAAAGAGGTTGAGGAGAACGAAGAGGTAGAGGAAGCCCTGGTCACAGAGAGAGGGGGCGTCATTTGTTACTTTGATGAACGCTGTCTCTGTGCCGTGACAGGACAAAAACTGGACTGGAGGGGTTTGATCAAAGTTGATTTCTAATGACATGTTCCAAATCTTTGGCCAGGAAGGGCAGACTTGAGATGGGTCTGAATTTTGCGAGGTTGGAGGGATCGAGGGTAGGTTTTTTTTAGATGACACTGGTTTTGAGGGGGACTGGGACAGAGACTGAGGAGAGGGACTGTTTGATTTCGTCAGCTAGCAGTGGGCAGAGGAGGGGGAGTTGAGCGACCAGAAGCTGGATGGGGAGGGGGTCGAAGCAGCTGGTGGTGGGCTTCATCTGGGCGATGGTGGGGGAAAGGGAGGAGGGAGAGATGGGGGCAAAGTAGGAATGTAGAACCAAAATAACTGAAATTAATTATTTTCTACAAAGCAAAAGGCACAGTTTATTCTGCATAAGATGCTGTCAAACAACACATTTTATAAATAAAAATTACAGGGGACAAACTAATTCTCTGAGATCTATACCAAACTGTAAGCCTAGGACAGAAACAGAAGTCGCTGGGAACACTCAGCAGGTCCGGCAACATCTATGGAAATAGGAAAGTGAGTCAACATTTCGGGTCCATCACAACTTCATTCTTTGTTCTGACAAAGGGTCGTGGACCCGAAACTTTGACTCACTATCCTTTCTCCATTGATGCTATGCTGCCTGACCTGCTGAGTCTTCCCAGAGACTTCTGTTTTTGTTTCAGAATTCCAATATCTGCAGTATTTTATGTTTTGTAAGCCTAGGAATTCAGGCTAAATATCCAGCAAACAAAAAATGCAACAGTTGAACAAATGTCAAACAAGCTTTGTAAATGTTAAAACAAAATATGCACAAATGATTTTTTAATGGAAGAACTACTGTATGCTCATTTCTATAAAAAAAGCACAGAATGTTCCTGTTATATAATATTCAATGTTCTACAACCATCAAAGTAGACCTCCAATGTAGCAAACAGCAATTAGAATTAAGAATCTACAGATAGCCATCATTGATTCACTAACAACAATTTCCCTAAAATGTTCAACAATTTTACACTCAACAAATATAAGTCTAATTTTAAAATAGTTATAACTTAACCTAGAGATATTTAATAAAATATGATTAAAGTAAATCTTTCCATCAATCCTCTGATACAGGAAGCCTTGTGCTAATTAATTTGGTTCCCCTCCACCCAATACCTCATCAATGTAGACACTCATCACATTTGAGCCTGTATATTGGGCTATTCAATCTGAAGACAATCAGTTACATGGGACCTTCCACTCACATGTGTGGACCTTTTAGCCTCCCAATGTTGACTGGAAATTGTTGGATTCTAGTCAGCAGGAAAACATTGTCTGTCTTTCCTCTTTAGTTGACAAGGAGCTAATTACACCGTCTTCATTGTCCCCTCTAAGATGACACACCCTAAATGTATATAGACCAAGATTCAAAAGTGGGAGCTTTTGTTCTGATTTTAAATTGAGGAACATGTACCTCAATTCCTCCCAAATCTAATTTTGTTTCAACTTGGCTTTCCAACAAATCCCCACATTAGGAGGTATTGACAAATTCCTATAATGCCTGAGACTGCCCTACATATTAACTGAGGTTAATTAGTTGTTAAGTATGGTGATGAGTTTCTGCATGTGTTCAAACCCCAGCTGATCAAAAAATAATAATTTGTTCTGGCTAAGAGTCAGATTTAGGTGTGAGGTATCATTTTAAAGTAATGCAATCTGTGTTCTGCAGCCTGTATCCTCCTGCTTCCTGCATCTCCACATTGTGGTTATCAAAACTATTGCTCTCATTCTTTCCCTCAATGTCAAGAAAGTTAAACTTTATACTCTAAAATCTCTACTCTGAATTCCTGCAGGCTTTTCAATTTAGGAGTATGAGGGATGAGTTTAACAACAGTCTGGGGTACAACTCAAGTATAAATCTACCAAGGATGGTACATTCTTGAAAGTATCCAGGACAATGACGTACTTCAGGACAAATTAAACAAAAATGCATCAACAGGGAAATTAAAAAGAGAGATTAAGCCCTGCAATAAATGAAACATCTCAGAACAGGCCTTAATAATAATAATACTGCTTTGTCATGTCGCTGAGACAAAGTGCTTGTCAGAATTATACTGTAAAGTAGATTGACTGTATTTTGTGGGCAAAATAGTGTTGTGTAAGATATTTATGGTTAGAGAAAAATAAACCACAGGATACGGGTTCACGTTTGTATGGGGATAGTTTGGGGTGACTTTAGGAAGCATTTCTTCACACAGATAGTAATCGACAACTGGCATGGGTTGCAGTACCAGGACAGATGTTTGAGCCAAGGTAGTTAACTCATTAAGTAAAAGCTCTGTGCCATAATGAGAAGACAGCAGAGTTGGCAGTCTAATAGGGTAAGATCAATGGACTAACAGACATTCTTCACTAGAATCTACCATGCATTTTCTAACCATTTCTTGACTTCTTTTATCTTCTACTATTTCCAACTTGGTAAGTTGTACAGTACTACATTTTACATCTTATCCATTCATTTAGGGTCTGAATACAAAAAATTAAGTGAATAAAACAATCCTTTTTTTAAACGAAGACACGGATCTCTCATTCAAACTCAATCACAAAGACTAGACCTGGTAATTCTGACACAAACAAAACTTTCTGAGTAACAAGACTACAACCAGGCCAGTAAAGCATTGGAGATCTTTTTTTTAAATCAAATATCTCCTAGTGGAATGTATAAAGAGAATCCCCATAATTAAAGACATACAAAGCCCATTTATAACATTATTTTGGTTCTGCTTGGCATTGTTGAATTGAGGAGAGAAGCACGATCAAAAGGTGAATGGCACTAATAAAAGAGCAACAATAAATAGTTTGGGGAAGGGACAGAAATGTGGACCCCTTGAATATCATAACATAATAATAATAATCCTTGCATTTAATATAGTGCCTTAATATGTCATTGGGAATATATTGTAAAGTGAATTGACTGTATGTTTTGTGGGGGAAACACGGCAGCCAATTGCGCGTAGCAGTGTTCCAGAAACAGTCGTGGATTGAGTGACCACATTTTAAATTTAAAAAACATTTTTTTTGAGGGATTATTACCCCATAGTCGCAACTGATCTTAAAGTTTGTCCCTATTACACAATGAATATCCATGGTCACAGTTCTCAGCTTGTGAGTGGCTGGGGTAACCTCAATTAGTCCACAGAAAGAGTTGGATAATTTGACCTATTACATATCTAAATGTGTGCAAGCCAATGTTTTTATTGTCAGTAAGCATCAATAGTTGCAATTCACTTTCCTTTTTTTTAGAATAAAGCCATTCGACAGCTATAAAACAAAGAGTTAATCGGTTGCCGTGCAAATCTCCGGTAAGTAGAAAATAAAATATTAAACATATTAACTATTGCTAATAAAAGAAAAGTATGTACCAGACGATCCCCTGAGGACTGTGCACAGGGTGGAGCATTAAGCACTTGTGCCGTGTCCCTGTGTGGCTTCCTTCCACTGTCTGCAGCATATACAGGTGGGGGTCCTTGTTCTGTTGTATGCACACTGGCTGGAACTATTTGAATGGAAAGAGAGGCTGTGTGTCTCTCAGGCTCTGTCTTATCTCCAGGGAAAGGTGAATGAAGTGAGGGGTTCACGTCAGAGTGAGGCATAGATTTGTGTTCTGTGTTGGAGGAATTAGCAACCTTTTGACGTTCTGATAGAGTTAGCTTGATGGTGTTAATTTTACGTTCTTGAAAGTGCCCATAGTTTGTTTGGAGTGAAGCGTTGGCATTGCTACGGTCAACTACTTTACATAGAGTAGAGGCCTGGTCAGATGGTGCCTGTTGTGAACACGAGAAACGTGTACTGGATTGTTCAAACAAATGTGAAGCACTCTGAACATACTCTTCCTCATTAGTCACACAGGTAACATTGGAGGTTATTTGCAGGTTAGATGTTGGGAGTGCTGGCCAGCTTCTATTTATAGGTCCCTGGTCTGAACCAGAGGGTGCATGGGAGTTGCTGGGATTGGTTAATGGATACCAGTTAAAGCTTTCCTTTCTGGGTGGTGGAGAAGGAACCTGCCAAAGACAACCACACAGCAGGAAAGAAAGAAACCAAACAGAAGAAAAAAGAAAACAAAATTGGAAAACGTCAGCAGGGAGATTTGGCTGGAATTAAAACATTGAGTATAATACAGTACTTTCAAAATACATTTAAAGACTGACTCTATACCTTGTTGCCTTTCAGCAAACAAAAAATGGCTGCTGAGCAATTCATTTTGTTGGGAGTTTTTTTAAAAACAAAAACACAGATTGCCAAATCTAAATGTGTGAACTCAAAACTACTCTCAAGAAAAGATCATGGCTGTGCAGCAAGTTCTCTAACAGATCAATTTGATATGTGCTTGCAGCATTTTGAAGAGCGTCAGAAATGACAGTTTCAAAATTAAGACAATTTAAAAATTCTTAAATTGCCAAATTTTATATGGCCAAAATTATACAGACCTTATTTATTGTTTTATGGTGATGGTCTTAAGGCTAAAACCATGAAATATTCCAGGCCTCTGCCCACCATTGTCCTCATAGTTGGTGGAGAGCACTAGCCAATTTTTCCCTCCCCCAGAAGAGAAAGGAGATGGGAACAAACCTGAATTACTTTTAGCAGAGAACGTTACCCACTTGCGCAGCCATGATTCACATTATGCTTATCTTTACAAAGCAATCTCAGCAGAGCATTTGGTTTCTTAACAGTGTGTATGTTATTTTATGAGAAAACTATCAATACATTTCTCTTATCATACAGTACTCTATAGGCCATAGAAAAATATAAACATAAGTGATTTAGCCCATTGAGTCTGTTCCACCATAAAAAACAAAAAACTGCTGTATATGATAATTACAATCATAACTACATATACACAACACACATATATTCGTGGAATCCTGTAAACACTACTGACTCAGCCATGCTGACAGAATTTAAACGGTTGATTTACTCAATACCTATGAAGCACATTGAAAGTGAATGCTCAGCGCAGATCAACCCAGATGCGTTCAAAGAGAACCATGGAAATTAACGCCTTGCAAAAATTCCTTCATCCCACCCTAAAAAATAACACGAGTCTGGATGGTAGTGGTATAAATGATTTGCAGAGGTCAATTCAATTGCGAAAAGGACTTCATTATTTCTGAGCCACTTCATTCCTTGTGCGATACGAGGTCAAATTCAGTTAGAAACTCATTTCCATAATTCTACCCCACAATGTCAGAAAAGTGGGTTGTCTCAAAAATGATAACATGTCTGAAAAGTTAAACGGCAAAGGTTCTCAAGTTTAACATTTCTTTCAAATGGCCAGAAACGTATTATATAACTCAATAAATTATTACTGTCAGATAGAGAGCTACATAATAAATTTATTACGTTTCTTAAGCAGACCATAAGTTGTTCAATAATAGAGTTGTCAGTCTAGTATATTAGTCCAAGCTTGCATCTGCAGAGTTCCCATTAGTCTAAATTCTTGGCCATCAGAACACCATATCAGATGTGCTTTTTGACACTAGCATTTATTATTTACCAAAACAACCATTCAACACAATTTTTTTAAAAATCACTTTCCTCTATAACACACTGAATTACATATGACGTGCAACAGTTGACTTCGTATAAGTCATACGAGGCTGTATTTGCATTTTCCAATGTTAGCCTCAAAACATCAACTGTGGATGTTGTTGGCACCAACAAATGACATAATTATGAGCCAGACTTTTTTTTGCCATAATTAATTTTTTAAAAAACCAAGGTTTAAGTCATAGACATCCCATCAATGATTTGAATTTTATTACAGTGCAAGCAGGGCAGCATTCCCCATGACTAATACAAATTAAAGGCAGTCTGTTGCAGAGTGCCAAAGTACTGTCATTCTTCATACATTGAGTCTGTTGCAATAAATTTGTATTCCAGTACATTTCATTGTGTCCTTGGACATTTTACATCTCACTTCCTCAAATCCATCTCGGGAGAACCCGGCTTAACTTTGCCACTTGACAACAACGAGAAAAACATAGTCTGACAAAAGATTAGGTTAAGCCAATTTCAATTACACAATTTAGTGACTGTCTATTATGGTAAATAATTGAAACTCCACTGTACACTTACAGACTGGACTCAATTTTATAATTCTACTGAGCAGCATAATGACCTTTTATTGTAATTAAATTGTTGAACTGAATCAATTTCCTGTATTAGGAGCCACACTGGTTGAAAGAGTGACTAGCAGATCCCACTTTATGACAGGCACGTGCATTGTAGTTCAATGAACAAGTGGTACATTGTGTGCTCAGGGGTAGTTCTGTAGGGTGTTAAATCAACGTTACAGAAATAAGAAAGCAAATGTTTATTGGTCACAATGGAAATTATCTGAAACCCCAGGCATAATTTACAATTATGGGGAAATAGGATTAAAAATATGTGCTATTGTCTAATAAACTGGCGGAACAGACTTGATGGACTGAATGTCTTCCTACTGTTCTTATGTTCCTATTTACCAAGATAAAAGGCAACATGAAAACAATGCAGTCATTCTGGAGTCAATACATTGTGATTATGACTTAAACCTGCATCAAGGAAATATTTGCTCTTTTTGTTCCCTTCCAGTAGGAGCTTAAACAGATGCTACTGGTGTGAGATGTATCCTAGGTTTAAATGAGGCTCATGTTCGGTCCCATTGAATCACATCAGCTCTTGGTGAATTCCACATACTCTATGTTGGATGGTGTAAAAAATAACAAAAGCTATCCCCAACCCCCTCCGATTCCCTGATAGAACGTGTAAGCATTTATTTGGAAAACAACTTGATGAAGGTGCTGTACAGATATGTACAGAAGTGTGGGTAGCGACATACAGATAATATATTCACCTGCTGTGGGGGAGTTTTCCTTTCTGGAAATGAAAGGTTTGGCCTGACGCTGCGGAAACCTTTGGCTGTCAGCGACGAGCTGTGAGCATCGCCATTCAGAGCCCCTCTTGGGTTGTCATTAATGCCATAAGACCGCCAGAGATCTGCAAAGGACAAGGTAAAACCTGGGTTACTTTACCCACTGTTTGTTTTTACTGTAGATTTTATTGGAAGGGCTAAAAGGAGAACATCCTGTAAATAGGCTGCTGGGACCCTGCATTTGTTGAGGCAACTCTCACTTACACCACCTCAGGTATATGTCCAAAGGTCGTTGTTCATCTTACTGACTGACAAGGGAAACTAGATCCCATTCACATCTGTGCACAAACCTACATTCCCCACCCCCCAAAATGAACAAAAATAATGAAATATTAACTGGAGAGTACACTCTCCTCTCCTTGTGCGATGCGAACAGGGAAGAAATGAATAGAGACAGAAATCTCTCAGCTGATGTAATCACATCTTCCTACAGTTTTTAAAATACCGCTGAAAAAGAATTGGTTCCCATTAGGATCAGAATACAGATAGCTACAATTTGGTTATTCACTATAGACTTTCTTGGTAAAGCAATCCAACATGACTTTCCAGCCAAGATACACTTAAGAGTTCATATTCTTCTGAAAAATAAACACACGCATTCTCACATGCATACACACATGCATACACACAGTTGGCTCATGTCCTAAGCCATTTTAATTCTGTCTAAGGTCCCCTCTCCAGAATCCGGATGTTTTTCTAGTGTTTTTCTCAGGAGGCAGGAGTTAAATCTAACTGCAGGCAGAATGAAATTATAACAATCCAGAAAAAGTCAGAAGTAATGATGAAAAATAATTGGGTTTGGTGCAAACCTAAGTCCAGTTATCCAGTTATCTAAGTCTGCTTATCTAGGCCAATTACTAGTTTCATTTTTAGCATAACTTTTGTTGATGACGATGACAATCAGATTCCTATGAATGTTGATTTTATATCTATATCTATATATTGTATATAATAATAAAATCAAAACATTGCTTACATTTGCAATTTCAAATCATGGCTCACCGTTAATTTATTGCATCTTCTAATAGCCTCACCTACTGTTTGAGAGGAGGGGGAGAAGGCCCCTGTACTTTTTGAAAATAAAATAAATTTCCTAACAAATAAACTCTTCTGCTAAGTTTTGGGAAGCATGCATTGCTGGTGCATTGTTAAGAAATGTAGCTTGTAATGTTGTATATTTCTTATAATAATAATAATAATAATAATAATCCTTGCATTTGATATAGCGCTTTTCACGTCAGGAGGACGTCCCAAAGCGCTTCACAGAACACACTGTAAAGTGAATTGACTGTATATTTGTGGGCGAACGCGGCAGCCAATTGCGCACAGCAATGTCCCACAAACAGTCGTAGATTGAAAATGACCAATTTATTATTGTTTTTGTTTTTTTGGAGGGATTATTATTAGGCGTGTGGAGTAAGGAAACTTGCCCAAGGTTTCGCCCTGCCTGGAATTGAACTCAGGTCTCTCACTTGCAAAGCGAGTGCTCTAACCACTGAGCTACAGGACTCCACAGGTTCTTGTACAGGTTGAGCACCAATTCCCCTCAATAAATTCTGGCTGGAGTGGTATCACAGTTCTAACTTTTTGAAGTAATTGACATTGTGTCATTCATTAACTAGAATTATGTTCATAACATGCCACAGTTACAGAACACAAGCCTGCCAGCAACGGCATTACATCCAGAACATTGAGCAAATTGGAGATCCAATTAAACCTCTTGGTGGTGTAAAATACCCAAAGGACCTAAGCATCGGATGTTCCATGTGAAGTTACATATATGGAACATGATCTGGATAATTTAATTATGGTGATAGGCTTTCCACATGTGTCAGGCACACAGCTGACCAAAAAAAATCTAAAGGACCAAGATGGATTTATTTGAGTTGAGCAGCATTGAGTTCATGAGTGTTTAAAGTCTGTAGCTATGGACGACCGTAGAAAGGAAATCTACAGACTGATACCCACTGGAATTTTTAATTGGAACTTCTTGCTGATCACTGCCCCTTTTGTAAAATAAAATGAGCAAAGAAGTGAAAGAGATCCCACAGGACATCATTATAATATTTGGCTGGCTTTTCCAAGCAAGTAACTATCTTTACCTGAATCTGGTGCCTGTGCTTCATAACCTTAAAGAAAAGAAAATGACACAATGAGCATCTATTCATGCAGAGAGGTACAGTCTACACAATAGATTTCACATAAAATAATAAATAATAATAATCCTTATTCTATATATATTATACAAAATTTATAAGAATGTTGTTGCCTTACCATCTTCCCAAATGTAACAGGATCACTTGAAAATTAACCATACCCATGTAACTACCACGTTATTAATAGAACTGTAAAAAAAATCTTTTTTATAGTTATCCTTCAACGTCAAAATGTACAGTTAGTTTTTAGTTGCCTAAACACTGAAATGAAAAGTGCACCATGAGGCACACATCAACACAATCAAATGAGAGGTGACAGATTTTATATTGGACCATGAAATTAATTCAATGATCATATGAAAGCCTGCTTCTAAGGTTCTGTATTGGTTTACTGTCTAGTCATTTTCAATATTGCTTAGCTAATTTTTGTTAAGAAAGAAAGACGTATCAGTTGGTAAATGTTCTTTTCCACCCAGTGCAGTAATCAACAAACAATTAAAATGTACTGAAACTGAAGTGAATTGAACCTTTTAGTGGTACTGTCATGACCCTATAAAATACTGCAAATCAAATTAGATGACTCAGAAAACCAAATAAATGCATTCAAACGCAACCTTTAGCAAGTTGAAGATATGGTCTAATGGTTATTGTAACAATTAGGCCACTTGAAAATTTGGCATGAAACTTGCTTAACATTTGGATGGGACTTTGATTGAGATGTTAGTGAATCATAAAGTTGGGAAAAATAACTTGATTTGCTGGGGGCATTTGCTTAGCACATCCTGGATTTGCTTCTACATCTGAACATTGTTGCACACTTGCTCCAAATACTTAAATGCAGGATAAGGAACGTTCACACGTCAAATTTTCAATGCCTTATAAGACATACCAAAAAAACTGTGTTTTGTACTTTTAATTGAAACAATTAACCATGCAGCTTAAAATGTTATAATTCATGTTGTGTCACAAAATTAAGAAAATGTTATTCCATGTACATTATACTGTATAATGACTTATTTGGAGCAGTTTGTTCTAATTCATGTATAACTACCATCCCCCCACCCACCCATGACTGCAAAAATAGTGAGTTGCTACGTTATTGTTTTGGTTAATAATTTACTAAATATGCTCAGAGAGTGATCACAAATCATTCCCATAGCAGTTTATGCGTCAATGCAGAGCTTTAATGGAAACCATCAACTGATAGAATATTTATTTATATTGAACAATTCATAATTACATCACTAGTACAACTACATCATCTATCAAGAGCTGGCATTAAAACACTGAACTTCCTAGCTCTATAGCCCTGATGGATTTTGGCACATTTGTACATCAAGATATTAAAAGGGTCAAAACTGAAGAACACATTGATTTCAACATCCCTGGAAGGTGCTGAAAATTCGAAGAAGAAAGAGCAACAGTTTACATGATGAATGAGTGTTAATCATCAAAGATGTAATAAAGGAAAAAGGTTTGGATAGGATTTTTATTATTCACTGAAAATTTGCAATCAGTATGAAGCTGCCATCAACAAGTCTATTCAAATACCCGGATTTATCTCTCTCAAATGCATTTGATGAGGAGACAATATAAATGTATTAAAGTTGCATAAAATTACTGTTGAGGACACATTTGAAATGTTGTCTGCACTTCTGAGATGCTGAAAGCTTAGATAATGCAAGTAGACTACTGGATTCTTGTTGTTGTTGGATTTAGACAGTGAGTACCAAAACAAAGGATAATTATTTAAATTAACAAGGCTCCAAACTACTGCAACAATTAAACAAGTAAGATTAGAAGAAACCTCTGTTACTTGAAGATGTTTTAAAACTAGACATTTATGACTTAAATAACCTATTCAAAATAAGCATAATTAATTTCTGGTTTCAAAAGCAATTGGAAATCACAGGGATGCTGATTGAGCGCAAATACTGCAAGGGACACAATGCTTCAAGCTGCATTCTTGGCATGTGTTGATGGGAATGTTGTCTGTAACAGACAATGGCTGGGTTAAACAGGGAAGATGAATAAATATTCTGGAGTTTTGGTAGATTGCCTTTAAGGGTTAAGCAACAGTTCTTTAGACCTCTCTATCTGGAGGTTAATTGGAAGGGTAGAGTCCCATGATCTGTGAAAGGAAAATACTTGACGAATAAAAGGACATCAGCATTTGAAGCACAGTATTGTATTCCTGTCTTAAAAGTAAGTTACCAGTTTGGTAATATTTATTTTTCACTTTCTTATGGATCTCCTTGGATCTTGAAATCATTTAATGGACAGCTGACGTGGTGCCAGGGCTGAGAGGTTTCTGCTCTTGGGTTGGCTATTTGCAGCAAAAGCTCAAAGTATGAGGTACCAATAAACAAGTGTGTGAGGGCTCTTGAGGCAGTGCAGAGGAAAGGAACAAGATGCATCCTCAATGTTATGTAAGGTTTTGATAGAATAAGAAGAAACTGTGTCCACTGGCCGTTGGGTCAGTAACCAGAAGACACAGATTCAAAATAATGGGCAGATCCCAGAGGGGAGATGAGGAGAATTTATTTTACACAGAGAGTTGTTTCGATCTGGAATGCACTGTCTGAAAGGGTGATAGAAGCAGATTCAATACTAATTTTAAAAAGGGAATTGGATATTTACTTGAAAAGAAAAAAATTGCAACTCTATGGGGAAAGAGTGGGGTAGTGGAACTAATTCATTAGCTCTTTCTAGCACAGGCATGATGGCCCAAATGTTCTTTCTGTACTGTAGGATTCTCTGTTAGAGGGATACCCTACAAGGAATACCTAAATAAACTAGGGTTCTTCTGCTTTGATGAGAGATGGGTCAGAAGCAATCTTGTAAAGATACACAAAATCAGAACAGGGTTTTCAGCAAGATGAAATCCAGGTTGTGAAAGATAATTTTAGAACTTTTTTTTTTACAGAGAGTAATCAGCAGCTGGAACAGGTTACCAAGAGCGATGGTTGAGGTCAGGGTTCTGTTTTACAAAACACCTCAATACTGTAATAGGAAGATGAGATCAAATGGATCAAAAGGTCTTCTTTGTCTGAACGCTCCTGCGAGGCCAGCATTGATGGACACAATTTTGCCTCCGTCTCTCCTTTCCCGGTGTGGGGGAGGTGGGGAGGTGTCCAAGTTTTACTTGGTGTTGTCTTCTCGTGGCCCAGCTAAATTAAGAACTCACCATGTGGTTAATTGTGAACACAAACATGTTACGCCCCTATGTGCCAGTGCGCCAGATCACCACCGGGTCACCATCTGTTAATAATATATGCCACATTGTGAAGTTTTGAAATGTTGTTTCTCACTGAAATGGTGGATGATTTGTTTGACATGGAGGTCATATATTTTCACTGAATGTGAAAGTCTCTCATGATGTGGAGCAAATAGTATTTCCAACAATGCAACTCAATACCTCAAGATACATTGAGTCACACAGCAAGATCAGTAATTGTTTTCACTTTACATTAGAAGCAGATTTATTCTTTGGCAGTAGATGGGGAGTGATTTACCTGCGTGGAATATAAATCAATAAACTAATGAAACCATTCAGATAACTTCATGAACTGTGATAGTAAAAGTAGTAATTTATAGTTATGATCTGAATCATTGTATTAGATTGCAGCCCTAAAAAGACTTAATTTTAATTAGTTTTATTCTGTTTTATACATTTGGTTGTCAACATAGTACTTGTCAGCATATCAATGCAGGCAGTTCTTGACTCCACATCTTTGACACACCAATATATAGAAACACAGGAACTTAGAACAGCCCAAATTACATGTCTTTTCTCCATATTCTTCCAATTTACTCATTTTTAGATATCCATTTCCCTTTTCAAAGAGAATATACATTTTGCTTCGACAACTACACTCAGCAGAGCAATAACTCGCAATGTGAGAAAAATCTCTCCTTTGCTCATTATCTCAAATGAAGCCCTCTCCCCATTGAATCAGGCAAGAAACATAACTCATAAATTTATGAAGAAACAATCTGTAGCTTATTATCAGGCAATTTAATATCCAGTACTGTATATACACACCCATAAAGATTAATTGTAACTAATCACAAAGCAATAATTTAAATTAGAGATTTAGATATTAATTGAGGAGATCGAAGTACAGCAGATATCCATTGTCAGGCTGAGGAGCGCTAGATAGTGTTTTGCAACAATAATTTGCAGCTATATAGCACTCACACATGAGAAGAATATCTAAAAGATGTGCTTTCAGATGGTTTTGAAAGCTGTGAGGGAAAGAGTAAGTTGAAGTTCAGTTAGACAAGCAGCAGGATGCTTGCCAGGCAAAGCTTGCAATGGCAAGCTAAATAGATTTAGCTGGTTAAACTCCAGCAGTATTAAAAAATCTGAAGGTTATCCTTCACCCCAATCTGAAATGACTTTCATGCTTTGACACTTGCAGAATTGCAGAAATTTACACAGTTCAGCTCCGAAAGCCGCACACGTTGTTTGATGCAGCTTAATTGAGTTTGGGTACCCTGAGGTATAACCAACAGAGAGTAAATAGTGTGGAAAATGTGTGAGGTGCAGTTATTTCATTCTAGGTCACTGCACTTCTCCAGTTTCATTTATGTGAACTTAAATATTTTCATCTAAAATCTTGATGTTAGATGTAATTCCCTAAATGGCATCAGTTGAAGTTTCAAACTATAAGAAAAAAAACCTAGATGTTCATTTATTATTGGGATATAAAATACAACGATTTTGAATGGGTTTTCTTTTGCAATCTACTTTCAGGGCAGAGTTGCAATAAATCTGTATGATGTACAATTGGTTCTCAGAAAACGACTGCATTCAGACTCCTTAATTGAGGTTTGAGATCTGAGGTATTCCTGATCAATTAGAGTAAAGCACAGCCAGGGTTACTTTTAGTTGTAACTTGCAGAAATTATAACATTTGGCATTGATGACAATGGCATATTTGTTAAATACTGCAAAAGATAATTCATCATGTATGACCTCAACTAGGTCATTTCCAAAGTGATAATTTTGATGTAATTGCATTGGTGATGCTTTGCAGGGATAAAATCTACATTTAACATCTATTGCAATAAACTACAGTATTTTACTATGACGTTTTGAAAAACACAGGCTGACATAAGCATAATTGCAAGGTTAGACTGAATTCCCGACCCAGCAAAAATGCACAAAATCATAATTGTGATCTAAGCATAAACCTTGCCCAATTATTGGTCTTTTCATTTCTCAATGTGCTGAATACTTGAATTCCAGTTATCCCTTGCATGACAACCATGCTGTACAAAGTAAAATATTTTATCCAAAGTGTTTGAATCTGATTCAGTTCCAACTTAAGTGATTAAACGAGCTAGGTCACATCACTTTTTTGTATAAATTTAAAATCAGTCCAAAAAATTCTGATTACCACCATATTTTGACTTGGCAAATAGTTATGTATTTCTCATAATTCTGCTGAACAATTGGTAGGAATCTTCCTTCAAACAAACTGACAGAGAAATGCTTTGTACTTCCTTAACACTGCACAGGAGTGTAAAACTAAAGTGTTAACACCTGAGTGAGGCTAAATTGCACTATGTGGCCTGAACACAAGGACACATCACAGTGCACCTAAATGTTGCAGTTGCAACAGGGCAATGCAATATGGTACCTCAATGACTTGTGTGTATTGTACTGGTAATACTACCATCTGCTCCCTTCAAAGAACAAAGATAACCCAGCGGATCAACTCCAAAGTGAAAGCACTTTTGAGACTTTTCAACATGAGGAATTTAGTAATTACAATGAATGGTTTGATCGTAAAGTGATTTGCTGAAGGTGACGCACTGGCATGCCAAGAACCAAGAGGTATAATGCAGCAGTCTGACCTCTGCCAGAGGCTCTGTCCAGTTGATCCAGTGAATTCCGCAATTGGCAATTATTCTTTTGAATTCAATTTCCAGAATTTACAACTTCCACAGTCAAACTTGCTGTTTGTTAAGTGCAGTAACTGTGTATGCGTTGACAGATGTTTTAAATACCATCTGAGACCTGGCAGGTAGAGGCTGAATTAATGAAATACCTATGGAAATATCCCAGGCCACCTTCTTCTCCTCCTCCACTGCAATATAGCCAATAATGTTATCATACCCAGGCTGAACACATTAAATGTTGGTTATCAATAATCACCAGAGCATCCAGTGAAATCTGACTAGAAAATGATTGACTCAGAGTCAAGGACATCCACATACTACACACCCACACCACCAATAAAGAAACCTTAGGCATCTCTATCTAACAGCTTATGTAATGACATTATGTGGAAAGGAAAATTGTATTGGGACCGAAGTTGAAAATAGCTCATCTTTAGAATTCCTATCAAATGTTAAAGCTGGAAATCAACAGCAGCAATTATGCAAGTCACTTTTTGCATTTTTACTTTGCCTTAAGGATACTTCAACTATTCCCACTGTTTAATTCACTAACACCAGTGATACAACTCTTCTCAATGTACCCTCACAATGCTGCAAGCCTGCTCCTTATGGGAAAATTATAACATAAACACCCAACATTCAGCCTTTGTTTACTGCACACATTAATCCCTAACATGAGCGACTTCCACCCCCCCTAAGGATCAGAGCAATATAAATCAATCACTCATCAATGGTTCTTCACTGGAGATTGACTAACCGATTTAAAAATTTGCAAATATATTATTTGTTTTATTCCCTCCTTAAAAGAAAGTAAACATATATGATAAAAGAATAATTCGCATCCTGGAATAAATTCACCTGGATTCTTAAAGAGCAAAACATGTTAACTTTTGATAAATTATCAAAATATGCAATCAAATTGAGCAGGACAATTCCAGTGCTCGCTCCTGTGTTACACATGCTAGTGTTAGTGTTAATACCTTCAGCCAGCAGCAAGTTTGGAGAACTCTGTACTCTCTTCACAGAGGCTAATTTAACAGATGTAGCGGCACGTTTGCGAGCATAGCCACCACTATCTGAAAACACAGAACCACACAGATGCAGAGCATACACGTCAGGCAGAACACGCAGGTGCAGCAGCAATATTACATGGCATTCAAAACTCAAACGTTATCAACATGCAGGAAATGCAGTTACTGATCAGAAAAACGTGCAGTCAAATCATTAGAGATACAAATCTGAGGCAAGCAGACGTTTTTGAAAACCCTGTCACAACTTTAGGCATTTTGTGAGACCAGTGGTAGGAGATGTGCAGTACAAACTCAAGGATGGAGGCTCCTGCTCAAGCTCACTGTCAGGCTGAGCTCAGCTATGGTGTTATGGGTTAGAGCTCTGGGTGTGAGGGAACACCCATCCGATATTCTAAGTTGCTCTTACTCTTATTGAATTATGTGATCTCTCCTGAGACAATAAGAATGATGCTCAAGTGGAGGCAACGTTCATACACTGGTGCTGACATTTACATGTCACCCTTTGTGCTGCCTCCACTTTCTTTTTTTCAAAATTTGTATTTAGTACCATACATGCCCTGAACCAGTGATATCACAAACAATGATAAGGTCTTTCAAAGTGGGAAGTCATTGCACATGTGATCTGAAGACATCCCACTTCTCTGTCAACACCACATATGACAGCAGCACAGGGTAAAGGCACAGAGTTCCTTTGGTGCAAGAACGGTCATGCCATCTGTGCCAGCAGCTCATGGCAGTGGCAGTGAGGGCTGGCATCATGGGTGTTGCTGAGAGGGAAAAAACATAGCCTAGGGTTAAGTAGCCTTCTGATCATTTGAGCTGCAGGTGATGTGCAATGCAAGGAGACCAAATAAAAGGAAGAAAAACAAGGAGGAAAACAAACAAGATAAATGACAAAAGAAAAAGCAGTTTATGAACTGAATAATATGCTAATATTTGGAAAGTATTTTGACAAGAACAATTAATCAGACTGGTAGTTTCTAGATGGGCTGTTTTGTAAGCTGTCCAAGGGCAATCACTGCCTTCCAGACAATTATCATGGAAATTGCAGAGCAGCTCAGAAACCCATTGGTGGAGCGTGGGAGGTGCAGGCGTGGGCAAAAGCAAGAATGAAGGGGGAAAAAAAGCAGGAGTGATGGCAGTCTTCCAATCGGTTAAAAACTTCCATACATTTTCTCAATACTTTTACAAACTTTTCAAAAACATTTCGTTCACCAAATACACTTTGCGAAAATCTCACTGCAACATTCATTTGGGAGTACATTTCCTCCCACAAGTATGTAGGCGGTGTCCACTCACCTCAACAGATCTGAAATAAAAGCATTTTCTAGGCAATTGAAATTCAAGAGGTTTCAGCTTCTCCAAATTATGCAGAACCATTATAAAAGCAAAGTGACTAATGTAAATGTGTGATAATTTGGCTCTATTATACCTGATGAAACAATGATTAAGGTGGGAGGTACCACCGAGGAGTATTTTAGCCTGAAATTTCTAACCTGAACATACACAAGAACAGCATATAAATTTGACCGGATCATAATTTTTCCAAATGTGCTCTGAAAAATCATTTGATCTGCCCATCAGGAGGGGATCTTTTTATAACAGATTTTGCTCTACCAGTGTGTAGGTAACCTGCATCTAAAATTAAATTCTATTGTTTACCTGTTGCTTTTGAAATCATAATAGATCCATTACCTGATAATGTGGTTATATTAAGTACCTTTTTTGGTGCATTATTTCAGCTACCTCCAATTGCACCCATCTTAATATTTGATATCTGGATAAATCACTTAACTTTGGTTCCCATCATGCCCTGCAGTTGGCTGGGACATTTTATTAATCCTTGGCTAACAATTTTAGAAACAAGAAATGTAACTTCTGGGGAAAAAATGCTTGCACTCAATGTTTGTCCAAGTAACACATTTACAAGGAAATCTACTGGCCTTTAAATCTCTTCAACAGAACCATTTCCAAATTCTCATCAGAGCTGTTAATATTAATTTTATTCACCATTACACCACTAGAAATTTCATCAATATTTTGTGGTTTCTTGTTGTAAATAAAAATGCTAAACAGATGATTCCCTGATCAGTGGTAAATTCATGAACAGTGATGAACTATGGTAATCACCACTGGTTTATACATTTGCATACAATGGCATTGGCACTCTAAGACTTGTTGATGACAGACAAGGCAGCCTGGCCTGTCAGCGGGATGTGTAGGGGCAGACTTGTCACCAGTGATTCTTCTGACTCAACCACAGTTAACTTTGCAAGCCAAAGATTTAACATGTAGAAGGCTCCCAAATGGACAAGCACCAGGAAGCTTGCTAGGCAGTCTGCATGCCAGCTAGATATGCAGGCATGCATGCTAGTTCAACTCCAGCAGTACCCCAATATATTCTGGACTCCCCAACCTTTGGCTACTGCCAACCTATGCTTAATATGCTCTGGAATTAGGGTTCAGCTCTCCATTCCAGACCAATGGGAAACTTGCAGTCTGTCTAGTTTGAAATCTCTTAAGCCTGGCGATGGTTTTCCAAATGTAGCAGACACCCGACTAACCCCTCCAAAATTACATGGAGTGAAATTATTTTTACAATAGTGCTTAGTCCAAGTCAGTGATTCTGAATTAATGGAATAACATAATGGACCCAACAAAAATATGTTGTCAACATTACAAAAAAATTTCTATGGTGTTTTCACACCATGAAATAAGACGATAGAAATTGGGGAAGAACCAAAACTAATCTGTTGCTATTTCATCCACTGAAACTTGCAGCTCACACCACAATTTCTTGCTCTTTTTTATTCTTCCTCCTGAAATGTTGATCCAATCATCTTTTAAATGATGTGCAGTGAATCACAAGCAATTTGCTGAAATCTTTACAATAAAAATTATCACAGTTAATCACCACATCTGATGGGACGACAAGTCTAGATTCATAATAATATAACCTGGGAAAGAGTGAGGTCTCAGCTTCAATCACCAATTTGTGGCAAAGCATTTACCAAGCCAATTATAATCAGCATAATATGATCCTATTAGGGTTGCAATATCAGTGCTAATATAGAAGTGCAAAGCTATTTAAGCTGTGCTGTGGCAACCGTGTACAATTTCCTTCAATTGTGCCTTGGGACGCCCTCCCGACGTGGAAGTTGCTATCTAAATGCAATTTGTGTTGTTGTTGATTTACAGTGAGTTGCCGGATCATTAAAAAAAGCCTTTAAAAATAAATAACTTCATCCTATATGCAAGCAGGGCAAAATCCTGTTCAAAGCATTTAATTACAGTTTTTAATATTAGAAAAGTCCTGTTATAATAACAGAGCTCGTCCAGCTGATACCTTCACATGTGTAGTGAGTCACAAGCAATTTTGCTGAAACCATTACAATAAAAATAATGACAGTTTATCACCACATCTGATAGGACCTCAAGTCTAAACTCATAATAATGTAACTTGGGGAAGAGTGAGAAGGTTTGAAGATCATTAAAAAAAAGTGTTTTGGTATATTTCCTAAAATATTAGGTCCCCCCAAAAATGCTACTATAATTTGCTTTAAAAGGTTAATTTTGACCATTCATATCAGTTTAAGGTGTTAAAAATCAAACAGGGTAGATTTCACTTTTCTAAATTCCCTATGCTTTTTTAAAAAATATTATCAGTAACAATTTCCAATTCTCACACCTGCAACAAAATTTAACAGAATTCCCAATTCTTGCGCCTGTAACAAACATGCTTCACCTAAACCACAAGATGTGACGTGGGGTAAGTGGGGCTTTTAACCATATATGATCAAGGAACACAACTTGTGCTGAAAGAAAAGGGAATAAATGGGTCCATCTATTCCTGCTGTTTGTCAGTTACCTACCAATGTAAAAGTGTAACAGCAGGTCTAAGAGGCAATAGTGCTTTACTGTCGTTGATGTAAGTTGTGGTGGGTGGGAAGGAGAAAAAGAGAGAAATAAACTAAAGATTATAAAAATGAGTTTAATGGAGGGAATTTTTTATTTAGATTAAAATTTTGTTTCTAGATTCTATGACCAGGATTAATTTTGAAATCTTCCCAGAACTCTAATACTTGGGCTAAAAGAATAACAACATTAAAAGTAGCTTTCTGCAATTTACAATTTACGGGTTAAAAAGGGCATTTCTCATTACTGCATACATTTATGTTTTGAGTACAACAGTTTTTTGTGTATCTAGCATACATGCACAGTCAGATTATAAATACAAGATTTCTTACCTTTTCTTCCTTTTTAAAGTAAATGGTGTTTGACTTCCATCTTTACACTGAATTTCCTTCAGCTCATACAGCAGTCCTAACTAAGGATAGATTAATGCAAACAACATGCTTAGCCTAATCAGGGAGAGAATTTAACATACCTGTATTCATTGTGACAAGGAGACTCACTTAAGGCGTTATACTGGAAAGTTTCAGTTTACCCTGAAAAATAAATAGAGTACAGCTGTTTTACTGCAATCCAGAGCAAAGCTCAACCAAACATGGCAATGTAAAACAATACAAGAATCTTTGGTGATTTAGAGCAGCAAACCGACAGATCATTCATTCTGAAAACCCTCCTCATTGAGATATGGGATTCCAACCTTGTTTATCAAAAAAGATTGGAATTCATACTATTTAATTGCAATAGCATTAATCTCCTATTATTGCTGCTGTATAATCATTCAAAATAAACACACACACCAGTACCCAACATAACTGTTATAAATCCATTACAAAGGAATGTAAAATCATATTCGAAATTTCAGTACTGTATTTTACTTTATTTTTAATACTGTAGTCTTAAATGGATGCAATTTTTTGACAATCTCTCTTACATTTGTTATCAGTGATCTAATTTCAAGAGAAATTTGTGGTTTTGGGAGCAGATAGCAAGCAGTTTTCAAGCGATCACAGCCCAAAATATCAGTATGTAATCAAGAATGTCTAGATTCTTGAATTGTGACCAAAAATGATTGTACAAATTTCTTGGAGGATTAACTTTCGCTTAAACATATTACAATGAATCAGACTAAAATCTACTTGAAAATAATATATTTTAAATGTTCTGCAAATCCTTAAACCTACTAAGGAGATGATACAGATATTTAATCATGGTAGCAGCTATGATATTTTCCTAGTACTGGGATATAGTTCTAAGAGTTCCTATCATCCTCCAGTAACTCCCCAAATAGCTATTATTCATATATGACTGCTTGGGTAGCAAAGGTGGCCAGTGTTAAACTGTGGGTAGCCTCATAGCTCAGCTTAATTCTGTCCAAAGCTGGCAGATTTGCCCCCCCCACCCCCAAACCTAGTCCACTCAGCCCAACTGTAGGACCTCAACTGAAAAGCCAACTGACTACAGTAATTCAAAACTGTGACATTCCTGTTTTAATGGCTTAACTCTGAATTCTTCCAGTGGCAATTTTGAGCTTGTGCCCTGGTTACCAATTTAGCAAGTAGGGGAACTAATCTTTCACTATTTAGCCTCTCAGAATTTTGCATACTTCTATCAGTTCTCCTCTTAATCTCTGCTCCAGTGAAAACAGACCCATCTTTTATTAATCTATCTTCGCCTCTGCAATCATCCATATTACTTCTTGGTTTTTGCCATCAATCTGCCTACAAAGCAAACAAACACATGCAAACATGAGGCAACTTGAATTCATTCTCTGGTTAGGTAGTGGATAACTCTTCCCTTTGCTAAGAGGAATCCATTACAAGAGGACAGAGCCATAAAATCAGAACCAAGGCAGTCCTCATTTCAGGAAACATTTCTTCACTGTATGTGAAGATGTGGAATGATGTGCCCCAGAAAGCTGTGGAGAGAGAATCAATAGGAATGTTTAAAAGAGAGATACTTGGGTAGTGGCGGTACTAAGGGTATTGGAGGTGCATTGGGAGTAAAAGATTTTATAAACTGAATAGCCTCCTCATGTTCCCATTTTCCAATGTTTCTATGAAACACCTACTATGAATTTATTCCATTCTGTCAATTAATAAAGGAAATGTGAACATTCACAGATTAGTATATAATCAACTAAAAAGCAACACAGGCTGAGTTTTTTGCCTCAGAGCATTAATTTTAAAATTACTTTTAAAAAACATTACATGACATATTAATACATTGTTTGATGCATTAACTTCTCATGATGCAGTTTCTTTATTCAAAATGTCTATATACTCTGCAGTGTTTACAAACGTGGAGCCCTGTAGCTCAGTGGTTAAAGCACTTGCTTTGCAAGTGAGAGACCTGGGTTTGGTTCCCGGCAGCATGAAACCTTGGGGAAGTTTCCTTACTCCACATGCCTGATAATAATCCCTCAAAAAAAACAATAATAAATTGGTCATTTCAATCCACGACTGTTTGTGGGACACTGCTGTGCGCAATTGGTTGCCGTATTTCGCACACAAATATACAGACAATTCACTTTACAGTCTATTATGCGAAGCGCTTTGAGACGTCTAGAAGACGTGAAAAGCGCTAGATCAAATGCAAGGATTATTATTATATCTAAATGAGAAATTTACTCCCATATAACTTATTTCTTGAAATACACTTTAATGTATTGAGCGAAAATACCTATACTGATTCAGCCTTAAAAACAGCAAACTGCTAACATTCTTCAAATGTTTCCCTTTGCCAAGAAAGTCAGGAGCTAACCTTTATTTTTTTTTCTAAACTTGGACTTGAACCAATGTTTAGCACCACATTAAGAAAGTAGCAGTGGAAGTCGGCAAACAGCAATGACTGGAATCTCAGATTGCTGCACGCAACATTAGTCACCCTCACAGATCCTCGAGGTAATGAGGAGAGCAATTAGACAGATCCTCAACATTGAAGGGTTGAGCTATTACGAGTGACTCAATGAGCTAAGGCCTAAGACGAAGGTTGCTCAGAGGGAAGGTATTTAACATTGATAAATGGAATAGAAAAGATAAACCCTGAATAGTACTTTCAGTTAGACCAAGGGATTATTCCTCCTTTTAATACCCGCTGCCAAGGGGAGAGTCATTTTCCTAATACTGCCCAAAGAGAGGAACAGTTACGGCATCTTCCTTGCTTCTATCCAAAGCCATACTCGTCAATTGCATTGTACGTCATTATTACCCCGATCTCCACTCTCGTGCTTTGTCATCACTTCAGTTGTACTATGATAGTTTGGTCGCTCTTTCCTGACTTGCACCATCTCCATCACGTGCATTGTCTTTGTCACATGTTGCGGTTCATTTTTTCCTGAACATGGATTGCAATGGATCGTTAGTGATGACCTCATTGATCATACAAATCATTTCACTTCATCACAATTATCTATTTAACATAACATAACATGTAGGAGCAGGAGTAGGCCATTCGGCCCTTCGAGCCTGCCCCACCATTCAATCATGGCTGATCTTCTCATCTAACTCCAGCTAATACCATAACCCTGCCTTATCCCCATATCCCTTAATCCATTTTGCAATAAGAAATCTATCTATCTCAGTCTTGAATTTGTTCAAGGACTGAACGTCAACAGCCCTTTGGGGTAGCGAGTTTCATACATTCACCACCCTTTGAGTGAAGAAGTTCTTCCTCAACTCAGTGTGAAAGGGCTGGCCTCTGATTTTAAGGTTGTGACCCCTGGTTTTAGTTTCTCCAACCAAGAGAAACAATCTCCCACTATCTACTCTATCATGCCGTTTGATGATCTTATAGGTTTCTATAAGATCCCCTCTAATTCTTCTATATTCTAGAGAATATAGGCCCAAATTGGTCAGCCTATCCTCGTAACTCATCCCCTTCATCCCTGGTACTAACCTAGTAAATCTGCGCTGCACCCCCTCCACGGCAAGTTCCACAATGTCCAGTTTCTGAGCCCAAAACAGCTCTCACACCATTTTAAAAACCTGCCAAATGCGTCCAGCGCCTTGGGACATCCTCCCGACGTGATAGGCGCTATACGTGCAATTTTGTTGTTGTTGTCGTCCTCTTTCTTCGCCCCTTTTTCTAGTGCTGCTGCTCATCTCTAGGTTCCCTCCACGCGGCCGGCTCCAGCCTGCTTCACGTCCCCCGACCCACCATTGGCAGGAGAGCCTTTAGCCACTCTGCCCCCAACCACTGCAATTCCATCCCCCAGTCACTCTGCCTCGCCCCTTCCTTAGCCTCTTTCAAGTCCCACCTCAAAACCCTCCTCTTCGACCATGCCATCGGCCACACCCCTTCCCTTCCCATCCCTTAACCCCCCAACCCCAGCTCAGGGCTGAAATGCTGTATACTGTCCAGCGCCTTGGAACATCCTCCCGATGTGAAAGGTGCTATGCAAATGTAATCTTGTTGTTGTTTAAAGATGCAAAGTACCAAGCATCTTGGAGTTCAGTGAATCCAGTACACTTCATATCAATTTTTCTATCTTGGAGATTAATGAAATTGTTTGGGCTTGTTTATCCAGAAGTTATTTCTTCAGACAATAGAATGTGAAAAGCAATATTTCAAATCCATCTCCCACGTTGCTTTGTTGTGTATGCTATTGCACATAATGTTTTTCCCCTCTTCTGAGTGAAGCTGTTCTCGATACCCAGGCTATTGCTATTGAAGTAAACATCAGAGATAAAATGACCGTGATGAACAATTTGCCTCAGTTTGTCAAAGGAGCAGATTTCCATCTGATCTTAAAATAACATTCCTTGTCATAAGTAGAGCCTCATTAATGGTTTGAGCGACCATTGGATCGAACGTCCTTCTAAAACTGAAACACATTTCCACATCTGAATAATGTTCCTGTGTCTGAATGTTTACCTACAATTATCCTGATTGTTCTGCTGTTAATTATTACAAAATGTTAGCTGCAGATTTCTGCTTGAGGTACGCAAAACATCTGCAGCATTTTGGCAAATGATACTCAGATTAAGTAAATGTTTTTTTTAAACCATAAAAAAACTTATGTGCTTCGTTTATACTTTAGGATTTGCTTCCAAACGTGCAATATAAAATGGGGGGATACAAGTCAACTTGAATATCACTGAAACCTCACTTCTGAAAAACTCATGGCAGAGGCAATGTGAGGAGCAGGGTAATTTGCAGCTGTACATTAACAGTACAAGTTTGGTGGGGGCAGAGGGTATGAAGTAAACAGGGCTTGCTCACCTATCCTCTGTTCAAAACTCATAAGCTGTCCATTAGACAGATCCCTGGGTAGAATTTAATATGAAAACTAATAATTCTTGCATTTGATATAGAGCCTTAGCATTATCGTCAAATATCTCAAAGTGTTTCACAGGATTTTACTGTAGAGTGTGATGAATGTATTTGTAGACAAACGCAATAGCCAATTTGCAGACAGCAATAATAATGGTTGGATTTGATATAGGTCTTATCATGTCTTTGAGACGTCTCACAGAATATACTGTAAAGTGAATTGATTGTACATTTTGTGGGCGAAACACAGCAGCCAATTGAGCACAGCAGTGTCGCACAAACAGTCGTGTATTGAAGTGACCAATTTATTATTATTTTTTTTATTTTTTTGAAGGAATTATTCCCCCCACAAAAGCGATCCGCCAATTGACTAACAGCCAGATTCCTACTTACTGCTAGGTAAACAGAGGTGTGTGGAGTAAGGAAACATAAAAATTCCTCGTTCTGCTGGGAATCGAACAGAGGTCTCTCATTTGGGAGGTGAATGCCCTAATCATTGAGCTACAAGACTCCACAACAGTCATAAACTTTTCTCTGGGGGATTGTTGGCCACGACACTGAGAGAAACTCCCTTCTCTTTTCAAATAGTGCCATGCAATATTTAACGTCAACATGAACAGACAGATGGGACCTCAATTTATTTCATCCAAAGATACAACCATGCAGCACAATCCATCACTGCAATGAAGTGTCACCTTAGGATGATACCCAAAGCCTGACTTGGGGCTTGAACCCACAACCTTTTATCTCAGAGGCAAGAGTGCTACCCATTGAGCTAGAATGACATTTAAATATAAGAGTCTGCACATTTGTACACAAAAAACACAACACATCTACAGAGTTGATGAGGACTCACTGATAAACATGTAAAATACTAAACAATATTGGGTATGTTTATCTTCAGTCAACTTGCTTAATTCTGAGATAAGTGCTTTAGTTCAACATAAGCGACAACGCTTTGATTTGACAGAAGTGTAAAGAAAGATTTTCAATCCATCATTCACGAATATTATTTTGTACACATTTTACATTTTTTGGAACCATTTTGTCATTGGAAACTAATCTCTATTCTGTTCATGCCAACAATAATTCCACTGCACAGACAGGGAGATTCTCAACAGCATTATTAGAAGTGACAACTTCCTGTAGTTAATACTGCAATCTCCAAACAGATGGTCTACAAGGGTATTTCCGAGTGCTTTTAAAACTGAAACGTCCCCTTGGACTATCAATACCATCACAACAGTCACAGTTGCTATTCTTTTACTTGTGCATTAAAACACAATTTGCAGAAACCAGGAGAAAGGGATGAATCTTTTACATGTTTGGAGAAATTACTATATATACTCAGCATATCATTGTCCAAACTGCTGTCCACATTACAGTCCTGCCACCCAGTCCACATTAGTGTCAGGAAGTAAAGATCATACTAGTATGGAACCTTGTAATAGTGAAATACTTGACTGAAGGAACATTTGTTCAGTGGTGGAATATCATTCTCTAACAATATCTCATTACTAGAAAGGATTCATAGAAAAAATTGTTTCATCACAAATATGTTCCTACTACAAAACGTCTGCCATTCTTTTGTGGAATGCAATAGGTTCCAGTTTAAGTGTCAGCACAGCTTAAGACTCATGTAGTTTTGTGCATTTGCAATTGAGGATGTTCCAACTCAGCCGCTTCAGAGGCAGTGTAGAAAAAACATCCTACCTGCTGTTAGTAGCACTTCAAGATAAGAGTGTTTAATTGAATGCAGTACATTGCATTATTGTGATGCTGATACCAAAAATAACAATAGAGCCATTGATTGGATAAGTGGATAAGATAAACGACAACATACGCAAGGTCAAACTTACACAAACTTTTCTACACTAAACATGAATGCGAACATAAAGAGGCTGAGATAACAATATGTGCAGTAATATCGTGATTTGTAAGCCTTTCACTTTTAAAAATAGATTAAAACATAACAGTCCATTAATGTCTGACAGGTATTTACTACCCCGAAGTAAGCATTTAAAACAGAAACTTCCCCTTAAGCTTTATAATACCATCACAGCAGTGACAGATGTTAGTCTTTTACTTGTGCACTAAAAACGCAATTTGCGGAAACCAGAAGAAAGGGATGAGTCCTTTACATGTTTGGAGGGATTACTGTATTAAACATTAATTTAATGGCCTGCGTCATGTTCCCCGCCTTGTTCTCCCCACTATCGGCGGGCGGGCCTTCCGCCACTTTGCACCCACCCTCTGGAACTCCATCCCACAGCCCCTCCGTCTCGCCCTTTCCCTCGCCACCTTCAAAATCTACCTCAAGACGCTCCTCTTCGACCGTGCTTTCAATCTCCCTGCTTCCCCCCCTGCTCTCCCCCCTCCCCCACCCCGACCCTCAGCTCGGGTCCGTAACTGTCTGTCCAGCGCCTTGGGACATCCTCCCGACAGGAAAGGCGCTATACAAATGTAATTTTGTTATTGTTAATGGCATATCCATTGTCCGAACTACTGTCCACATTATAGCTCTGTCACCCAGTCCACGGTACTAGAAGGTAAAGGTCATACTAGCAAGTAAATGTAAAAAGGCTTGAACAATGTAAGAGTTAATGTTCTGGAAGAATGGGATACAATCTTGTTCTTCTGGAATAGTAACCAGTTAATGTAAAAACGCTTGAACAATGCAATCTGCACAAAATAATCTGTTCCCGATCATTTTTTATCATCTTTTACAAAATGAATGTTTTATTCTGTTGCTAGAAAGTAATTGTTATTATAAAAATAAAGCAAATGAGCAGCTGAACTGGAGTAAGTTTGCTATTTTGCACTGAATCCAATATCACTTGGCATATTGGAAGATCATGAGAGGTTCAGATGAAGAAAAACCTTTATCCCATACAATCTCATTCTTCCAGAAGAGCAACTACACCATCTTCCTTTTACAACATCAAATCATTTCTTGAGCAAGTCAAGCATCAATCAATCATCCTGCCTGGGAACTTGTTTCAGCTGCTGACTACTCCTTGCATCAATAAATAATAATTCCGGTGTGCAGCTGAACTGGAGATGTCAGTGCTAGAATCTCTCAGCAAATAGATAAACACTGCTATGGTCTAAATGAATTACAGTCTAACTACACCCAGTGTTGCATAAAAAAACAAGTTTAAAAAGAGCTGGAAGCCCAGAGAACTCTCTTAAAGGTTACAAGATTAGAAAAGCACTGACTGCCCATATCCCTCTTTTGTAACCAGAGTTCAGAGCTTTGGAGTCAGGCATGGTTTTTGGTGCATGCGTTTCATGCTGAGTTAAATGTATACCACCTGCTGCACAAATCGTGACATCTCAAGTGGAGGTGCTGACACATAAGCAATGCTCTTTCTACAGCAACATTTTATTTTTGTAGATCTAGGATGTGATTTAGATCAGCATAAAACCAGCATTACAAAACACTATATGGAAGTAAAGATATTGTATACAGATAGCAGTAATATCTTGAATCCAATGGATATATAAACATTGATTTAATCTTTAGCAAATAGGCCCCTAACTAATTACCAGTAGTATTTAGAGATATAGAGCAACACATGAGATCAGGGAACTTGTGTCAGTTCTTTTTGTCTGGACTTTGAGCTCATAAGTTCCATGAAAAGGCTGGCTTTTTCAGTAAGGTTTCAGTGAATCTACTTTCCAAATCTTGTAAAATAGACCCCCATGCCAAACAGCATCCGTTGCATTGAATTACATAAGCTAAGTGATCCCAAAACATGCCATCCAGCCCCAAAACAGGACAGATGGCCCAAATATTCCACGCCAGTGTTCTATAAATGAGCCTCCATCCCTCGTCTCCCTTCCCCTCTGTTCCCTTCTCCTGCATGTATCCAGAGTTCCTCCATTAATTGTGAATAGCTCAGCTTCATATACAAACCCAAAGTTTGCTGGAGTAGAGAGCCACTGTCTTAATACAGAACCAACTTGTTAAAGCCCAGTCATCTGGATCCCTATACCCAGACCCTGTGGTGAAACACGTGGGTTGAAAAAATGGGCAATGTCCTGACTGTCTGGTTACTGCTGGCATCACATCCATAACCAAGAGTTGTTAATAGTACTTCCTGTGCAGTCCAGGAAGTCAACCTGGAAGCTGGTTGACCTAGAATTTGAGTGTGAGACCACGGGTCTACAAGGAACCCAAGTTAACCAGCAAAGCGCTGAAAAATGAGACTACCCTGCGAATACAAGATACTTACGAAGTCGCATGTGAAACACGCTGCTCTTTCCCATGTGAAGATTATTGTTTTGTAAAAATCAGGAAGATAAAAAACACATTCAAAGTAATGAACAACAAAAATGCAGGCATCCAGGCTGGCACATAAGCAAGGTCACCACAGAATACATAAAATATTCTAGAGATCATCTGTGATTAGTTGCTTTTCTGGTATAGGCCAGCAGATTTGAAAAAAAACTTCAGGGTCAACAGTAGAACATTAATCCTGCTTTCATATATCTAACAAATGGCATCGAAACAACATAATTCATCGTTGCTGAAAGCTGCAGTAGGCAAGAGTCATTACGAAAATTAAAGTATGGTAATTTTCTATAAAGAAGATACAATACAAAATAATATTTTGTACAGTGCCTTTCATGTTAGGAGGACGTCCCAACGTGCTGAACAGTCAGGGAGGGTGGCTGAAGGTGCAGTTGAAGAGGAGGGTCTTAAGATGTGCCTTGAAGGAGGCAAGGGATGGAGTGAGGCGAAAGGAATGTGGGATAGAGTTCCAAAGGGTGGGAGCAGAGAGGCTGAAAGCCCGACCGCTGATGGTGGGACGGGTCAGGCAGGGGGCAACACCTTCAAGTACTCACCAACAACAACAACTTGGATTTATATAGTGCCCCTCAGGCAGGGTAGCGTCCCAGAGCGCTTGACAGTGGTGGAGCACCATGGCAAGCCTGGGAGAGGGCTAGGTGACTGTAGGCACGGTCCAAGAGGAAGGTCTTCAGGTGTGACCTGAAGATGGGGAAGGAAAGGGTAAGGCAGAGAGATAGAGGAAGAGTGTTCCAGAGTTTTGGGCGTAATGGCTGAAAGCTGACCACCAATGGTGGAACGGAGGGCACTAGGGACATGCAGAAGGCTGGAGCCAGTTAAGCGGAGGCAGCAGGTTGGGGGTTAAGCAGGTCAGAAAGGTAGTGAGGTGCCAGGGATTTGGGAACGAGTGTGAGGATCTTGAAATCAATCCATTCGGTTATTGGGAGCCAGTGGAGCCTGGCTAGAACTGGTGTGATGGGGTTAGTTTGGATGAGTAGGAAGGATAGCTGTGGGTCGACTCTGACGTCTAGGTTGCACAGAGGTTCAGTAAGTCTGAGGGATAGGCCGGGAGGTTGACAAAGTCAGGATAAGCCGTTGACAGCAGCCAACGAGTGTGGCTTCCGTCTTGTCAACATTGAGTTGTAGGAAGTTTGTGCTCACCCTGATGTTCGCCAGACACGCCGGGGGAACATCGGCGGACCTGGAGTCAAAGCTGGAGGAGGTAGGCTTGTGTTTACCCCATGTTTGCAAATGACATTGCCAAGAGGCAGCATATAGATAAGGAAGAGGAGGGGCCAAGGATGGTACACCACAGGTGACTGGGTGGGGATGGGAGGAGAAACCATAAAGTGACGTCAGTTTGTTAGGTAGGACTCAAATTAGACTAGTGCATTGATGAGGGAGGAAAGGTGGTGGATGAGGATGGCGTGGTCTACTATGTGTTGAAAAAGGCAGAGAAGTCCAAGAGAATGAGGAGGCAGAGGGAGACCTGGTCAGAGAGAGAGAGGATGTTGTTTATGACCTTGTTGAGCACAGTCTCTGTGCTGTGGACAGGGTGGAAACCAGATTGGAGGGGCTCCCTCTGTTTATAATAATTCTTGGATTTGATAGAGTCTTGTGACATCTTCCCAACGTGAAAGGGGCTATACAAATATAATTTGTCGTCGTTGTTGCTGTTGTAGTGATAATCATTCACATCAGCAGGGTATCTCAAAGAACCTCACAGTTCTGTAAAATTAGTGACAGCGATGTGTAGGTGAATATTTGTTAATTATATTACCTTTTATTTATTATGTATCACGTAAAAGGTTGGTTAGAACCTGGAATTACATTTTAATATTGGAAGAATTTTTGTTAATATTTTTCTTTCCCTTACCACTAAATTCTCAGAAGTCTCTCCTTTTGGCTATGTCTCTCTGTAAAGTCACTGACATTAGGATGTATCTGCGGCTCTCTCCGAGGAGAGGCTGACATTTATATTGCTCTGAGGTCCAAGGCCTGCTTTGATTGATTCTAATCTCATAGAAAATATTGATCTAAACTGCAAGGGAACCAACTGAAAATATTTAGTAACTGCTGCACCACTGTTTCCATGACCTTGGAGTACACTGGTAAGACTAGACAGCTTGACCATTTTGTTAAACATTCAAAAAGAATATTTAAGTGAATGTTTATGACTTTGATTTAGATTTTTTGCTTAGCCTTTGGTTTGAATGTTAACAAAATCACAATTACCAATTTTTATCTTCTCTTGTGGAAAGGCATTTGCATAAAGAAGAGAAGGGAGAGTTGAGCTGAGTCAATGATGCATTGGTGATCTGCCATCTGAGGCAGGCAGGTTCAATTTTTTCATTGTTTAAAACTCGAGCACATACTTTGGGATTCCCACGTATGGCTCTTGTCACCCCATGCCTAAAACTCTCCAAAATGAGGTAAGCAGAATGGGACCCTCCAAAGAGAGAGCGTGCATTTCATTCCAGACACAAGTTAATTTCCATGTGTAGGTACCATATGTATGTGGAACACTCAGTCTGGTTTGGATACTTTATAGTATAGGTTTCTGCATGAAAACCAGGTTGACCAAAACATTTTTAAAAAATTAATAGGGCATCAAGAGGTAAAAATAGTCCTGCAGACAGGAGATGGGGAGGGAAAAAAGGGCAGAATTATTACTTGGCTCATGATGACCCTGCGATCTAATGCTCGAATAAGCAGCATTTTACAGCAGGACAGCTGGAGCAAGTTTACTAGGGCCTCAGGACTAATAAGGTGTACAATTTTAGCTGATTAAATTCCATAAATTCCACATTCAGTTCTGGTTAGCAGTACTTCACAGTTCTGCCCATTTGGAAGTTAAGCAAAGGAAAATAAACATGTCTTTATAAAGTGCCACGTGCAGAACACATCAATGAGCAGCAGAGATGAAGATAATTAAGTTGTTTAATAAGAATGGGAGATCGAACAGAAAGAAGCAAAATATGAAGATCACCTAATCAGTGGAATCAAGTTGCTTAGGTGATTCAATCGTGATTGCAATGCAGAGGATTTCACTGTGTTCTACCTTGGATGCTCTGCGAGCTTGACATAAACATAAAAACCATTAGGGCAAATGTAATTACAAAGTTCTCTGAAGTAATATCAGCTAAACCACTTTCTTGATGGAAGGCTGAACCTGCAATGCCAGCCGATCTTTGCCTTTCAGATGCCAACTGAGTTGTGGATTTCCACTAACTTGGACTTTGTTTCAAATTTCCGGTACCTGCAGTTTGATTTATAACACTTTTACCTGTCCAGGTCAAAACTAACAATAATAATCCTTGCATTTGGTATACACCAGGAGAAACATCCAGCTCACAGTGATTGTCTTGGATCAAATGAGAAAGTTGTTGGCTCTTTGTAAAAGTTTAAGAATAGGTAATCTTTTGTTTTGGTCAACGGGTGTCTGGTTCATGCAGAACTCCATCACTAGGCATAGGAGTATCCAACCTAATTGAAAGTGCCACATATAAGTGCCATCTACACATGGAAATTTTCCTGTGTCTGGACTGAAATAGGAAACACTTCTTAACAGGGAAGATTAATAGAAACATAATGATACAGGTGAACAAAATGCAATCTTTGTACACCAGTCACAAAACGTTAGTTTGCAGATGTGGCAAGCAATTAGGAAGGCTAACGGTATGTTGGCATTTGTTACACAAGGGTTAGAATATAAGAGTAGTGCTGCAACTGTATAGGGCCCTTGTGAGACATCACCTAGAGTATTGTGTGTAGTTTTGGTCTCCTTATTTAAGAAAGGATGTACTCGCCTTGGAGGGGGTACAATGTAGATTCACTAGGTTGGTACCTGGGATGAGGGGAATGAGTTATGAGGATAGGTTGAGCAATTTAGACCTATATTCTCTAGAATATAGAAGAATGAGAGGTGATCTTATAGAAACCTATAAGATTATTAAGGGGCACGATAGAATAGATAGTGGGAGACTTTTTCCCCTGGTTGGAGAAACTATAACCAGGGGTCACAGTCTTAAAATTAGGGGTAAGCCCTTTCGCACTGAGTTGAGAAAAACCTTCTTCACTCAGAGGGTAGTGAATTTATGGAATTCTCTACCCTAAAGGGCTATAGATGCTGAGTCCTTGAACATATTCGACTGAGATTGATAGATTTCTTGTGGATAAAGGGATTAAAAGATATGGGGATAAGGCAGGTAGGTGGAGTTAGAATCGATCAGCCATGATCTTATTGAATGGCGGGGCAGGCTGAGGGGCCGAATGGCCTACTCCTTCTTCTATTTCTTATGTTCTTATGTTCTTAACACAACATACAGGATGCTGAACATATCTAGAGGTTAGAACCCCAGAATCACATATTAAAATGGTAGGATTGTGCCTGATAATGCAGCCCGCTGAATGACTAGCATTCCACTCTACACCAGCGATTCTCTCATAGTGCGTTCCTGATCTTCATCAGATTGTTAAAAGAAGGCGTCAAGTGGAAGGTGGGAAATTACAGAGACAATTGCTGGGCTGCTCTGATACGTTATTTACAGAGCAGGTCTTTCCAATCCTGGAAATAATGAAGGAAAGAAAAAGGAATTATATAAAATCCAAAAGAATGAAAATCCCTTCATTCAGCTATTTCACTGAACCCACTTCCCCCAATCTCTGCACCCTCCCTCTTTATCCTCTCAGTCTCACCCCCCCCTCTAAAATCGGTCTTCAAATCCCACCTCAACTTAAAACCTACCTCTTTGACCGCGCCAATGTTATCTCCCCCTACGCCTCTCCCTGCTGTTAGGCATCCGTCCCAATCACTGTAAAGTGCTGCATAACATTATTCTAAGTGAAGGTCACTTTATAAATGCAAGTCAGCGGTGGGTGAGAGAGCAAGCGTTTGGCCTCCGGAGAAGCCATAACATTGAACCAGTCATTAGGGATGATAAGGAGTGCCCACAATGCCTCCATCTTCCTCTCTGTAGGAGAGCAGCAGCATTTTGTAGATCAGGGTGGTTAAACCTTTTGGCGACTGAGGGCCGGATATGAGATTTGAGAAATGTCCGTGGCTACATAAACAATGTTTAGCAGATGGCATTTTGCTTTGTGATACTGTTGGCAAAGAAGGGAGGAACGTCTTTCAAAAGATAGTCTTTTAAAACTCAGCTGACTTGCTGGTACATGCAGCACAATTTATCTGATATTCTTGTAATTCTATTAAGAAAGTCACAACTAGTAACACTTAAGGCAAATTATATGTGGGTCACTGACAGTCTCAGTGGTGGAATATATTAGACACACACAGAATATATAGTATATTATACTTGAGGGCAATTAAATGTTATTTCACAAATGTTGTAGCTAGGAATACAAGCTTATACAATGTCTGTCCCAAAAGTGAAGGAGACTAAAGATTCAATTAATTGCGTCTAGAAAACAATATACATTTAATTGAAAGGATGAAATAATAATAATAAATAATAGAAAATTGATAGCTTTTTTAAAAAAAACCTCAAAAGCTGATCAGGTTGAACTGTGCTTACTTACTACAACTGGGTATCAAATGAAATGCCAATATTTTAGAATTAGGTAAATCGATTACAGATGTAAACTGATTCCAGTCATTGTCACTTGATGCATTGTCTGTATTATCAAGCTCTGTGTGTCAGGATGTAAAGTAGTCTATGGTTGCTAGTGCTGGGAACCTGTGCTTTTGCACTGCAGGATGAGATCCAAAAGGACCAGTAGTAATATTGAAACAACTGTTGACGTATAAGCACATTTGTTTCAAAGCAGGGACTTTTTTTCCGTTCACAGACATTTCAGGCCAGCAACGTTAAACCAGCCTTATTGTGATGGCCTTGCAGCTTAGCTGTGACTGGAACAACACAGTGTTCAGACCACCACACAGTTGTGAGGTGAACCATTTACTCTGTTGCTTCTTTCAGAGGCAAAATACACATACCACCCTGGCTCAAAGGAAGCATAACTCCAGAGGTGAGGCTACAGTCAGTGGCCTGGCTGGACTTTAATGTGAATACAGTATTTATTTAGAAGTCATAATAGCATCAACTCACTCAAAACTAGAATGCAAAAGTGAATAATGGAAACTTCCCCACATTCAAATCCCTGATCTGCATCAGGAGGGACTACCACCATTTTTGGAGTCTTCAGTTAGACTCATCACTGGAAAAGTCAGAACAACTGGCTCTGTAAATGACACAGCTGTGCCAATATGTTAGAGACTATAGTAACTTTGCAATTTAAGCCAGTACTTGGAGAAGTTGCGTTAAAACACTGTTCCTATGAATGGATTTAAAATCAGCTCTTCACTAGCTAAAAAAAACCATGGTGTAGACGCTAATCTTAAGGGTCGTCTGGGTGAAACTATTCTCCCGGGGTTGGTGGGGTAAGAAATTCGCTCTCACACGTGTTGATAAGGACAGGTTTTATGGATATGTTTTGACTGTATTTTCTGTCCATTGATAATTATCACCAGTGACAACTATCCCATCACTAGTTGCCTACATTAAGTTCAAGCACAATGATGTATGCATCTTTGCTATGAATTACACCACTTTGCACCTTCCAGCATATTAACTTGGAAAAGAATCAGACAGAGACTCTCACATGGCAACACCAAATTTTTAAAGAGTGCCTAAAACTAACACTTTTGTCCTATAGATTGAAAGAGCAAAGTGTAGAGTTTGGGAATCAATATTGCAACAGCTCTGCTTTGTAAATGAACCTGCTCCTTTTAAAGGCCATTCATAACATTGACGAAATAAGTAAATCAGTTGCATCCACATTCTTTTCTACTAATTAATTATGTGGAAGAGGTCGATGTGCTCCCGTCATGCTGTGGTCAGCAGGCAGATACTGCTAGCAAAAGTGGACAGAAATCTATAAGGAGAAATAAGTTACGTCCTTATGCTCTTGACAAGTTACATAATTCAAAGCTGTGGGTAGTTTAATCCTGGCACGGACACCATGCATCTATTTGGTCCCCCTTCTATGTGAAAATCTAATTTCTAGCTGGGTCAACAAAATTAAATCACGTTCTGTATACGATTACAAAAGTCACGTAGCATAAGAAAGATCAGGTAAAGGATTACAAAAAATGTATCACTAAAAATACAAAAAACTAAGAAAGCCACTTTTAATATTCTATGGGTCTGAAGCTATCTCCTCAGTTCAAAAAGGAATCAATTCATTTCATGACGGATGAACGTTAAAGCACCTCACTGAGACAACAGGGTGAAGGAGAATTGAAGGATGGGGAGCAAATATAGAATCAAAGAGACGCCATTTATAAAAGAGGGTTTTGAAAGCAGGAAGGGGAGGATCAATTTAAACCCTTCATAATTTTGGAAACTATTTACAGAGCAGAGTGGAGCCTGGCCTGGAGCGTGTGAGCCAACAAGTAACTGAGTCACAATGGCAGGAGGTTCCCTCACTATCTCAAACAATTGCATGGGTTACATGTGTCTAACGCCACCAGTGGGGTAAGTTTTCAACCATTCTTCTCCCGGTCTCTGGAACTGCAATCCTGGAGTTCCCTCCACCTCAACCATTCCTTGTGACTGTGCTTTTTAGTCAACATGCCCCCTTCATTAAGCCCGTTCTTTGAAGTGCTTCAAAGACATCCTCTCAATATGAAAGGAGCTATATAAATGTACAATTTTTGTGGTTAAACACTTCTAACTAACACAAATTGTTTACAGAAGGCACACATATTTAAAGACCAAATCATTCACTTGGTATGGAATCATTTCAGAAGTTAGAAATCAGTTCCAAACATACCATCAATATTAATTCTGCATGTACAATGTAGCTTTGTGCAATAATCAGATGTTTCCATGATTTTTTTTGTATTTCTTCTTGATGTCAATAAACAAACATCATTAGAATTATTTTTGTCCCTTTTAACAACCATTTGAAGAGGCTATGCAGAGTTCACACATTCTGAACCCATAAACAACAACAATTTGCCACCATCTCAATTATGCTATAGGCACCATGTCAAAAATTGTGGTAGAATGATGAGAGCTGGACAATTGTGGAGTCCTGTAGCTCCTGTAGTGGTTAGCGTACTTGCTTTGCAAGCGAGAGACCTGGGTTCAGTTCCAGGCAGGGTGAAACCTTGGGCAAGTTTCCTTACTCCACACGCCTAATAATAATCCCTCCAAAACAAAAAAATAATAAATTGGTCATTTTCAATCCACGACTGTTTGTGGGACATTGCTGTGCGCAATTGGCTGCCGCGTTCGCCCACAAATATACAGTCAATTCACTTTACAGTATATTCTGTGAAGCGCTTTGGGACGTCCTCCCGACGGGAAAAGCGCTATATCAAATGCAAGGATTATTATTATTATTATACTGGCAATTATCTCTCTCTCACTGAGCCATTCTAAAAATGGTATGCAGAACTCAATAATACCATGTGAATGTTGGTTAATGTTCAACGTTAGTGAGAGGGGACAGAACTCTCTGTTCTTCACAGTCCACCAGACTAAAAATGTTTACAAAGGTTGCAAAGTTAACCTCATGCAGGACAACTTCCTTATAAAGCGTCATCTGGGTACAACACTAGGCTCCAGTTATTAGCAAGCATGAAAAAAAGGCAGACTTCACATCCACAACATCAGTTCGCTGTGAACATCACTTCCTGTGTGCTGCAATGTCAGTGTCATTTCTTGCATATAGATAGTGTGCAACAGATTGGCTGTGACCTGGCAACCCTGGACATTGGCTATTTTTCAGCCCTGGTTGTCAGGTGTATTGCCCTTCTGGTTTGCGTGGGTTCACAGGAGACCCAAGATCTAAGCAAACCCACAGCCCCAAACTAAAAGGGCTACTTTGCACTTTGGTGCAAATGTCAGTCTATCTTCTTTAAGTGATTTCATACCACTTCAATGGATAGTATGGGTCTTGTCAATCGCCACAATATACCTAGAGCATACTGGTATGACATGAAAAATGTTACCACATTGCCACAAATAGCAAATTACTTACCTACAAATGAATATTTATGGTACAAATCATCACACAACCTTGGATATCTGGCTTATAAATTCTTTATCATACAATAAAGCAAAAATTTCCAAAATATCCAGACAAAAATATAATCGACGTTGGTGCCTCAGTTTCTACTGGGCCCATAAATGTCAGGATTGAGGAAGAATTTCATATGGACCTCTGGAAGATTAACAAATGAGATATATGGATCTTGTCGGAATACAATGGAAATATTGGAATATTCAGAGTGTGATATAAACATTGAATCATCCACCACATTTGTGTACTGCACTCACTGCCTCCAGCTGTAACCAAACCAAGAAGGAATACAGGGCTTCATTAAACCAATCTTTTTCACCTATTTAGCCAATTAACAATACCTAATTAATTTGTAAAGCATCCTGTTTACTACTACAAAGATTATTATGATTCACTCACAGGTACTTACTTATTGCAGTATTTAATTGCTCATTATTTATCAGATCAGCCTCAGTCTTGATCTGATAAATAATGCCCCTAGAAAATCATACCTAGGGCTATCCCTTAGGTTCTTAAATATTACACTGTAATGGAGTGGGAGTGGTAATGGAATGCGGGATGAAACTCAAGAGTGTGGGGAGAATGGCTGATAACCACGACAAGGTATATGCAGGAGGCTGATTTGCTGAGCAGCGGGAACAGTGGGGAAAGTAGGGTTGGCGGAGGTCCCAGAGGTTGGGTGGGATGAGACCATAGAAAGATTTGACAAGGATATCGGATTCAATCGGGAGCCAGTTTACCTCAACTTACAAATGCAAATAAATTGAAACAAACTTACCTTGTAGTCAAGGTTACGATTATGCAGACAAAACGGTACAAAGGATTTTGCCCAATATTCAGCCTATTTATTTGAAAAACTTAAGTTGATTAATAGTTGAATTTTTGAGAAAATATAAATCTCACTACAGCCTTTTTGACTTCAATTCAAGTTTTTGACTTTGTTAAAATGTGTGATAAGGTATATTGAGGTTACCGGAGATAATGATAATTCTAGCTCACTTTAGGAGGCAAGTGTACTGACAATAGGAAATTCCACTGCAAATAAATAAGAGTCGTTCCAATGATAGCCCATCAGGCCATTTCATCTCATCCCTCCAAAGCACTCATGTTGTTCAAAGGACCCAAACTCACCACCACATAGAGCATTATTCCTACCTTAAGTAACATTCTGGAAAAGACGGAAAATCCAGCTTGTTTTGACTAATATGATTGTGTTTAAATGCAATTTCCATTTATCTTAGGTCCCTTTTCTAATTTTATCAGGATTGTGTTCTTGTCTTCTCCCAAGGCTCTGACACTGGAACCGTTGTCCATTGTATGTACAAAACAGCAGGATATCCTGGGCAACTTGCACATCTAGTTTTCTTTTCCTGCCTCTGTGTCTTTTCATGTCATCGAAACATCTCAAAGTGTTTCACAGGATTTTACTTTGAGGTATAGTCACTGTATTTATAGTAAAAGGTACAAGTCCACACCCTACAAGTCTAATTCTATGTGATGGAGCGCCAACAAATAGCCAACTTCACCAGGACACTATCATTTGTTGAGTGTGGAATGGAGTAGAGATCGATGGAAATATTTGTACTGACCTAAACCTGTCTTCATATCATTATATAGATCAACATTGAGTTCATTTCTATTTTTATACTGCAGATTTTCACAAATCCCTTTCGGAAAGCAGGTTGTTAAACATCCTTTGCTATGGTTTTAAACACCAATTTGTTTATGTGTTGTGGGTATGAGAGGCAAGGTGCAAAGATCACCTGCTAGCATTTTTTAAAAAAAACCCTGTTAAAAGGCATCATTTAAATAAACCTTAAATCTAAACTAGCCATAAATCTTCACCGTATAAACTGAACTACTAGGTTACGCTAAATGTGTTTTGATAAATCATATCTGTAATGAAAGGCAGATTATAATATTAGGTTACAAGGCACCAGACAGTAGACGACAGCTGACTGAAGCTTTACTGCTACCATCCTAGCACTCGAGAGCTTGGCTGACATATAACAAGTGCGATACATGTCACACTGGTAAAGAAACTCTGGTTCGTGCACGGTTCAAACTTAAAATTGCAGACAACATTCTCCATCCATTAGCTTTCATGTCAGATTTGCAAGACTGATATTCATTCACGACCGCTCACAAACATAGATAATATGAGAAGATGGTCACAAGATGGAACTATAAAGTTACAAGAATAAACCTGTGAAGCAGAAGACTGACATCTCTAGAGAGGATACAACAGGAGAGTTGCCCAATGGAATTTGTGTAGAAATTAGTAGGGTTTCCCGAGTGGGTAAAAGTACTGCTTTTATAAGCCAGATATCCAAAAGTACTTTGCAGTCCTATAGCTCAGTGGTCCGAGGACTCACCTTGCAAGCGAATGACCTGGGTTCGATCCCCGGTAGGACAAAATGTTGGGCATGTTTCCTTACTCCACATACCTCTGTTTAACTAGCAGTAAGTAGGAGCCTGGTTGTTAGTCGATTGACGGATCGCTTTTCTGGGGGTAATAATCCCTTCAAAAAAAATAAATTGGTCACTTCAATCCACGACTATTTGTGGGACACTGCTGTGTGCAATTGGCTGCCACATTTCAACCACAAAATATAGTCAATTCACAGTATATTCTGTGAAGCGCTTTGAGACGTCTTGAAGACATGATACAGTGCTATATGAAATGAAGAATTATTATTATATATTATTACCACATGGTAGCATTTGACCAGACACCCAATCAGAATGTTACATCTTGATTTGTACGCTGGTGGCTGATCTCAGCTGGAGCACTACAAATGAACGTAGCACCTCTGGTGTCTGGAGGCAAATATCAGGTAGGACACCTGCTCCCGATTGCTAACTAGTGAACTGCCGGCTGGAAGGTGCAATGTGTAGAAACATAGAAACAGGAGTAAGCCATTCAGCCCCTCGAGCCTGCTCCGCCATTCTATAAGATCATGGCTCATCTGTACCTCAAATCCAATTACCCGCCCTTGCCCCGTATCCCTTAATACCCTGACCTAACAAATATCTAATTTGCCAAGATGTATTGTTGGCGGTTTAATTAAGTACAACTCGAACCATGCAAGTGCGGTTCCACTGAGGTGGATGAGGGAGAAGAGGCGTTGGAGGAGGATAGCGTGATCGACTGTGTCGAATGCGGCGGAGAGGTCCAGGAGAATGAGGAGGCAGATGGAGCCCTGGTCACAGAGAGAGAGTGCAATTTGTTACTTTGATGAGTGTTGACTCTGTACTGTTGGTAGGGCGAAAACTAAACGGGAGGGGTTGGAGTAGGCAGTGGAGGGAAAGGTGTGGAGAAGTTGATTTGAAACGACATGTTCCAAAACTTTGGCCAGGAAGGGCAGGTTTGAGATGGGTCTGAAGTTTGCGAGGTTATAATAATAATAATAATCCTTGCATTTGATATAGCGCTTTTCACATAGGGAGGACGTCCCAAAGCGCTTCAAAGAACACACTGTAAAGTGAATTGACTGTATATTTGTGGGTGAACGCGACAGCCAATTGCGCACAGCAATGTCCCACAAACAGTCGTGGATTGGAAATGACCAATTTATTATTTTTTTTGGTTTTGGAGGGATTATTATTAGGCGTGTGGAGTAAGGAAACTTGCCCAAGGTTTCGCCCTCTGCCTGGAATTGAACTCAGGTCTCTCGCTTGCAAAGCGAGTGCTCTAACCACTGAGCTACAGGACTCCACAAGAGGTGGAGGTACAGGAGGTTGGAGAGATTGAGGGCAGACTTTTTAAGGTGAAGAGTGATGACAGCGGTTTTGAGTTGGAGTAAGATAGGACCTGAGGAGAGGGTCTGGTTGATTGTGTCAGCCAGCAGTGGGCAGAGGAGGGGTAGTTGAATGACCAGAAGCTGGGTGGGGGTTGAGCCAACAGGTGGTGGGCTTTATATGAACGATGGTGGGGGAAAGGAAGTAGGGAGAGATGGGGGACAGGAGTGTAAGGTGGGGACGGGGTAAGAGAGGGTGATGTTATCTATCTTAGAGAAAAAGAACTCTTCACTCTTGGCATCGAAAGTGAGGATCGAGGGTGCATACCTCAGTAAAGGGAGTAAAAGTAGGCAAAGTTAACTGGAAGGAGAATTAGAGGAACTAAAAAGTCAGGGACGTTACCCCGTGTGAAGGGCGCTATATAAGTGCAAGTTGACAATAGAAAAACAGAATGGCAGGAAATGTTTAAAAGATGTGTTAGCAGCAGACAGAATGTCAAAGTTCACATTAATCTTTATGCGAAGATAGATTTCTGACTATAAGCTGAAGTTTCTTTGCCCTCACAAATGAAGCAAACTGATAAAGCTATATACTTCTGGCCACTCAACCTTCAAAAGGAAGTTGCTGCATTGGAGAAAGAAAAGAGCAACACAGTTGATTCCAGATCTAGGTTACTAGGAAAGGCTTTCAAAAGAGGACTTACTATCAATTGTCTGGGTGACATTATGATAAGCATAAGTGATATAGATTTAGGATAGCTATTTGGTTTAGACAAGGTAAAAGTAGAAAGTATGTGTTAAAAAAGTGATAAAGGTTCCAGCAAACAAAACGATTTAAAGATTTCCCTTTTCCCCTTGCCCACCTCCCAAAAACAAACACCCAAACAAACAGACTCCCACTAAAAACAGTTGATGCTGCATTTGTGAATTACTCCAAAGCAAAGACCTGGATAGCCACGGAGCCCTGTAGCTTAATGGTTAGAACAATCGCCTCGCAAGCGAGGGGACCATTCTTCCTCATATCCGCGCCACAACTGGCACCGCCTTCCATCACCTCCGAAACATCGCCAGACTATGGCATTACCTCACCCCTCATGCTGCTGAAACTCTGGTCCACACCTTTATTACCTCAAAGCTGGACTATGGGAACTCTCTGACGTCCCTCCACAAGCCGCAGGTCATTCAGAACTCTGCAGCTCGTGTACTGTCCCGCACTAGGCTTTGCGACCACATCACTCCCACCCTCGCTCGCCTCCACTGGCTCCCCATCCCCCAGAGGATCGAATTCAAGATCCTCACCTACAAGGCCATTCACGGCCTCGCTCCCTCCTACCTCTCCGACCTACTATCCCCCTACCTACCTGCCCATACTCTCCGTTCCTCTGGCTCCAGTCTGCTCCACACCCCCCGCCCCAACCGCCCTACCATCGGTGGTCGGGCCTTCAGCCTCTCAGCCCCGAGGCTCTGGAACTCTATCCCCCAGTGCCTTCGCCGCCTCCTCCCTTTCCTCCTTCAAGGCCGGTCTCAAGACCTTTCTCTTTGACTGTGCCTTCAGCTCCCCTCTAGACTCTCTACCCCCTCCTCGCTCCCTCCCTTCCCTCCCCTCACCCTGACCAATGCTCGGGTCCTGACCCAACTGTACAGCGCCTTGGGACGTCCTCCCGACGCGAAAGGCCCTCTATAAATGGAATCTTGTTGTTGTTGACCTGAGTTTGATTCACTGTCACGGTGAAACGTTGGGAAGTTTCCTTACTCCACACGCCTCTGTTTACCTAGCAGGAAATAGGCATCTGGTTGTGAGTTGATTGGGGGATCAGTTTTCCAGTGGTTATAATCCCTTCAAAAGATAAATAAATAATAATAATTTGTCCCTCAATCCACGACTGTTTGTGGGACACTGCTGTGTGAAATTGGCTGCCGCATTTCGTCCACAAAATATACAGTCAATTTACGTTCCAGTATATTTTGTGAAACGCTTTGAGACATCTGGCACTATATCAAGCGGAAGGATTATTATTATTATTATCCAATGGAACAAGGTTTCATGGGTCAAATGGCCTTTTCGATTTGTTTTTAAGAGCAGGTGGTTAATGCAGCAGTAGCATGACAGAGCAACTATGAATGTCCTAGTGTGCAGAACTTTAATTTTAGAATAAGGATGCCTATATTTACTGAAAGTGCTGAAAGGATCTGATAAATTAATAGCCCGTCCAATCTAATGAGCAGAAAGAATCAATGTAGCAATCATGTGCAAAGAGAAGCATTCAAAAAGAGATCTTTCACCACAGCATTATTGAACTGGAATGCTTTAACTGGTAATTTTTTTATATTTAATTTAATTTTAATTTTTGAATGCTTTAATTGGTACGCCCACAAATATACGGTCAATTCACTTTACAGCATATTCTGTAAAGTGCTTTGAGATGTCTAGAAGACGTGAAAAGCGCTATATCAAATGCAAGGATTATTATTAAGTTTCCAGGAGGTAAGGAGATCTGCAGGAAATTTGAAAATACCTAGATTATGTACAATTTTATACTGGTTACCCTCATTATTGTGAAGCTGATTACCAGTGATTAAACCACATAACTTTCGAATTAAAACTAAAGAAAAGGTTAGAGGTTAGACTCCAGAAGAAGATCAGCACCAAGATAAATCATTGCACAGCAATGGACAATGGTGTTTAAATGACAAAAAAACAAATGCAGACCTAATTCAAAATCTTGCCTCAAGGAATCCTTAATTGCAACAAAAGGAGGAGGTTTAAGATATGTTTAAAATTTGCTTTCCATATATAGTATTGTGTGGCACACAGTTCTGGTAAATTACCAAACTGTCCCCTCGCCCGGCTGGCCCATCCCTGCCTGCCAGCTTATACTGCAGTCTCCTTAAAATTGTGCAATAAAAATTGCATCTTCACATCATTAAATGTAAACCCTGCATTTGTACATCTGCTGGAAGCTAAGTCAGATGTGTTGTGTAAAGCATGAGAAGGCTTTTGAGACGATTTGTACACATTTTAAAAAGATTTCAATCAAACAGAGGAAAGACTAATTTGAATACATAACATAGATCTGATACTGAAAGAAGATAACTCTGCATACATTAAGACAATAAGCCTCCGAAAGGTTATAGCAAATTTATCTTGGTTAATGCGATTTGGTTGACCGTCATTTTAAAGTCGTTAATGGTCGATGACAGTACAGTGTTTAAACTGATCACAACAAGCATAACTATTCTGAAATGATATGAACTGATAATCTCTCAATATTTGACACCAATTATCTACAAAGTCCATAGTGAGGCAATACAATTACAAGAGAACAAGAAGTTCAACTTTGTGATTATGAAGTGGAAATTAAGACAATACTTGCATTTAATATAGCACTTTCCATGCTGGAAGGACATCTCAAAGTGCTTCACAGGATTCGTGCTCGCCTATAAATTAGTTACCGAACTTTACAGTAAATTTGCACATTTGTAGGCAAGCACAGCAGCCAATTTGCAAACAGCAATACCCACAAACAGCCAAAAAGATCAATTGTATCTGGGGGAAACAAAATAGCTTAGCCTTACAATAAGCAGTCAATTTTTAAAAAAAGTGTTCTTTGACAAGTTGCCAAAAAGCTGGAATTCACACTAAATGACAGCCACTCATTAACACAGTTTCACTACATTCTCTAACAACATCTATGTGTCGGAAGTAGAAATTGTTGTTCTTACGACTGACACTTTACTCAGGCAGCCTTCTGCAACCCTTAATTAACCTTTGAAGAATGCTGGTACAAACATTCCCAGCAAATGATTCAAAATTAATGGCGAATTCTTCCCTCTTCCATTCTGTGCAAGTGGAGGGAAAATTCCCCCCCACTTCCCCAAAATGATTTATGTGAGATCTCTGTTTGCAACCAAAACAAGGGAATTTGATCCAACAGTTGCCACAGTTGAGTTCAAAAGGAGTTGGGAATCTTGTTCGCTCAAGAGTTTTGGATAAAACTAGAAATGAATCATTAAATGTGCGCTCTGCATTTTTTGTACATCTGCTGGAAGAAGATAAGTCAGACACGTCAATGTGGTCTGATAGTGACTTTGCTTCAGGGACCAGAAGAAAATGCAGAAAGATATATTTTCTTTTCTTGCAAGCATGGCAGCAGCTGTTAGCAATAAATTCACCATAAACAAGAGCATTTGAAGAATGAGAAAACACCGTTAATAAACTGATAGCCATGCACATAAAATAAAAAGGTTAAGAAAACATATCAATTCATAAATTCATGGAACAAAAGACTCAAGTTGTGCCCTGTGGCAAGGTCAATCAATCTCCTTAATTTGGTTACAGAATTGCTCAATTTTAAAACATCAAAGCTAAGTTATTGATTTACTGCAACGTTGGTTTACATTCCTGGTGCTTTTAAGCTAGCAATTGCAATACTCAGCATTTAAACTAAAATGCAGATTTCACTTTGTGAAAGGGTTCTTTCCATACCTTCTCTCTGGCGCTTTGATGCCCATCCCCATGGGTCGTGCTACTATTGAAAGCCAGTGCAATTCCTGCTGTGGTCCACGCATATGCAAAAACATTTCTACCAAATGCAAACGTAGTATTTTCAAGCAAATAAACTCATCATAACCCAATTCACAAGCGAATTTAATGTAATGAAAAGCAAGACGTTACATTGCTGCTGAGCAATCGGTTTCCAGGCAACACTGTGAGAATGGGAACAGAACTGACAAACCGGTTTATTAGAACACAAGTCACCTCTGGTTATTAATACCACTTAGTTAATGATCAACCAGTCTTATAGTAGCTCTTTCTCCTGCTGAAAATATGGATTAGAACACATTGCAGGCAACAAACACCACCACAATTTTTTTGTTAATGGGTCAGTTCAGCTCATGTAAATTAAGAGATCAAGTTTAAACACTTTGTAGTCAATAGAAAATGATTGGAATAATGAAGTACAATGTATGATCATGCTAGTTTTCTTCTGACAAGAGGATCTAAACCTTCTTTTGGAAATAAAAAAACTTTGTAGCCACAAAGCACTGCAGGAAACAAATGTACATTGCATAATTGCCTTATTCTGTTGAAAGAATAGATTTAAAAAAAACTATTCATATTGAATAAAAACAAACTTATTTTTAAATATACTCTGTGCAGGAACAATTCGAGTCCTGGGGATTGGTACATTTTTCTACCTGGTATTCAATGACCGCATCAGGAAGGCATTCGAAGGTCAGGTACGGCATAGGTCAGATATAGTGCAAGGCTGTGTTGCTTAACAGAGTACTTTGACCTCATGCTCTGCAGATTACCCCCTGTGTCACATTCCTATTTCTGTGTCTTTGACCTCTCCCAAGCCAGGCTTTTAATTTATTACTAATTGGTGACAAATCTGAGAGTTGTTTGGTGCTACAGGAATGCAATAACTGTGAGACAGCAGACATATTACATTCTCGCACCGTCAATCCCACCGTCCAAGGTGACAGTGTTCCAACGCATTGTGTCAAAATAGTTACAAAAATATACTCCGACAAATAAAAAATTGGCATACCTGTGAGCAATACATTGATCTATTCCGTTGTGAGTTACTTTGTATAGTAATTCATTTGTTTGGTCTGACAGTTTGACATTGTTAATGTAACAGTTGATCTTGGCAATCTGACTGGGGAAGCAGCTCATTATGCTCACCTGCTTCTCAGCTCTACTTGATCCCTTCGTTCATAAGTAGAGCGCCTGTTATTCATTCCCTACTTTTCACCATTACTGCTCAATCGTCAGACTACATGACAACTTCTTGCCAACTCCTGCGCGACACTACCTGGGGGGGAATGTGGGAAATATGCCAAAACAAGAGTTTGATGTAATCTGGCACCTACCTCCTAGATCTATTTGTTTGCTCTAACTGCCTAGTTACTTTGTACTTCAAATTCGGATTCAGGCAAAGTACTCATTTTGTCATGGCTACTAACAGCTCTGAGGGAACTCATTGTGCTTTCCTAGTTGAGCAGCTCACAAGTTAGTGCCTTAAACTGGTGAAGAGGCAGTTCATTAGAGGCCTGGTTTATCATGTTAGCATTTTGATTAGTGGAATTCTGCTAATAATCCACATCAAGAGCTCGGAGAGATTTTTGATGGATTCTCCTCTTGGTGACTGCAGAGGAGTAGAGAAAAATTTCAGAAAGATGACCTGTTAGAACACTGCCCCTACACAATCTACTTTCGGAGTGCAGTTCCCACAAGTAGGTAGAACATGCAGCACTTCTAGAAACATGTTCCTACTCAGATTCCTTATTAAATAATCCCAAATAATACTTTTTCTGGTGTTCACAGGGTCATGTACTTTCTGCAGATAGGAGGTGAACTGCAGCCAGTTGCAACTGAATCTAACAGGCCCCAGTATTGCTTGTCCCTGTTTCTGCCTTCCACCATTCGGGATCTCCCTCCAGCTATTGGGACTGATATTGGCAATTCTCAACAGATTAAGAAGGAATGAGAGAATTAAGCCTGTGCTCCAATGATTTACATCAACACACCACTGGCAATGGACACCCTAAAATATATATATTACTGATCCTATGAGGGTTCTGTTGAATAATCCTCCTCCCTATTCACACCCATCTATCTGCCCATCTCATACTCTATTACTCCTGAAGAACAAATAATGCATTTCACTGTTGGTAATATTTTTACTGTCAAAATAATAAACGAATGGTGTCCTCTCTGAAAACATTACTTGATAGTGCATTTGCTCATCAGACTTAAACTTGCTTTCCTCTCTGCCCTCCTCCTGAGCGACATGGGGCTGCAGTACTCAAGGGCAATGATGAGGAGAAGCCAGCCAATGTGGCATGTCAATGGGATTTGGAGAGGCAGACCAAATATTGGGGCCAGGGGTTCTTCCAACTCAGCTCATGTTAACCCTGCAAGCCATAGCCCCCATTGGATTGGGTTGTCCCAGGAAACTTGCCAGACAGAGCTCTCAATGCTCGAGCTTAACAGCTTTAGCGAGTTAAGCTCTAGCAGTACCACAACCACACTCTAGGGTAACCAAGCCTTGGGTCTCACCAACTTGTGTCTAACACATTCCAGAGTTAGGTGGGCAGGGTGCATCCCTCCTGAGAGAGTGTGCTAGATTCAGAGAAATTTCCATGTGTCTGATTTGGATACTGGTTTGCATGAGTGATTTGGATACTGGTTTGCATGAGTGATTTTGAGACTGGTTTGTATGAGTGATGATTTTCTGCTGAGGTAGACACCCACCTAAGCCCCCAAAAATCCTTTCCGCCCTGGTCATAGTTTGCCCCTTTCCAGACTCTTTGAGAATCGATTGGAAACATTCAACCTACATGAAAAGCACCATGTAATGCAAGATGCTGTATGTACCTACCAGATAGCTACTGTGGAAATTGGGAAAGGTGGCATGAACAGAAGCACTATTCAGAGATTGGGGCTGTGGTAAACTGTGGAAGCCATATAAACCATGTACTTTACAGCTAAATACATGGTGTTGACTTAGAAATTCCTGAATACTGAGTGTTCAAAATAAAATGGAAAACTGCTCTTTTCCAACACTCACATTTTAATAGTCAGAAAATCCACCAAAAGCATTAAACAACACCCTTCCCCACTACATTATACAGACACACATTATATGGTACGCTACTCCTCCTCCAACAAAAATCATAAATAAATCCTAATAGGATCACCTCAGTTGTGAGAGAAAGGTTCCCTTCAAACACTGATACATGGTGGAATTAACAGGGAATTAAACCTTTACAAGCATAGGGTTGCTCAATGGTTTTACTGCAGTACTGAAGTATATTTGCGCATTTGTGAAAGCTTTGTACTGATAATTCTTCCACAAATCAATCCAATTCAGCACACGGGTACAAGAGAAGAACCCAGTCAATAACTCTGAGCTAGCAAAAGGCATTCCACAGGAATGAATCAGTGTGGAGATTTAACCAACCATGTACACATGCCTCACACTGCAGGACCAGTGCATTACCTCAAAACAATCCCTCTCACATGAGCTTGCATTCCATTCAGCTACAAGCCAATTGGGAAACATTTGAGTTTAATTGGAAGTAATGAATTTACAACAAGATTGGTTTTGTGCTGCGACATCTAGGGGAAGGCAGCAAACAGTGGGTGAGGAACTCTGAACCTGCAAACACTGTTTCACATGAAAGCAATTTTGCATGTTTGTGAATAAATGCAAAGAAGAAGTAAAGCAAGGCAACCGATATACATGTAGAAACCATTGCTACATAAATTTACAGTATTGACTTTCCTAGGCAAAACATTTATATGCAGATATTAAAAGTGATTTGTAAATCTGTTATGTTATGATATGTACAAAGTGAATGAATCTCCCCAAAACGCCCTACCAGAAAGAACATGATGATTATGAAAGATATCAACGGCAAAGTCGTGGAACAGTTCAATAATACTCTCCTTGTCTAAACACCCAAACGTAAGCAGCTGATGCCTGTGGCTTAGAGTGACAAGCACAATCCATTCAACAATCCAATGAATGTCAACGGGGAACAACTAATGGGAGTTTACTTAACAAAAGCAATAAACTCAAATGAATGCACTGTACCGTAACATGACTGCCCTATGGATTTTTCACAGTGGTAATTTTTCAGTTTGATGCCTTTTGGACATTTGATTAAAAATGCTGTATTTCTATATTGGTCAATTTCTCAGTTAAGAAACATGCAATGAATTTGATGGCTCCATTTGAGAAGCAGTATTTACCCCCCATTATTTATTCTTTCAATGTGCAGATATTACCAGGATTTAGGTCCTGAACCCATTTTCCTGCATGTTAATGACAGCATTCCTCCAGTTTAATAGGATGAGAAACTAATGCCTCCCCTAATAACACAGACAGAAGTATTCTACAGCATCAGTAGAAAGAGTCAAACCATGGCATATTGAGTGCAAGAGCTCACACCTACAGGCAGTTGTTTACAAGTGATGAAATGGCAACTTCTATTTTCTTGCCACAATCATTCTCCATGGTGTGGGGAAAATCTTTGAGAAGCACTTATGAGCACGGAAAGAATTTAGGCAGGCTAAGAATTCAGCCCAAAACGTATGCATCCCTGTAGGAAAGTTCCTCAATCAGCTGCCTCCAAAGCCTCTGCTCTAGAAGCTGCATTGCTACTCCCCTTACATTATTGCACTACCTGTCAGTATAGTTTGCAATGGAATGGGAGGTGCAGAACACACTTACATTAAAATCCATGCTGAGAAACTAGTTTCCCCTCAGTCTTTCCATATTGCATAATTGGCAATTCTCCAGATGGACTTGAATACATACTAGGAATCTTCTTCATTTCACCTAGTTAGATCATTAGCAACTTTACTTTCAACCCTCTTTGAAATGCTGAACAGTTGCTTAGCCTACACATTTTCCACTTCTCCAAATGCTTATGAAGATAGTAATTTATTCCACCTACACTGCCTCCAATCTGTGAAATTATGAGAATTGTAATCAGAGCACATTTTATTGTGTTGATTTCCATATATTATTTAGATACCTAGCATTCTTCTATTCAGTACATATAAACACCTAATCCTTAAATAATCTTCACCGGTATCTTTTGGTTAATACTAAAACAAAAGGCATTTTACAATTTGATACATTGGAAACAGGAACAGGCCAATTTAATTTATTGAGCCTGTTTCACTTATTTATTAAATCTCAGCAGATCTTTTGATCATAATTCTCTGCCTTTTCACCATATTTTAATACATTTACTGCCCAAGAAACCATCTCTCGAAAAATATCCCTATTTATTTGACCTCTACAGCTGTATGGGAGCAGGGTATTCACATCTTCACAACCCTCTGGGGGAAGAAATGGTTCCTGACCTGGAAAGAATAAATTACCTGCAAGAGATTTATCGTTTAGTAAATGTGGCGAATTATTTAAATAATAAACATTACTGAAACTTTTTTAAAAAATGTAAGACCAATTTTTAACTGCAGCCAAAAAAAAACTTTTTGAAGATTCAGGTGATGTATTCAGTGATGAGGAAGGTTGCAAGAAAATAAAAGCTATGTGGAAAGAGTATGCAATTAAGATTAGAATGTCTACTTCTAGCAGAAGAGCAAGCACCAGAATAGTCTTGAGGGAACAAATAACCTCCTTCTATGCTGTAAGTTACATGATTCTATTATAATAGCACTGAGTAACATAGATGAGCAGTATTACACAGCAGCAGGAGGCTTTTAGACCAATTATACAACCTAATAAATTTCTATGTAATGTATCCTTCTCTGTGAGAGCATTATATTGTGGGCTTTTCACATTGCTCACATTAGCATATGTACTAATGTACTGTACTGTGATAGCTGGGACAGAGGAAAGAGTTTCCTGGGGTGTTTCAATGCAACACCAACTTATATAGCGCCCTCCACGCAGGGTAGCATTAGAGCACTTCACAGTGGCGGAGTCTGACTCTAAGCTGGGTGGGAGGGAGGTGGCCATAATCACGGTCAAAGAGGAAGGTTTTCAGCCAGGACTTGAAAAAGGGGAGCAAGAGGACAAGGCAGAGGGATTGAGGGAGAGTGTTCCAGTGCAGGCAGAGGCTGAGAATGTGTCACCAGTGAAATGGAGTCAGTTACACAAGCGTTCTGTGGAAATATCTCGAGTAACTTCTGACATCTGATATCATGAATACTTAATTAAATAGGCCATGTAAACACTTCCTTATGGCACAGTGAACATAAGCAACAACAACAACAACTTGCACATATAGCACCCTCCACGCCGAGCGGCGTCTCAGGGCGCTTAGCAATGATGGCGCCCAAGGCCGAGCCAGAGGGAGGGGGAAGGTGACCACAGGTGCGGTCGAAAAGAAAGGTCTTCAGGCATGACCTGAAGATGGGGAAGGAGGGGCGAAGCAAAGGGGTTGATGGAAGGAGTTCCAAAGTTTCAGAGTGTAATGGCTGCCAATGGTGGCCGTGCAACAAATACATCAAGAGAGAAGCCACATGCTGTCCTCAAAAACACATTGGAAAACCAGCCCATGCTGTCAGACCACACAATAGTATCATTTGTCTCATCACAGCCAGTTGCTGGCCACACAGTTGCATCCCCCTATCTGTGTCCAAGCCAACAAATTCCCTGGGCCACCAATACAACCCTAATTATCTGAAGGAAACTATTTCCATCCCAGTGTCCACATTAACCTTCCAAAACGGTGACTGCCACCTGTCCCTCGTCTTTCACACAAACATAAATAAGATTAAAAATAGATCTCCACTGGTTCCACTGAAAGCGTGAAACTTAGCGATAGCAAGTGTGGAGTCCTGTAGTGTAATGGTTAAAGCACTCGCCTCGCAAGCAAGAGCTCCCGGGTTTGATTCTTGGGCAGGGTGAAACTTTAGGCACATTTCCTTACTGTTTACCTAGCAGTAAGTAGAAACCTTGTTGTTAGTCGATTGATGGATTGCTTTCCGGGGGGAATAAACGGTTCAAATAAAAATAATACAAAATAATTTGGTCATTTGGTCCTTGACTGTTTGTGGGACACTGCTGTGTGCAATTGGCTCCCACATTTCACCCGCAAATATACAGTCAATTCCCATTAGATATATTCTGTGAAGCGCTTTGAGACATCTCCACGAGTGATAAAGCATTTATATCAAACGCAAGGATTCTTTTTATTATTATAATACACATACATGGACAAACAATAGCTCAGAATTGCGTTCCCTGGCCCGTGCTGAGTTGCTTGATCTCAGTCAAGGCAGCGCTGGGATGTTATAATTGGCCTCAGCATTCCTGGACAATGGAATACACATGCTCACCCTGGAGGGATGCACCCTGCTTACCGGAATTATGTAAATCAGGCGAGTCCTCCGGGAAGAGAGTGCGCATTCCATTCCAGAAATTTCCATATTTTGTTGGCATACGTATAAGAACTCTCAGTCTGGTTTGGATACTCTCAAGCATGGTGATGGATTTCCACATGTGTCAGACATGTAGCTAACCAAAAGATATGTTATAACGGACCTCAACATTCCTGGCCAACGAAGGATGGTGGTGATGGATGTGGAAAAGGAAGGAAAAACAACTGGCAGGATTCTTGCTCCTATGTGATGCCCAAAGTTGCATGTGGGTGAAGAATGGTCAGACCATGATTGGGTTCTGCCCCCTGCAGTCAAACAGCCTGCCAATACTCACCATCTGAAGAATCCCAGTTGGGTGAGGTAATGGAGGGAGTTAATTGAACTCAGTATGAGTCAGTGTGATTTTTAACAACCAAAAAGGAAAAAAAAGTTAAGACATTTGGACACCCAACAATGAGCGCATTATAATGGAGTATGAAATAAATTACTGCATTTCACTGCACTTTTCCCGATTGCAAGAAGTCACAACTATTCAATTCATAACATATTTTGTAATTTCCATGATAAACTAAGACATTCACAAATGTCTGACAGTGAATTGATGGCTTGTTTACAAATGGAGAAAGATAAATAAATCTTTGTATTTGATATAGGGCTTTATCAAGTTAACATGTCTCAAAAGCACTTCAAAGTGTAGAAACTATATTTGTAGGCAAATTGGTGTTAGGTTGCAAATCATGTTTACAGTGCAATTTTCTTACCCTTTCTAACATCCTAACTATTAAATCCACACCACAAGTGTGTTGGGGTTCCTTAAAAGATACATGTTTTGGTAAATTATTTCCACATCTGCCTAACTTGTCATACCTAGAGCACTTGCTTTGCAATCGAGACACCTGGGTTCAATTCCAGGTAGGACGAAACCTTGGGCAAGTTACTCCACAAGCCTAATAATAATCCCTCCAAGAACAAAACAATAAGAAATTGGTCATTTTCAATCCACGACTGTTTGTGGGACATTGCTGTGCGCAATTGGCTGCCGCATTTCGCCCACAAATATACAGTCAATTCACTTTACAGTCTATTCTGTGAAGCGCTTTGAGATGTCGAGAAGACGTGAAAAGCACTATATCAAATGCAAGGATTATTATATTACCTAACTGTGCTTTGAATTTATGAAAGTGTAAGAAAATTACACCATAAAAGAGATACAATGTTTTTCGTCCAACCACAAATTCCACCCACAATTTGCTTTCAACTACACAGTAATTCTTGTGAAGCACATTGTGTCATTTCAATGACATAAAGCACAACAGCAAATGCAAGGATTATTAATATTATTGATACTGCAACATTCCTGCCAAATGTTATAATACTTATTTGATGATAAGTATTTAATAATAAGCCTTTCACATTGGAAGGATGTCACAAAGCGCTTCACATGAAACAATAAAGTGCAACGACTGTGTGTTTGTGGGTGAACGTGGGCGACATTCCTGGCAAACATTAATATATAATGGAAATATTCAGTCCTTACCAGATGATTAACTTTCCTCACTTCAATGCATCAGATACCACCATAAGCCATGCAAGAATTTAAGAGTGGAGTGAATGTGATTTGATGGTGGTAGTGAGTGGGGAGGGTGGTTTACACTGAATGCAAGAGATTCTCAAACCACAGAGGTCAATTTCTGAACCTCTGGGTGTTACTGTAATAGAACAACCACTTGACCAATGGAACTCACAAAGAGCACATGTGGCGTTGCGGTCTCACCATCTGATTATTCTAGAACAAATCAAGTTACATTATAGTCACATCTGATCCAGATGCAGTCCCTGCTCTCCCCCCCACCCCCAGCCAAATAAACCCATTGTCCTTATGGAGGTAAAATGCCCCATAGAGACATTATTGCGTTATTCTTACCCCTTTGTAACGAAGCCTGCCCTTTGTAACACATTGAACAGATCCACATAAAGCAATGCTCACAAAGGTGGTGTTGTCCATTTTAAGGAATAAAGATGGTTTTGCACAGCCCTTGGTTGTTTAGATTATGTGTAAATCGCCTAAACACAGACAACGATATATACAAGTTTGTAAATGTCACACTGATACAAATATCTTTTGTTTACACTTCAATTTTTGTTTTTATGTCACTGCGGATGTCGGATTTCCAGCATTGGGTAGGAACAGAAAGAGTTTACATACCAAACAGTGGAACAAGATTTTACTGAGCACAATATCATCAGAATAGTCATGATAAATCTTTTTAATATTCTCTTGCTTTCCTTTTACCAGCTTGTTTGTGCACCATCACAACCCCAGTTTGGAGCGTGGGTTTGCAGACTCCCCCACAGCTCTGAATCATGGGTTTATGTGTGGGAGTTATGTATCTTCTAAAGAGCCAAGCCATTAATTTTTACAAGGCGGAGACAGCCTCCAAAAGAGATCCAGCTATAATGGCATATGTTAATGTATATGGAGTGTTATAGAATTAAAATTAACCTTCATTTCAAAACAGACTGGATTATTCCACTGCTGCCCATTTTACGGCAATTCATACATTGACTGTTATTCTTGAGCATTCCATATTTCTCCCATTTACCATCATTTTGGACCTGTTAATCCTAAACTTCAAGAGAAAGAAAGAATGCTACTCAATCTGACTATGTATTTACCCAACGAAAATCAACATTAATGACTTTGAAAATAGCCATATGGATATGAGTCCAAAAATGTCTAGTGCATATTACAAACCTAATTTGAATTCACAAGCCACACTCTTATATTGCTGTTATACTAGCACATTTTTTTATTTTGGATTTAGTTTTGTATGCAGAATCACAGTATATGGGTTTCTCTGAAATTAGTAGTGCATCCTTGTTGTGCTTTGCTGTGAATTTTTCGAAAACAGAGCCTCAATGCTTTGGTATTAACAACTTAACCAGCAGTGGATAAATGGATTCCAGTCAACCTTCTTACATCTTAGACACGCCACCTTCCTTCTCCCTCTCACACACTCACACGCAGGTAAACTTTCCCTCTTCTTCATGCATCTGGGCAGGTGGAGGCAAGGTAGGGTATGTGCAGTGAGGGTGAATGAGGACATGAGATTTCATGCTACTTCAATTTGCCTATTCTCGACAGTTTGGCTTACTCTTGTCTATAAATCAAGTTATGAGTTCAAGCCCGACATCAAGACTTAAACCCCACAGTCTGAGCTGGCATTTCAACGCAGCTGGTGGGGCTGCATGCTCAGAGGAGTCGTCAAATCTCGACTGCCTTTTCAGGAATATATTAAAGATCCCATGGCACTATTCAAAAAGAGAACGGAGTTTCTCCCAGTCTCCTTGCCAACAATCTCCCAAATAAAATTGGTCATAAACTTCATGGAAGTTTGTGAAACAGCGCTCTCCTCACCTACAAATGAACAGTCTTTAGCACACTTCACGCTCAATCCTGTGAAATCCTTTGAGACATTTCGACATAAGGTATTATATAAAATGCAAGATTATATTATTTACCATATGTTTGTTGCCATTATAATAACCATAAAATCTCAAAACAATAGTTGGTCAATCTGAGCATTGAACAGCTTTGAGTTCCTTGCATCAAGCATCACGTGCATTCATCAAGATTTTCTTTTTTGCATTAGACAATTTATCCTGATGAAATTCTTTCTACAGAAATATGTATGAAAACAAATTTGCATTTTGTTGACTGGATATTCCCCACTTCTAATGCACAGGTGAATATTCTAGCATAAACGTCAACTCAATAGAGACAATCAATTCTGCACACTATATCTGACCCTACGAAGTGACCAGCATGTCACAAGATAAAATGATCTGTGCAGATGACCCAATTAAATAGAGCATTGTAGTTTGTAAATATGGCAGGGCTGTTGGAGGGGATAAAAATATAAATATACTTTATCATTTACAACAACAAAATAATTACATTTATATAGCGCCTTTCATGTCGGGAGGACGTCCCAAAGCTTTCTCATTTAACATTTCTGAAAATGTAGAACATATCACCCAGACAGCAACATTTTGTCAAACCCATTTAAAATTATAGGCATTATCCCACAATAATTTCTCTCAACCACTGATTAATAAATAACTTACCAGTCAAAAATGAAACTTTCCCAGCACACAGACAGCCATTTGAATTATAGGCTCAGTGTTATGGAGTGCTTTCTGCAGCCAGGTCTTACTCAGTTCATTGGAAGATTAACACCTTTAATCCTCTTTAAAGACTTACAAGAATCATGTGTCCTGGGTGTGTGGGTCAGACTGCAGTGGGAAAAATACTACTGCGTAGGTGATGACTTAATATCCATTAATAATCAATATTCTTCAAAACTAGAGATCTGTGAATGCCATACCGCAGTGCTAGCCTTTTTGTACATGGTTAAAAGTCTGTTCTGTACTTACGTGCCAACAAGTAAAAGTTCAAAGAAATTCTTCTTTATCCAGAGAATGGAATGAGACAGCACATGTTCTATGAATGGTGCTGTGCAATAAATTTAGCAAATCTCCATTCTCAATTCACTGTCTCTGACATGGAGAGCATCTGCTCCACCTTCACTGAGGTACACAAACTAAGGCTTTTACAGCTGCAAGTGTCAGGGTCATGCAATGGCATGAAGAGATTATCAGCAATGCAAGGGGCTAAAAATACTATAAGAGCCGTGTACCCACAACCCTTCCATGCAAGGTTATGTTTGCCCACTCCTACTGCAAGTGTATTACATTATAGAGCACTTCAATGATTGTGTGGAAAAGCCTAATCGGTTCAAACTGCCATTGTTTGTTAAAGCCGAATTCGCAAAACTGTGCACATCCCCTTTCCTTTCGAGAGTACTAAGCACTTGTTGGATGGGTCACGCTGAGGTGAAACATGACTGATGCTCTCGCAGAGGTCATGCATTGGGAGCTGTATAAATACCAGGGAGACCGTAAAATAAGGGCAATCGACCAAGAGAAACAAAAAGAACTTCAGAAACCTCTACTTTCACCAGATACAACATGGGTTCACAAACAGAGATTATATTTGGTTTTAAAACTTTTCATATTGCCAATATATGTAAAACTTATATATACATACCCACACACATATAAAAACAATTATTTTCAAGCAGATCTACCAAATTTTGAAGCATGATAGCTAAAGTCTTTAATAACGCACCCATTTAAATACTTAAAAGAACACACACAAAAAATGTTTTTCTTTGGATTCCAAACCAGTACATTTTCTGAGTTTTCTGCCTTTGGATGCTAACGAAATATTTAAAAATGATAAAAGAAATCTGAGCTGCTACCCCCTTAAATGTCAGTCTTCATCAAGTAGGTCTGATCTGTTTATTAAAAACATTTTAGTCCGCAGAAAGAGAAGAGGGGTATGTCAGACTCCGCCACTCTGAAGCGCTCGGGATGCTACCCGCGTGAAGAGCACTATGCAAATTCAAGTTGTTGTTGTTTGTCATTTTCATCATAATCCTGCTACATGTGTTGTGATATGATTACATGCAAGGCAGGGAGGGAGATGTTAAAAGTTAGTCAGATCATAGCCTGTCTACTGTGTAGTTTTTGGGGACCTTCTATACGAATAAAGACAAAATGTTTGTATGTTTGTCTGTCTTCCAATAACGCAATAACCAATGGACGTAGAGACATGATTTATACCTCATCGGAAAGGTCTTGCATGGGGAGTGCCATGGGCATATTTCTTTCTGGGGATCTCCTATTGTTGATGAGTTATATTTAAATGTTTTAATTAAGCCCAAAATATGAGGTATTCTGCAACAAAGGAGGAAATCACACACCCTTTTAGAGAGACACATCTGTCTGTCTGCCAATAATGTAATAATTGATCAATGTAGAGACATGATTTATAATGTCTTATACAAAGTACAATATAATATAAAGTATAATAATATAAAGTACTAGCTATATCTGTTGGAGCTACGTTTGCAACCAGTTTCATTTAATCGGCCTTCTCTCTTTGGTCTGCCATTTCTTAGACATCTTTATCCAGAAAGATGATGAAAATATGCTATTCAACTCGCTATCATCTCTTGCTCACATATTTGCACACATATCCTTTTTAGAGGAATCCTGTTGGGAGGACTCAGTCAGGCGGACTACTGTTGGGAGGACTCCTGCGGGAGGACTCTTGGTGGTGGGGGTGGGGGGGAGACTCTCGGCTGGGGGGTAGGGGGTGGGGGGAGACTCTCAGCGGGGGTGGGGGAGAGACTCTCGGCCGGGGGGTTGGGGGGAGACTCTCGGCCGGGGGGTGGGGACGGGGGAGACTCTCGGCGGGGTGGGGGGGGGGCGGGGGGAGGGGGAGACTCTCGGCAGTTATTGCATTCTTGGCAGACACACACAACAGACATTTCATCTTTATTAGTATAAGATAGAGGAAGAAGATAATAATACTTTTGTTGCAAGGGTAGCTGCAACGGGTACAGCTAGTGTTATATAAATGGCATTACTATATTGGAGCAGGTGAAGTGGAGATTCACCAGCACAAACATCATGCATGAGAGGGAATAGGGAGACTTTAAACGTTGGAATAGAGAAGGTTAACGAGAGATCTAACAGAGATTTTCTAAATCATGAATGATTTTCATAGGGTAAATAGAGAAAGAATTTTTGTTACATTTGTGATTAGATTTTGGAATATCTTACCACAAATGTCTGTTCTAGCTGAGTAGAAGCAGCATTAAATGGGAATTGGATAAAGACTTAAACAATATTACTGAAGGGGACAGCGAAAGAGAAGGGAAAAAGGAATGACAGATAGCTCCAGTGAGGGAGTGAGAACCAGCAGAGACATGATGGGACGAACGGCCTCCTCTGCAGTGTGTAAACTTTCCCGGATTCTATAAATTAGTCGGAAAATAATTCTTCATGAAAATGGTATTCTTTAAATCCTTTTTTACAGTGGTGTTTAGTGAATGAGTCAGGCCCAATCAATCCTTCCTCTGGTGGACCTCTCTACCTAATGAATTGCTATTTATCTACATTATTTCCATAAGCGTTCTGGACAATCCATAGATCTCCCTGTTCGGCCCATGTGGGTCTGGAGCTAGGACTGAAGGGCAGATGCCAGAGCTGATGGAAAGTCATTTAAAGGCATCTCTACAACACAGTCTCCAAAACACTTATTGGTCTGAAAGTCACCTCGCCAAGTCTTATCACACGTCAGTATTCAGACAACATTGCTATCTTTACATGGAATGCTGGTATGTGCCATATAAAGAAAGTTACATCATATAGTGCACAGATTAGATGCTGTGCTTAGACGTTGTTGGGAGTCTTTACAACTACCAGATCCACGGACTACACCATTCCTCAGACTAGCAGTCATACAATTTTCATTGTGATTTAAAGAAAGTATCCTTGCTATCTCTCCTGTGACATGTGTATAACTGTCCAGATTTTGCAAACTGACTGTATACTGATCGCTGGACAATTTAGCTCTTATTGTTTTGGGATTATGTGCATACAAACTAGTATTTCAGACAGACAGTGTAATCCTTCTATTTCATAGTACACCAAGAACATCAAAACTGGCTTCATGTATAAAAAGAGACGAGTGGAAAATCAATACAAGCACAAATTTTCCTTGTAAACTCCCTCACTTTCCTTGTAAACCTCAGCCATAGAACATTGGGGTGACAAATACAACATACTAAATGAATCATGAACCATCAATTTCAGAAGTCTAGTTAGAAATCTGAACTCCCCCACTTTCACTTGTGTAAACAATTTGGTCTGAATTGATTATGAAATGTTACTTTTTTTTATTCCCAAAGACAGTGCAGAGAAATGCTTCCTTGGATTGAATTGCAATGCAAAAATCTGCATCATGCAGCTGTATTTTATTCTTTTACCAAACAATGTATTTGTGGGTTCTGGGACTGAGTTCAAGAAAAAAGCATCCCAGAGCTATCACTTGAATAGTCCTGCAGTGTGGTGGTGATGACTGGCATTAGAGATAAGACTAGTTAGGGGCTATTTGGGTCTGTGCCAAGTATGTTAGGTACTCAGTCATTCACTGTGTTCACAGCTGTGGTCCTGCCCCACCCCCACCCAGGGTTAACTGTGTGCTTCAAAATTAGAAGTAAATGAACAAACACACCACAGGTAGTAGCCAAGAAAAATGTCTGACTGTTTCATGGGTAAAGCTGCAGCCAACAGGCAAGGTTCAAATCCTGTCTGCGCTGAGTATGCTGGTCTCAACTGTGGCTACATAGGAAGGTCAAATTGGCCCTGGACTATCCAGAGTTGAGGAGCGGGATGGGTGAAGGGGAAACGTGAGCAGTCTGCTCCAGTGGCCTCTATTGGGTGTGTATTTGTAGGGTGGCCGAGTGGGAAGAAGGCTCAGCTGTGATGTCCTCTAGAGTCTAAGAGATCGGCAACACTCTGCCAAGGTTCCTATGTAAACAATGGCCACTTGAACAGTGTACCAGAGAGCAACCAGCGGCTCTGGAGCTTCACCCAGCAAGAGAAGGCTAGACTACGACCAAAGAGGCGTACATCAATGAGCAGAAACAACAGGTACATTAAATTCATATTTTAATAAAATTAAGCATGTTTGCTGTACCAGCTAGCGACTGCATGACTGCAGTTTAATTATTTAAACTTTGAATTGCTCTCTACAAAGGGAATGTAGAGATTCTGGCCAGTATCAGATTTTCTGACAATGCAGACCACAAACATGAGAGGCAAATTAGATTATTCCTTTGCCACTCATACCTTATCTGGTTGTGCTCACTTATGTTGAAATATTATCTAGCAACTGTATTAATCACAACATCTTTTCAATTTATTTCAGGCCAGCCTGGACCTTGACATGGAGTAACATTTTGATATCTCACATTGCACCTTGTAATATTACTATTCCTGATATCAAAGAAGTTTTCTCAGAGTAGCTTAAAGAAGCTAAACTGTGGGCAATGACAACTTGAATTCATATAGCGCCTTTCACGCGGGGTAGCATCCTGGAACTCTGTTTAACCCAGGTAGGATTAAACAGGTGACATTTGATAATATATTCAATATATATCACTACAGACCAACAAAATCAGTTACGAAATGTTGCATTTTCAACCAACAATTTAAAAAAAGTAACTTATAAAATTTAGAATTATAATAATAATAAATAATGTTAGGACTGCAATAATAAATTAGGCTCCGAATTCCCCTGACTTTTTAGAATGGACAAATAATTCCTTTATGAATCACCAGCTCTATTTTAATAATTACATCATTGTGGTTGCGCAGTTTTCAACCAAAGGCCACTTGAACACCACCGGCTCCAGCAACACTCTAATTGATCGAAGCAGCGTACAACATTATAAAAAAATTCATTCCAAGATCCAATATAAAAATTGAGTGGAGTGCACACTCTCTCCTTGGAGGGACACATTCTACTTACTTAATACTGTCCACGTCTCTTCAGGGAAAGAGTGCACATTCCATTCCAATAAATATCTCTGGAATTTCCAAGTATAGATGGGATGCACAGAACTTTCATTTTAGTTTGGATACTTTTAAGCATGGTGATGGGTTTCCCCATGTGTCATAAACCCCATTGACCCAAAAAAAAACTTTGAAAGGGACTGCTCAGTGAGTAATAATGGACTATTCATTCTACTACAGAAATTTAGTAAATCACTTGTATATTTTTTGTGAGTTACAGAAAATGAAACAGCAATTCCATGGTTCTCTATTGCGCATCACTAATGTTTATTTCAACTTAGAGTTGAGTATTATCTGTAATAAATTAGGAAGGGCGTAGAAAGAAGATACAGCTTGCTGATTCAGTTCTCCTCTTCAATAATAATTAAGGTATGAAAGCTGAATGGACTATTACTTGATGAAGTGGAAGAGTTGGCAGACCCACTCAAAAACTATATCATTCCACAGTAAAGAATGCCATGTGTAGTACTGCATGCATGCGGCTTCAAACTACCGTGCAATATGTAGAAAATCAAACAAATTTATTATTGAATAATCCTTCAGGGGATTAACATCAACAACAATTTACACACCACCTTTCACATAGGATAAAGTCTCAAAGGGTATCTCAGGAACAGTGGTGAATGCCAAGTAAGGAAAGAGGAGCAAGGGTATGACTGTTAAATGGAGGTTCAGTGGAATATATAATGATGTTACCAACTTTACAAGGTCCATCCGAAGGAATGGGCTCAATTGACCAAATGGTCCATTTGCTTACTCTCTTGTGAAAGAATCATGTTGTAGTTTAGATCAAATTGTTCAAAAGGTACACTGTATATGAAGCAATCAAAACCAAAAATGGAAAGAAAGGAACAAAAGGGAAACAGGGGAAAGTAAAATAGCTTCTGGAAAAACTAAGTGGATAAAGGCAGAAAGGGAAAACACAGGAGGAAAAAAAAAGTTATTTTTCAGGAGACAGGGATTTTTTAGTGTCGATAGAAATTGTAAATAGAACCAGTAAAGCTGGGCCCCACTGAGCTGGCAATCATAGCACTTTACAGAGCTATTGATAGCATACTGTGTTAGAACTGCCCATGCATTAATACACATAACTGGATATTATTAAGCCTTTCTACTACAAAAAAAATTGAGTCACAAAGTATTTATCACCCTGATCACATTCTTAGAAACGCGTTTTTTTTGGTTCAATTATCATCAGCTACATTTTAGGTATAGTGAAACATTTCATTGTATGTCTTGCCGTGGAAAAAGCACAAGCCTTTTTTGAAAAAAATTGAATCCTCAGAATCCAGTTATGTAAATAATGGTTCAAGAGCTTATTTTTTGTTCACTAAAATCTGACACCACATTCAGCACATTGATAAAAGGCATACTGTTACCTTGTGCTGAGCTGTACATACTGTTGCTGTTTGTTTTTCAGGAGCACAGAGCAACATTTGTGAGCAGCCCTGAATTCCTCTAGTCCTTTGGGAGGTATTTCTTTCAGTACAATTAGGTGAAAATATAAAAAGGCTGTGTCTACCTTTTTTTTAAACGGAGGTCTTTCCCATTAAGATATAATCAAGCTGCAAAAAGCTCCATTCACAACCCTATTTTAAATGCCCATCAACAGAAATAGCACCAACAGAACAGACTTGTGCATGGATAATATACTTGTTATGTATTCCACAATACAGTACTTTTGTTTGTAGGGAAATATTTATTCCCATTACAATTTCTTCTGCTGCTTTTCTATGTTAGTTCATATTTAAAAGATTCAAAGGTGTTTTAAAAATGACTTTCTTCATCTGATCCTACTGCACATTACTGACCTGTTCTGTGTAAGAAATGGAAAGTAGGAAATGCAACATTTGGAAGTTCTCAAATTAAACAACAACAAATTACATTTGCATAGTGCCTTTCACGTTGGGAGAACTTCCCAAGGCACTGGACAGTCAAGGATTTACATGTGAGCTGGGATTAGGGAGGATGGTGGTGGAAGATATGCATCCCTCCCCAATCAACCATACCTACATATACAGTATAATCAGTTCATACGCACTAACTTTCTATATTACAGAAACATTTACTTGAATACAAAAAGTTACAATTGCAGAAATATGGTTGGTTTAAAAAAATCAACAAACTGAAAACAAACATATGAATTGCAAAGTCAATAAAAAAAAGTCATCAGCTTTTATGTACAGTTTATACAGCTCTGAAGCTTCAGAACCTCTGAAGTTTCAGAGCTGTATATACTAAGTGGGGTGTCTGGAGGGGAAGGGGAGGGGAGGGGGGTGTGGAGACACAAAATACAAAAAAAAAATGACATCAACATCATATGAAGAACATTTTTAAAAAAATCTTATCAGAAGAATGTCTTCTCCAGTTTACTTTTCACGGTAAACTTGTAATATCTATTGACTTGACTTTTCAAACTCTCCTTCTCATCATGCAGCTTTCGTGGCTGAAGCCTCAATGAAACATAGTTCCTCACTCACTTTGTAACCCCAACAGCAAACACAATAGAGTAGTTTGACCAGCAAGCTTTCCTCAAGTATACAAAAATACATTCTAAAAAGAGCCTCCAAAGAATGCTTCACATGCCCAAGTCACGCTACTTGTTAACAGCAGACCCTTTTGAGATTTACGGGAGCAGCTAATTTAATTCTGGAAATGATATTTCAATTCCGTAAAGTCCTATTTTAAAACACATACAGCTCAAAAGTGTTGACATTGCTGATCTGTCACTTGGACCTACTAGAAGTTTATAAAAAAAAGTTCCTGAACTGCGTGCAGCAACTGAATAAAGCACCAGCAACTAAGATCGTTAATCGTCGGAGATATACATAGAACGAGTTTGGTAATCCTTGCAAGCATGTGAGCACTCCTCTTAAATACAAATACAGCCATGCCAAATACCTCCACTTTGCAAATTGCACCACTTACCAAGACTGAAAGAAAACCACTATTGTCAGTGAGAACTGCATGGAACAAGTCATGTGAAAAACTCTCCTTATAACCTTACAGATCCCCAGAGACGTAATCACATTGTGCCGACTGACCCAGATCTTTAAAACTCACTCAGCAAGTGTTAGTCCAGTGGGTTTTACTAAAATCTAAAAGTAGTTTATTCAGCAATGCAATGTCCTTGGCTCAAACAAACATGTTTATTTTTCACGTAATCATTTTCCGTTGCACAGATATACCTGTTTTTATTTTCTACTTGATCCATTAATTTCCCGCAAAATGCACAATTCTGTTGCTTGGAAAACTCCCCCATCATTTCAGACTTTACCTCTGCTGTGAGCAAATTGGCTGCCATGTCCGCCTTCAAGATACATGGTCACTGCACTTTACAGTAAAAATCCTGTGAAGCATTTTGAGACACCCTTCTGATGTGAAAGGCGCTTTATCAAGCGCAAGGATTATTACCATACATATATTATGTAAGCATTCAAGCACTTCTCCACCCCTCCCCTGTTTTTACCACTCATGTTTCCTGGTTTTGCAATTTATTTCACTGCAAATACTTGATTAAAAATATGTAAACCGCTCTTGTTTTTTGTTGTTCTCCCATTGCTGCTTGAATATTCTGACGATGTAATAATCCTTGCATTTGAAATTACATCTTATGTCACTGAGAAGCTTCAAAGTGCTTCACAGGAGTAACGAGATTGTCTAATTGTAGGTGAACGTGGCGATCAACAAGCTCACTGCAATGTAATCATGTAAATAAAATGATCAATTTGATTCTGGGGGATTATTTGACTTGTAAACTCCATTCTCTCTGTTTCAAAAGTGCCACGGGATCTTTAACATTTACCTGAACAGGCAGACGGGAGCTTGGCTTAACATCTTATCTGAAGGTCGGCACCTCCAACATTGCAGCAGTTCCCCAGTGTTGCACTGGTGTGTCAGCCTAGATTGTGAGTGCAAAGTCCTGACATGGGGCTTGAACCCGCATCCTTCTGACTCAGAGGCAAGAGTGCTGCCATACATCCAGAATTGCTTCTAATTTGCTTTTGTTGATTCTGGGATCAAACATGCAGTGATTTGTAATGGGACCTATGAAGTTAGAAACCAGGAAGTACGTTACACTAACTGGTAGGAGCTCTGCTCCAACATCATCTATGCTCAGCTAGCCTTCATAACTTACCTCCAGTTACACCAGGTGTCCCAACTAGGTTTTCTTACAGAAATCAATTAGAAATCACCACTTAGCAGATCCTATAGTTTGCTTTCTTTTCTTCTATTTCAATCTATTACAATATCCTTACATTTGTTACAGTGCCTACATCAAAATGTTTCAAAACACCTTACAGGGCTTCCTTTTATCTTCATTTTCTCTCTTCCCTGTCTCACATCCAAGTCTTCCTTCCTTTGTTCTCAATTTGGACTCTTTCCATTTCTCTTGCCCTCCCCTCTGCTGCACTGTCATTCCCTTGCTCTCACTGCAGTGCCTCTCCCCTGCCCTTGCTGCAATGTCTAGGCCTGTCCTGGTTGTCTGCCTTTAGCCTTCCTGTAGCAAACAACAAAACTCAGGTGTCAGCATAATTTTTTAGTTAAAAATTGCCTTGCCTACAGCCTGCTGCAAGGAGAAGAAATACATATATTCCTGGTACTATTTTGAATTGAGTTAGGAGTATTTTTCCGTTTCATTCTCTTGTCTCACCATTGGTCAATGTACTTAAACCTAATAAAAAGAATATCTCCCCCACCATTTGCTTCCCATTTTGATATTTGCATTGGGAATTGGGAAAATATAGGAATTCCCATTTTACCCTAGAACCCTGTAGATTAAAGGGGAAACAGGCAATCTATCAAGTCCATTGTGCATTGGTGCTGAGAGATGCATGAGAATGGTTGAGGTAACTTGTTTCAGTCTTGCTTTCTCTCCAGCTGGAGAGATGCCGTCTTTTGCCAACCGCCCAGTTGAGTCTGGAGAATCCAGTGTGTCCATGAAGATATTGCTGGAGTTTAACCAGCTAAATCACACTAAAATCATTGTGAACACTGACAAGCTTCACACTACTTGTCCAACGACAACCACCCATAAGTGCTTTGGTTTACAAGGATAGTCACTAAATAGTCATCGGACATCTGACAAGCACAGTTTAGAGTCTTCAGTTGGTAGATAATATACCAGGAACTGTTCACAAGTCATACTGTGGACAGTGAAGCTTATCTTAAAAATTGCTATTGATGTTCCTGCCCAGAGCTCAGACACACATTCCTATTCACAGACCAAATGAACTGGTTCCACCAGTTGTAAATGTAAAGTTTACTTTCGTACCAATCAAGGTAGGTATCAAGCCCTGGATATGAGCTTGAACTGATCAAGCAGGACTTCAGGTAATGCCTTTCAACAGTCATTGTTCAAAGGTTCAGGGGTTCTTCCTCAGCTATTTGATGAATATCTGACTTCAGCGTGGTGGAAGGGCTTGTACGGTATTCGATAAATTGTGAGTTGCCAACAATCTTGATGTTCTGGAGGTTCAAGTTGAATGCCATGTATCATGTGTTCTAGAGGTCCAAGGTCTAGCAACTGTTACTTCTAGTTTTATCCAGGGACTCATGTGAGGGGCCTTGGCAAGAGACATACCTCCAAGCTGCAGAGCAACAGGTTAGTATATACCAGCACTGTTCTTCCTGCAGCTCTTATTACAAATCCATCTAACTGCTTGGTCTTGGACTTTGCAAGTCTTGAAAGGAATGTGTGTTCAGGAGCCACAAGCCTTGAAGTTGAACAGTTTGGACACACATCTTATATGCTACAAGCCTAATGGGACCTTGCTATCATTGCAGATAACATAATTGGTAATCAGATTGGGTAAAATGAGCAAAAGTGGACAACCTTGCCTTATTCTCTTTCAGGTAGCTAGGCTCAGGACCGACCCCAACACAGATCTTGCACGCAAAATACACATCCCTGATAATATGCAAGATTTAGCCGTGTACATAAGGTTGGCAACCCTTGCCAAACGTAATCAAGAAGAACACAGTTGAATGTATTAACAATTATTAAACTCCTGTAAGTTAGCTAAATTATTTATTTCATTGGCTGCCGCATCATCCACAAGAAACATACAGTCACACCACTTTACAGTACAGCGAAGTGCTTTGAGATATTTCAGCTCTGTATCAAAAGCAATGATTATTATTGGATAGTTACCTTTTAAGTTAAGGCTCAATATGTTTTTAGGCAGGTGCATCATACTGCAAATGATTTTTTGTGAAAGTATTCCAATAGCTGCATGAAGTTGCAGTGTCTAATTAAATTAGATGAATAAGACAATGGAATAATACATGGAACTTGCTGTGTGGTTTAGATATTCAAAACCATAGTGATGGGCTTCCGCATGTGTCAAGACAACCACTCTGCCAAAAAAAAAAGGAGGCTCGGTGATGACACGTTTGTCTGTGATGCCATTTCCCTTCGCTCCCCTCCCATCCTCAAGTCAATGATTCACTTGCAAATGAAATCTGTGAAACTGTACCAGAATAAACAACAACAACAACAACAAGATTCCATTTATAAAGCGCCTTTCACGTCAGGAGGACGTCCCAAGGCGCTGCACAGTTGGGTCATGACCCGAGCAGGGGGAAATGGTCAGGGTGAGGGGAGGGAAGGGAGGGAGCGAGGAGGGGGGAAATGGTCAGGGTGAGGGAAGGGAGGGAGCAAGGAGGGGGAAATGGTCAGGGTGAGGGGAGGGAAGGGAGGGAGCGAGGAGGGGGAAGAGAGTCGAGAGGGGAGCTGAAGGCACGGTCAAAGAGAAATAAAGAGTCAGCGACTTTAGAAAAGAAAGATGGGAGAAAAGGGCAAGCTCCCTTTACCTCCCAAAATAAACTTGGTTTTATTCACCAAGATTTCCTGTGAAACGAGTACAGAATTTCTTTGGCCATGGCAGTTTTTAGACTCACAGGCAGCAACCACAGTGACACCAGACCTCAAAGACAAACTACTAGAATGCCGAGCAGACAGGTTTATAACACAATATTTCAAACCCCAGGAAGGTTTTATCTAACAACTCAGTTGGTACAATAGATTTGGTAGAATTCAGTACCATTTAATAAACTGTGAGACCCATTGCAAATCATGACCTGATCTGCTAACATCACTGCATACAATATATCTTGTAGGATCACATGTTTAAAAATCTTTCATGAAAGAAGGGGTTTTCTCTAGCTAGTCCTCAAATATTTGCTTGTGACAGATGAGAATACTGCATATAGGAACAGCAATGTGGTTTGGCTCGAAGCCACCATTGGAACATGACTTTAAGTATACTATATACCATCATACCATTCAAACAAATTAAATGTCTTCCTGACAAATGTTTGTAAGTGCTTAACAGTCTTTTCTCCTTCCCAGCGTCTACTCGGATGTTTTTACCCCTTCCCAGCACCTGAGCTCGGGGTGGGAAGGGGAAAAGACGTCCGAAAGTCAGGATCAAGACCAAATAGATCTTGAATAAACATCCCCCATGCGCATCACAAATGTCCCCCCATGGTTCATCACACTTCACAAACATCACATTATATACTATCAAATGTCACAAACACCCCTTTACCTCCTTTCACCCCCACCCTCGCCTGGATCCACTGCTTCCCATTCCCCAGAGGATAGAGCCAAAATCCTCATCCTCTCCTTCACTGCCTTGCTTCTTCCTACCTTTGTGATCTGCTAACCCCATATCAACCTGTCCGCTTCCTCCGTTTACCAGGCTCTGACCTGCGCCACGGCCCACACCTGGCCCACCATTGGTGGTCGGGCCTTCAGCTTCTCTGCCTCCACCCTTTGGAACTCCATCCAACAGTCCTTTGTCCTGCTCCCCACTGGTGCTTTGGTCCAAATCTCTGATTATCCAGCACCTTGGGATGTCCTCCCGACATGAAAGGCGCTATACAAATGTAATTTGTTGTTATTTTATTCACAGAAAATGGATCTGCATTCTCAAAATGGACTGTGCATCTTCAATAAGATACCATTAGATTCCCCCCCCGCAACCCCGTGAACATTGTACTGACCTATATATATAGTGGCAGCAAAAAATGTTTCAGCAGAGGAAAAATTGGATCCCCCACGAAACTCTTGAGAATCAAAGTACAGAGGGAAATCGGGTGGCATAATTAGACAGGGATTTCTTTCCATCGGCTGGTCATTGGGGCATTATGCATCCCTTAACCAGGGTTGTTCATTAGCAATGAACAATGACCCCTTAACATGTGATATAATGCAAATTGGTGCAACACAAAGTAATGGATGGTCAGTGTCATCGATGAAATATAAATGTGTCTATTAATTGCCTTAGAGCTTGTTCATCCACTCAGGTTAGACACAAAAAAAGCAATCTCAAACTGCTCCCATGAAAAAAAGACAGTAACAGGAAAGAGCAATACTGTACTAGTGGAGAGAAAGTCAACAGTAAATTAGGCTGTCTCAGGAGAGGAGACCTTATTTACACTGCTAAAGTACTGTGTAACAAAGAATAGCCCGGCTATTGGTGGAGGTGACTTCAGAAAACAAGGCACTGCATCATTCAGAGATACAGCACAAGCTCAATAATAAAAATGACAGCAATAACTCCAGCCTGACAGCTCGATTGATAGGACGAGGTACGTGATTCTGATGATTTATCAGAAACCAAGAGCATCGTTGATGCTGCAAAAAAAGTGTCTGACACCATCTAAAAAATTGCTGTTTAAATGTAACATATGAATCGTGTAGGCAGAGCTCAGTGAAACTTACCATCGGACAGTCTCTAAAATCTGTGGAAGAATTCAATTCATTTTTTCAGAGAAATTTCAGCAGCTGTTTTTTATTTTGTGGGTCAGCCAGGTGTCTGACACCTATCACCATACTTACGAGCGTTCACACCAGCCAGTTCCACACATACATGCAACCTGCACACGGAAATATCCCATTTGTCTGGAATAGAGTGTGCATTTTCTCCTTAGATGGCCACCTGCTTACCTAATGCCTGGAAGTATTAGGTGCACATTGATGATATTGGAGTCCTGTAGCTCAGTGGTTGAGCACTCGCTTTGCAAGCTAGAGACCTGAGTTCAATTCCAGGCAGGGCGAAACCTTGGGCAAGTTTCCTTACTCCACACGCCTAATAATAATCCCTCCAAAAACCAAAAACAATAATAAATTGGTCATTTTCAATCCACGACTGTTTGTGGGACATTGCTGTGCGCAATTGGCTGCCGCGTTCGCCCACAAATATACAGTCAATTCACTTTACAGTGTGTTCTGTGAAGCACTTTGGGACGTCCTCCCGACGTGAAAAGCGCTATATCAAATGCAAGGATTATTATTATTATTATATTCAAAGCTAGAAGACCCCAGAATTAGATTGGGATACTGTTGGAATTTAACCAGCTAAACAAAAATCGCACATCTTATAAATGCAAGCATTGTTTGTAAAACATTCCACTGGTTGTCCAGCTAAGACCACCCTACCTTTAAGGGCTTTGGCTTATAGGGTTAACAAGTTGGAAACATTCCTTCCAGTGACTGATCTGCCTCTCCCAGGTTGCTGCTGACAAGCCAGGCTGACTGATCTGTCATCAACAGTGTTTTGGAGTACTGCAGACCAGCTTGGCTCAGGAACTAGACTACTAAGGATTGAGTAGATTCCAATATTCCAGCAACAGAAACATCACCTCAGAACCAGCTTAGCCCCAAGGAGACCCAATTTACTACCTCTCAACGAGACAGTAAATTGACATCTGGCAAGCACAAGCCGAATCCTCACTAGGTGGAAAGCAGGCACCAGGAATTCCCTGTGAGCCTCCTGTTGAGCAGTACAAACTAGCGTGGTCTGTGTATTGCCACTATCCTTCTGCCCACAGCTTAGACACATCTTCCTACCCACTAAAAGGTGGTTCCACTAGTTGGAAGTTCAGAACTTCAGCAGCAGCAGTTCATCTCTCTGCACAAGTTAGATACCAAGCCCTGGATATATGATCATGGTTTATAAGTGCAGACTTCAGGTAATTCCTCCCAATAGCCGTTAGCTCAATGCATAGTTTCCTCATTACTATTCAACTCACGAGGGTCACACTTCTTGTGCATAGGTATTACAAAAATAATAACAACCACAATTGGACTCTGAAACCCTGCCTCATTTAGAATCCAGTTCACCAACTTGTGAAGGCACTTCAAAGGCAAATTGTCTTTCCTGACATTTTTCTACAAGACCCTGGCTATCTTCTGCCTTCCTCAAGTGCAATACAAATTTATAATGTAAATTCCCTCAAAGCAGCCTTGAGGGCTTCGGTGTTAGTACTGCGTGCACCTACTCCCTCACCAATAGACAACAACAACTGGGATTTATATAGCGCCCTCCACGCCGGATGGCAATGTGGCAATGTGTGCAGAGTCCCCTTCCTCCCAGAGGAATAGATCACTAAGGTTTCAATCTGCTGATCATCTCCCACCGGCTGTTCCAATCTCCACCAAATGGATTTCTGCTTCAAACTGCTGGGTCAGATGCCAACTTCGCATGAAGCTCTCTCCAGACTCAAACTGTTCCCTCATGAGTCAGTTGTGGAGCACCCTTGTGTAACACTGGCACCAGGCCAGAGTATCAGGTAAAGAGAATGGAGTGAAACTGAAATCGTTCAGAGAAGTCACTTGGCCAGTAAATTTCAGGGCTTGCAAATTCTTTGGATCGTTCCTCGGGTAATGTTAAACTGTATCGGTTAACCACTTTTTTATTCATCGTATTTACCATCAGTTATTTTGAAGGTAATTTTCACAATGCAATATGCAGGAGGATAGTAAAAGTCTCCTTTTAAATTTAATTAATTTAATGACTTCTGCGGTCAGCCCATATCCTTGAGAGCCAACTTGGGGTGGGGGGTGGAGGGGGGTTTAGAAGGCTGCTTCTTTTCCTTATTTTAAATTATTTTCACTATTTAAGCCCTGAACCATGTGCCAATTGTGGCTTGCTCTTCTGGGGATCATTTAGTCTAATATCCTGTTCACGCCAAGTCTCAAAACAGGTAGCATTTGGGAAGCTTTCAGTCAACTGTGCAGAACAGGTGCAAACTCCGAAGGTAGCATGGCTGAGCTTCAGTTAATAATAATATTTCTTGCATTGATAAAGCGCCTTATCAAGTCTTCAAGACATCTCAAAGCACTTCACTGAATATACTGTAAAGTGAATTGACTGTATATTTTGTGGGCGAAATAATATAATAATAGTTATGCTTGCATTCGTTATAGCATTCGTCATGTCGGGAGGACGTCCCAAAGATCTTTAGCTTAATGGTAAAGTACCAGGTGGTATCTTTAATTTCCACCTGAACACGCAGATGGGTCCTCGATTTTAATATCTCATCCAAAGCACCTCTGACATTGCAACTCCTTGGACTGTAAGACTACGTGAGTTCAACGCCCGATGTCAGGTTTGAACCCACAACCTTCTAACTCGGAGGGGAGCATGCTAACACTGAGCCAGGCTAAAACATAAATAATAATAAAACAATAATCCTTACATTTGATACAGCACCTTTCATGTCAGAGAGCTGTCTCAAAGCAGTTCATAGGATCATATTCCACATGTGAAAGGTGCTACATAAATGTAAATTGTATCATATGGTATAGCGTAGCCCATGCATTTTGTAGGCAAACATGGCAGCCAATTTGTACAAAGGCAATGTCCCGCAAAAGCCCTGAAGTGAATAACTAATTATACTTGCTCGCCAGGGCACCTGGAAAAACTTGCCCCTTATGAGTAGTGCCATGGAATAGTTAACATCCACCTGAACAGGCAGGTGGGACTGTAGTTTAAATGTCTCATCCTAAGGATGGTATCTCTAACCAGCAGAATTGCTTTACAGTGTCAGACTGGACAATACAAGTTCAAAGACCCAGAGCGGAGCTTGAACCTACAACCTACTAACTCAGAGACGAGTGTGCTACTATTGAACCAATCTGACATACTCAACCCTGAGAATTGGAAAAAGAAGCCAGATTGCAGTATTCCACGAATGAGTTGGCTTGCTGGTTGCAACCTGTGCTTTAGACTAAAACAGTGGGATTTGCTAAAATCTGTTTGTGTGTGGCGGGGGGCACAACAATGCTCCTAAACACAGTGAAGGCAGTTCTAAAGCCAACATTCGGTTTCAAGAGTCAATTATTTTTGGTCAACCTGAAAGTAGAATGCCAGCCGCATTTTAAAAGTAGCAAATATGCTTTTGCATCCTGCAATTATAGTCGCAGTCTGCTTTGTAAGTACAATTTAGAAAAGTGCGTGTTATGTCCTTTTCAGCCTTGAACTGCAGACTTGCAAAATGAAAACAATACCCTTACTTTAGCCAGGATCGTGTTACATAAAGAATAAGCAAATATGTTGGGGCACAAAAAACCTGGAAGTCAAAATCGTGATACAATTAAATTCAATGAGCTATCCATCTTGATTTTTTTTGATCAATTATTAAAGGTGTCTGAGTTTATCACTAATGTTTTGGTCCAAAGATTGCAGATTGCTGCTGATGTTAACAGAATTTCAATTCCATTCCACCAAATATTGTTCGCTCAGACGGAGCTAAAAGCTTGAATCTTGTGCGTTCAGCAGAATGGATATTTCAGAATGTATAGAAGAAGAGAGTGACGAGGAAGTTACATGATTGATTGTGCAGGAAGCCAGAAGATGTAGCAGATGAATGTTCTGAGTTGATAATCTGTCAGCAGAACCATTGCAACATTACATCATTTCTTATTTAAATGTGTGATTGACAGATGCAACAAACTTATTTCAAAGCTTGATGGTCACTGGCCTAAATCAGAATATTCTCATTTCATATTCTCATTTCTACTTATACAGCTGAAATGAACCAGATGAATGTTGTCCTTTTACGAGTAAAACTAGTCTGTGAAACGGGGAAGCGTGAAAAATGCAAGTTGTAAATTTATTATAGCAAACCAATATTCAAAAGTTTTTAAATATAGTTATAGTTTACAAAAATAGACGGTTGAAGGTAAAAGGAGAGATGTTTAGAACATGCCAGAGCCAAAATTATAGGGTGATGTGTCTCAGGGCTCAGGCTTGTAACCCAGAACAAATTCCAATGGGGTAACCAGTGGAGTACAAGTACCATGTGTTTCATGACAACACAAATAGAGAGAACAGTCACGAGCCAGCACTTGGTCCATCACAGCTGGATGGCAAACAACAAATTTTATTATCCTTAGCGCCACCAGCAAAAAACGTTCTCTTAAACATCCACTAATGGCCCACAACAGGGAGGAGTATCCAGATTCATTAGCTCATAAGATGATTAACCAGCTTAGCTATAATGTAGCTGGTGATGGATCATCTTCATTGTTCAGGTGAACATTGATGATCCCATGGCATTATTTGAAAAGAGAAGGGAAATTTTTCCCGGTGTCCTGGCCAACAATCTATATAAATGCAAGTTGTTGTTGGCACAGGACGTTTATTCAATAAAAGACTGACCCACACAGAGCCAATCATGACTGTATTTAACACTCCCAAAAGTCTGCACTGCCTTAAATTTTAAGGCAGTGTTCTCAAGGCTCTTGCCAACCTGCACCTAATGGTCTCTGGAATTAGGTAAGCTGGGTAGGTCACTGTAGAAAGAGAATGTGCATTCAGTTCCAGATAACTTATAAATTTCCTTGCATGGATGGCATAGATATGTGGAGCATTCAGCCTGGTTGATAATCTTAAGCATGGTGATGAGTTTCCGGATAACTCAGACCTTAGCTGCCCAAAAAACAGTGCTCTTCCAAAGAAGTATTGGTGTGAGTGACTTTCAGGGTCATCTTAGAATTGGTCTCAAATTGGAACATTCCTACAATCCTACATTGGCGACAAACAAAATGTTTATTTTGTTTATAAGCAAGTCTTTACTCAATAATCACACAAATTATTTTCCACTAGAGTGGGGAGGGGAGGTACGTGGTGGGGGAAGACAATGACCTTAGGAGAGCCCTTTGTGGCAGCTTCTTTCCCCTTCCTAGTCCAGGGAAAGATCCTCTCAAATGCTCAATATGCTTTGATCCACCTAATTCGGTATAGATTGAGATTTGAAATTAAATTTTTTTGCTCTGCATGGTTTCACACTATACCAGGCATTGTCTTTATTCAATAGAAAGCTGGGCAACATTTTTTCATGTTATGCCTAGCATTTGAAGCAGTTTGTAAGACAACTAAAATCCAAATTGAAACCACAGTTGTATACCATATCCAGTCTTCAGTGAATTATTAAAATGTTTAAACATACATTATACAGGTATTGTATCTAGTTCCCTTTTGAAACTGTATTCATATTTAAGTGGATTCATGTTGCACAGGGACAGATATAATTAAAAGGAATGTCATGCATATTTATAAGCTTAGGTTTCATTGTGCCCTTGAGCAAATCTCAAAAATAACAAAATATATCAGGATCTAACTATTTTGGTGCACAAAAGAAGCAAGTATACACTGCTGCATGAGTGAAGAGGCCAATTGCATCCTCATACCTTGATTGATATTGCACAATAGTGTGCTGTAAATTAGTGGACATTACATTATGACATACAATACTACATTGAAGAATGGGATCGTAATCTTCATTTGCTGAGGTGCAACTACCTTATTCTTCTCTGGGTTTATTATGCAATAAATGGTACACATGGCAGTAACATAATTGCAGAGTTCAGCTGATCGTATAAACCACAAAAGTAAAGCTGGAAAGCTTTTAATTGAGTTTGGAGATTCTTTCTCCTTCCTGCCATGGTTCAGCAAAGTTATTCAATGAGAAGTTTCATAAAGATTAAGACCATTGAAGAATAACTTGTATGGCCTCTAAGTACCACAAATATAAAGAGTACTGGAGAGAGCTTTTCTGCTTTGACAGCTATTGGAACAATTCCTCATCACCTCCAGCAATAAAGTGATTTGAATCAGGATTTACATTTGCTTCCCAGGAAATCACACTGGCCAAGACTGAGGAGAACTCTGTATGTAGCCAAATAATGCAGAGCACTCCACTACCAGGTGCCAAATGCCAGTTAGTGTTTTAATGTGATGAAAAAGCTGGTCATATGATCACCCAATTTAGTTTGAGTTTGAAAATGCTTTAGAAATCCACCCCAGCTCAAACCTCTTTCCTACATTGCAGCTAACACATTGATCCTGTTTGGAAGTAGGACTCAGAATCTAAACAGCAATACTAACACTTGATTTATACTGCACCATGACATGGCCTGAAACTATATGAGGTATAATTAACAAAAATGGGGACTAATTGGTGCTCACCCCAATGGGGGCTCACCCCAAGCGACACCTTCCCCTTCACGGAGGCCACACCACCCAGCTACACCTTCCACCACATCCCTCGCCCCAACCGCCATGGCGGTGGTATAGCCCTTATCTCTCAAGGACGCCACTTGCCCTATCTCCCTACTCCTCTGACTCTTTCCCCTCTTTTGAGCACCTCACCCTTTCCCACCCCTCCTTTCTTTCACTCAAAATTCTCCTCCTCTACCGGCCCCCTAAAACCTCTCCCACCTTCATCTCCGATATTTCTACCCTCCTAACATCTCTCAACAACAGCAACAAGATTCCATTTATAGAGCGCCTTTCACGTCGGGAGGACGTCCCAAGGCGCTGTACAGTTGGGTCAGGACATGAGCAGGGGGGAAATGGTCAGGGTGAGGGGAGGGAAGGGAGGGGGCGAGGAGGGGGTAGAGAGTTGAGAGGGGAGCTGAAGGCACGGTCAAAGAGAAAGGTCTTGAGACTGGCCTTGAAGAGGAAAGGGAGGAAGCAAGGCGAAGGCACTGGGGGATAGAGTTCAAGAGCCTCTCTCTGCCTCTGCTCTGATCGCCTCATCATTCTGGGCGACTTCAAGCTGCACTTCACCCACTCCATCTCCTCAAACTTCTCCTCCCTGCTCTCCTCGCTCAACCTCTCCCTCCACATCAACTCCGCCACTCACAGTCATGGCCACCCACTCAATTTGGTGATCACCCGGGGCCTCAGTGTTTCGGATGTCACCATTACCGACAAGGCCGTCTCCGATCACCACTTCATCTCCTTCACCACCTCCACCAGACCCACCACCATCTTCTACCGCCCCTGGAAGAAGTTACCCCCACAATCCCTAATCGCTGCCTTGGAGTCCTCTGAACTCCTCTCCCTCTGGCCTTCAACCCTCACTGACCCCTCTTCAGTTCTCACCCTCCTCCACAACACCCTCTCCTCCACACTCGACACTCTTGCCCCCATCACCTCCCATACAGTCTGCTACTCTCGCTCCTCCCCCTGGTTCACCACCCACCTCCGCTCACTGAAGAGCCAGGAGCCAGGTCCATGCCACTGAACGCACCTGCCTCAAATCTGGCCTAACGGTCCACCGACAAATCTGGCTGGACCTCCTCAAAATCTACCGCTCCACTCTAGCCTCGGCCAAGTCGTCCTTCTACTCCAGGATAATCCTGGAGGCAAAGAACAACCCAGGCTTCTGTTCTCTACCACATCACAACTCCTCCGTCCCCCCGGCCACCCCGCACAGGGTGTCCTTTCTTCCTCATATCCGCGCCACAACTGGCACCGCCTTCCATCACCTCCGAAACATCGCCAGACTACGGCACTACCTCACCCCTCACGCTGCTGAAACTCTGGTCCACGCCTTTATCACCTCAAGGCTGGACTATGGGAACTCTCTCCTCGCCGGTCTTCCCGCCACCTCCCTCCACAAGCTGCAGGTCATTCAGAACTCTCCAGCTCGTGTACTGTCCCGCACCAGGACCACATCACTCCCACCCTCGCTCGCCTCCACTGGCTCCCCATCCCCCAGAGGATCGAATTCAAGATCCTCATCCTCACCTACAAGGCCATTCACAGCCTTGCTCCCTCCTACCTCTCCGACCTATTGTCCCCCAAGTTACCTGCCCGTACCCTCCGTTCCGCTCCACAACCCCTGCCCAAACATCCGTGGCCAGGCCTTCAGCTTCTCAATCCCTAGGTTCTGGAACTCCATCCCCCAGTGCCTTCGCCTTGCTTCCTCCCTTTCCTCCTTCAAGGCTGGTCTCAAGACCTTTCTCTTTGACTGTGCCTTCAGCTCCCCTCTCGACTCCCTACCCCCTCCTCGCTCTCTCTCTTCCCTCCCCTCACCCTGACCATTTCCCCCCTGCTCGGGTCCTGACCCAACTGTACAGCGCCTTGGGACATCCTCCCGACATGAAAGGCGCTCTGTAAATGAAATCTTGTTGTTGTTGTTGTAATTTAGAAATTCGCAATTTTACTTTTAAAATGATTTGAGACAATTTTTCATTCTTTTAGCCTGACCCGGTGCAGTCTCTGCAACTCTGCTCAAACATCAAATCTCAGTTTTTATTTCTGTAACGCCGGACCATAGTCCAAGAGTATAATAATAAGCCTTGTATTTGATGTAGCGCCTTATCACTCCTTCGAGATGTCGCAAAGCACTTCACAGAGTATAAAGTGAATTGATTGTATATTTTGTGGGCGAAACGCGGTAGACAATTGCGCCCTGCAGTGTCCTACAAACAGTCGTTGATTCAGTGACCAAAGTATTTTTATTTATTTTGAATGAATTATTAACCCCGGAAAAGCGATCCGCCAATCAGCTACAACTAGGTTCCTACTTACTGCTAGGTAAACAGAGTTATGGAGTAAGGAAACTTGCCAAAAGTTTCTCCCTGCCCGGGAATCAAACACTGGTCCCCTTGCTTGCGAGGCGAGTGCTCTAACCACTGAGTTATGAAACTCCACCTATCATCTGACAACATTCCTATCGGGGACAGACTGAAACCCGTCTAAGTAGCTACATCATCTGTTATTTAGAAATCCTTTTGCCAATCTCACATATCAGTCAGTAGTCAAAACATATTCCCAGTTAGGCGACTCCCCTACATCTCTGTGCAACAACAAATATACTTGGCTTGTGAAACAATAAGCAGAAATCAATTGAAGTTTCTAAGTGATTCTGTTATTTTTACGTCAACAAATGTGAACAAACCTAACCAGCAACTAGTTAGGCACTCAAGTCAGATTTTCTTACTCTCCAACGCTCAAATAAGTATTTTTATTCATTAGCAGGATAAATCTCCAAAATATTGTCATTTCAGGACCCATTTAACAATGCACTTATTTAAATGAACGTGCAGAATCAAAGAATTAAGTATAATGATTTTGTCCAGTGGGTATGTTTTTAGTATGCTTTCTTAAAACAGGTAAATGGGCCTGAAAACATTGTTCTAAAAGACCCAGCACAGACAAGATGGGCTAAATGGTTTCTTCTATGTTGATTTCTATGGTTCTAAGGAGAGGATAAGAGGCTAATAGGTTTTGAAAGCGAGTTCCAGTGAGTATGGGTGCAGTGCTGAAGACTCAAGGAAGGAAGAGAGAGAAGTGGGAATCAGAGAGTGAAGAATAAGCAACAGATCAGAATTGAAGAAGATGAGGGTACAACAACAACAAATTACACTTGTATCGCGCCCTTCATTTCGGAAAGACGTCCCAGGGCATTGATATGGACAGGCGGGTAGGACTGGAGGCGAAAGGGACTGCATGAGTTAAAGCCTATGGAGGGTGGAGATAGGGAAGTAGGTGAGGAGGCATTGGAGATGTTCATCCTTGAGGTGAACGAGGATTTCAGTAGCAGGTAAGGCCATAAGCAGAGATGGAAAAAGAAGATCTTAGTGACAGACCAGACAAAGGATTTGATGGAGGACAGCTAGGATTTGAACAGAATAATGACTGATTAAATCTGAGGAAGCAGCCAGAGTTTGATGGAATTGGAGCCTGCAGGTGTAAAGACACTGGCAACAAACAAGCAGGAGGCTTCAGTTTTGTTAAAATTTAACTGAAGGAAATGCATATTTCTGCAACACAATTTTCTTTGTGCAGTTGGTTGATCCCAAAAATGAAGTGGCACAATATAGTAGTTCATGTCTTTCTTGCAGTGGTTTTAATAGAGATCTAACAGCACAGATAGTAGTGCCAGGTGGTCTAGTGGAAATCTAATACATTAACTCAGGTATTGGTCTCTGATGTTCTTGTGGATGTCTCGCACACGGGTACTTGGACCTCCTGGTGCAGGGCTGATCGAATAGCAGAGATGTTGCTTGTCAAGTTCATGATTTTATCTGCTGAGTAACTGATGGCTGAACATTTTTTTTATTCTGAACTCTTGGAGTTGAGTTGGATTCAGGCTGTCGGAAGTTTGAACCCCCTAAATCTGAAAATTGAAGTAACCATGAACTAACTTAGCTTGCTTTCTTTGACATGCGGATGGAATACACTCTCATTAACAGAGTCGTGAACCATTTTAAATAAATTAAACTACTGTTAGAATGATGGAAGTTATTTCTTTTTTTGCTGATTAGTTAAGTAACTTTTGACTACAAGGAAGAGAAAATATTACTGTTCTTCAGGGACCATTAAGGTAGAAAACTACTGGTCTCATCACTTCAAATGGGCTGTGTAGAGAACAGCTAATTCACTTCCAGGATATCAAAGTCTGATTTGGATGATTAAAACAACATTCATCTTGCACTATGATGATATATTCATTGCCTCGGTCATTAAGTATTAGCTCTTGATAGACAGATGAACTGAACTTGTGTGATAAACCCAGTCATGAATTTTAAGGGCAATAAGTCTTTTCACAAATAAAATACATCCCTAACAGGTCTAGGCAACAAAAGGAACTGAGAAGAAGATGTGATTTAAGACAATTGTAAACCAAAATTAATGACAGAAATGCTGTCAGAGGCTATCAGAGTACAAGAGCTTATTTTGCCACTGATCTATAAAACTCATCTTGGAGAATCTAAAACGTATGTATATCAATACATGCATGTAAAGCCACAGTAGCTCAGACGACCTCTCCCCAAACTCGATCTCAAGGTGCAAATTGTAAAGTGGTGGCATCCAGACTCTCTCTCCCTCCTCCTCCCTATCCCACCACCTGCCTTAGGGAAAGGTGAAGCCCCATCAGAGGATAATAATAATCCTCACATTTGGTATGACTCTTTTTACATTGGAAGGATGTCTCAAAGCTCTTCACAGGACATACTGTAAAGCGTAGTGATTGTGTTTTGTGGGAAAACACAGCAGATAAGTTGTACACAGCAATATCCCACAAATAGCCACAAAGTGAATGACCAAATTTATCTGGGGGATCATTGGCCAGGCAATCAGGAGAAACTCCTTTCTCTTTTTGAATGGTGCCTTGGGATCTTTAACATCCACCTGAACAAGCAGACGGCGCCTCGGTTTAACTTATCATCTGAAAGACAGCACCTCCAACAATGCAGCACACTCCCAGCACTGCAATGAAGTGTCATCTTAGACCATATGAGTTCCAAGTCCTGATTATGGGGCTTGAACTCACAAGCTTCTGAATCAGAGGTGAAAGTGCTACCAACTGAGCCAGGTTGACACAACATAATGTACTTACGTAGGTTGATTCAGGAGCAATGCTTCAGTATCTGGTTACTATTGCTAGCTTACCGCCAATATACCGGCAATGATTTCCAGGCAGCTCAGGCACTGCCCAAGAAGAACATACAATCACCCTTTTCTGTGGCAGCTTGTGAGCTATCGAAGTGAAGCCAAAAATTTATTAGACAACAAGCCTCTGCAGCACTACACCCAAATATTTGTACCAATCACTAGAGTTGGTTACTTACTTGTCTTAGACCATCCATAAACCATTCAGCAAAGCTCACTCCTCACCACAATACACTGTAAATGCCCACCCTGTACCGTGTGTACTCAATATCATTGAGAACAATGAATCTGAGATGGAAATGAGGTCTATTATGGACTGATCATTAACATTGGTGATTCTCTCAAAAGTGTCATTATAAACACATAACAGATATGTCACTAATATTAACATGTGATAGACAAGCTGTGCTTTACCCCGGAAAATAATATAACTATAAAGAACGTGGCAATGAAGAATCCAGATTTATGAAAGCCACCACAGATCTCATCGAGGTGAGGAAGACCTGCTGTTGAAGGCGGCATTTTGGAGAAAAGTCATTATCTTATCGTTAATGGGGGAAGCCATCAATACAGATAATCCTATCTTATATGCTTAAAAGAATCAGCTGTATAAAAAGCAGCTAAGTTGGTATTTCGAACAAAAACACAAAATGAAACAAAACAAAGCTCTGGGTATTATTTAAGATATGCATTCCCTTGTTTCAAATACATATTGTACTCAATACAAAATAAGTGGCATAGTTAACTCACTACATCACTAAAACTAGGATTAGATGTGAGGCTTAATAAAAATGGCACAATTGGGGGGTGGGGGAGAATCTAAAGACACATTTGCAGCAAAAGTGTCATTCTTGGATAAACAAACAGAACACAGAATAAATTAATCTTGAGGAGTGGTAGATCAGGGCGTGCACAACGAGAAGCTACTGTATCCAACATTATTCTTTGTCACAGATACCAATACTGCATCCAGGGGGGGAAAAAAAATCAACCATAATAATTTCAGATAAAAATCCAATTAAGGGAGAGGGTTTTCAGATGCCCAACAAAAAAATCCAGTGAGTCCACAAAAACGTACTCTATAGCGATTTACATTTCCCCCTTTTTAATGACAGAATTTTCAGTTTACTGTGTTGCATTAAAGCTCTTTGCTCTCCATGCAAACTAGAAAAAGAGATAAAGCTGGACCACATTTGTCTCCAAACTGTCACCACACCTGCAGCAGCCTAGCAGATAGATACCAGGCACCTAGCATTTCGTCTTTGTCACCATCAAACACATTGAGGGTGTCACACCATATCTCAGGCTAACCAGACCTGTAGTAAATTTAATGAGAACGTTAGCTGAGCAAGTGATTTGTTTGAAGGGGCTGGAATTGAGAAGGATCTCACCAGCCAATGCTGCCTGCTGTGGGAATAAACAGCAATGAGATTTTTTTTTTTTGCATTCTGAAAAGTGAGCAACACAAAACAAAGTCTTTTTTTTTTTTTGCAGGAGTTCAATACAAATTTAGTGCTCCTGAATTGGGAACTGGGTCTACAGTTTGAATTTGTCACCCATCACAGGATAATCTAAAGCAATCTAACCGATGCTGGAACACTGATGCTGCTGTTTTTTTTTAATTAAAATGATATTGGGAGCTTAAAGGAATGTATCACAGTTCGGAAAAGCACCTTACAAACCGTCTGCATCCTTGTGCGTTTTTAATGATCCTTTAAAGCAATTTGTGGAGGGATATTCCTTCACTACAGTACAGGGGAAGCTCGACAATACAGTCCCTGGGACTGGGAGGGTTGGTTTGTTGATGGACCAACATACAAGTCCAGGGTTTGTGTAGACATCTGTAACACAGCATCACAAACCCTAACCATAGGAGGCACGCCATGGGTATATGCATGTGTTAATTTATGCAAGAGTTTGCAGAAATTAAAGGAGCTGCTGCTCCTGCAGGTCACGATCCCATGAAAGATTTGGTTAAGGGAAACCGATGTATCAAATCAGTGGTTTTGCCGCCAGTCGCTTCCACAGTGTGAGAATTTCCAGCACTAAAAAAAAAGGGAAACCTCGAAAAACCACTGGGGGCTGCAATATTACCACGAGTGATACAAATGATCCTTTCCTGCGTTCCTATATTCAAAGTGGGTGAGTGGGTGAGTGAGTGAGAGAGAGAGCGAGAGAGAGAGAGAGAAAGAAAGAAGAGACTTGATCAATTCCGTCTTACCTTAATAAAAGGAATCAGCTAAGCAGCGAGTGAGAGGGTTTAACTCTCAGTGTCTCCGGAGCAGCTGTTCGGAGTGGAGCAGCCTGGGCTGCGGGGCTGCATGTAAACCACAGCAGTTGCAGCCCGAGTGCAGCCTCAGATGAATCACACACCTGCTCCTTCAGTGGAATCTGTCCAAATAAAGCATCAGCAATACCCACAAACAATGTCAGAGCAGGGCGACACCCTTCTCCTCGGTCAGCGCTTGCACACAACTGCTGCACTGTTTGAGGTAACGTTGCTGCAGAGTGTTTTTGTTGTTGTTGTGGTGGTGGTGGTGGTGGTGTTGAAATCAAACACTGCCCCTGCTGAATTGCTGGCAGGCAGATGCAGATTTGCTTTCTCTTTTGCAATCCAGCTTTTTTTTTTCTCTCTCTCTCTCCTTCAATTTATTTCACAGCCAGTGACTGGCAACATGACATTGAGTCTGTGCGATGGCACTCTGAGGCTCAGTTATCATCCTGGAAAAGCCTGACTTTCTCCTCCACCACCACCACCACCTCCTCCTCCTCCTCCTCCTGACTGAATGATTTTATTCCTGGATAAAGCAGAGCATTATTCCAGTGTTCTCCCATAACCAAAATGGCTGGTCCTTTTCAGCAGTGTGGCACAAAGCTCATTGGTTTACCACTGGCTTTTGTGTAACTATAGCAACAAGCAACAGAGAGATTTGTGCTTCAGGCATATGGCAGATCGTGTGTAGGTCAATGGGAAGAACAGTGCAGATTCTCCTCATTTTCAAGCAAATGGGTGTGATTCCCCCCTCCCCCCCCCCCACTGCCCCTGTGCGAATTCACAATTTAAAGCTGATCAAGTTTATTTGAAGTTTACAACCATTTGCTGCAACATACAGACAGCAGCTTATTATTAACGCCCCCTTAATATTGCAGCATGCTCCTAATATACAACCATGGTTACACAGAGAGCCCAGCAGATGCTGTCACTGTAATTGGGGATGTTGAAATAAGAAAATTAGGTATGTTGATTGGTGGAACAAATACTATCCTTACTGAAATATTCTGATGCGGATAATGGAAGCGTAAGAAGCAAATGATTTTTAACATATCGAATTGCATTTCTTAAGTTCCTTTGTTTTATTCATGTTATGGGATGATTGGAAGATGCCAAAGATAATTGCGAGAGAAATAAAATTTGCACAGTTGTAGTAAAAATGATGCACAAATTGTTTCCAGCGATGTTTCGAGCAGTGCTGCTGGAATACCATTTTACTCATTTTACTTTAACCCTTTGGCTTTAAGGCATGGGTCACAGCGATTGTGTTTCCGAAACTTGTCAATTCAGCAGGTAACTAATAAGATACAGTACTCATTCAGAGTGAAGCAATCTTTAGCCGACAACTGAAGAGCCCCTTCATGCACCACTGGATCATTCCAGTCAGCACTCCAGACAATAGATGCATTTGCACCTGCTCCCTAGAGAATTTCCACTGGAATGCCTTGAGGCTGTGACTGCAATATTGCAAGTGACTTGTCCCACATTTTGCATTTACCTTGCCTAGCACTGGAATAAATTGCAGTTGAGTGATAGTGTTAAATTATTGGAACTATAGTATAATAAAATCAAATTTCAGAGATGCACTTGTAGGATATTAGGCCTCCTAAGCAAAATCCTAAGAGCATAGGCCATTTAAAAATTACCTCATTGCCTACTCTGCACCTGGAAGATGGTTGAACTCCTGCTCTATTCAATATATGGATAAATGTAACAGTGCTCCAGAGTCCCTGATTTGTGACAGTTTCCTAAAATGTCTATTATTAGCCTCACAATGGGCTTGTAAACCATGAAAACATTTGTTGCACATTTTAATCATGTAATACACAATAATAGTTGTGATACTTATCACATCAAATGTGTTTATGAATCACCCCATTGTGTAACACATTGGACTGTTAGGAAGTTGAGGTGTGTTTTAATACCTGATTTCTCCCATTCTGTAGTGTTGTCCGGCAGATCCCCTCCCCATCCAGCTGCTGGTCACTCAACTACCCCTTCTCTCCCCCCTCCTGGCCGACAGAGTCAACTGATTTCTCTCCTCAGGCTCTGTTCCATTCCCCCTGAAAACCGCTGTCATCACACCCCTCCTCAAAAAACCCATCCTCAATCCCTCTAATCTCTCAAACTACCATCCCATCTCCAACCTACCCTTCCTTGCCAAAGTCGTGGAATGCATTGTTGCAGGTCAACCAGTCACAACTCTCCCTCCACTCCTCCTCGAGCCCCTGCAGTCTGGTTTTCGCCCTGTCCACAGCACAGAGACAGCGATTGTCAAAGCCACAAACGACGTCCTCTCTATCTGTGACCAGGGCTCCCCCTCCCTCCTCATCCTCCTGGATCTCTCTGTTGCATTCGACACAGTTGAGCACGCGTCCTCCTCCATCGGCTCTCCTCCCTTATCGGCCTTAGTGGAACCGCATGTATGGTTCGAGTCCTACTTAACCAACTACCTCACCAAGTGGTTTCTCCTTACGCCCCCACCGGATCACCTGCGGGGTACTCCAGGGCTCCATCCTTCTTTTCCTTATGTATATGGTCCCTCTGGATGATGTCATCCACAGATACGGGATAAACTTCCACATGTATGAGGAAATCTATTTTGCCTCCTCCAGTACCAACTCCAGCCGCTGATGTTCTATCAGCTTGTCTGGCAGACATCAAGGCCTGGATGAATGTAAACTTCCTGCAGATTAATATGGACAAGACAGAAGCCATACTCCTTGGCTCCCATCAACAGCTTCATTCCTATGGATCTAGACTCCTCAACCTCCCTGAGCTCTCCCTCAGACTTACCAAACCAGTGTGCAACCCAGGCATCCGGTTGAACCCCCAATTGTCTCCCACATCCGGTCCCTGACCAGAACTGCTTTCTTCCACCTCCGCAGCATTGCCCACCTCTGACCGTACCTTACCCCAAATGCTGCCGAAACCCTCATGCATGCGTTTGTCACCTCCCGCCTGGATAACTCCAACGCACTTCTCACCGATTTCCCCAGCTCCACCAATCACAAGATCCAGCTCATTCAAAACTCTGCTACCCGCATACTGACCCAAGCCAAACTCCGTACCCACATGTCACCAGTTCTGGCCAGACTCCACTGTCTCCCCATCACTGAATGGATCGAATTCAAGATCCTCACTCTTGTGTTCAAATCCATTCACTCCCTGGAATCTCCCTACCTCTCCAACCTCTTCACTCCCCAATCCACCACCCGGCACCTCCGCTCGACTGGCACAAGCCTCCTGCTTGTCCCTCGCACCCTCTGCTCCACCATTAGAGGTTGCGCTTTCAGCTACTATGCCCCGAAACTCTAGAACATTCTCCCTCAATCCCTCCGCCTTGCCCCCTCTCTTCCCTCTTTCAAGTCCCGCCTGAAACCTTCCTGTGCGACAGTGCTTACGGCACCTCCTCCCTTCCCCTGGCTCAGAGTCAGGCTCCAACACTGTTAAGCGCTCTGAGACTTTATTCTGTGTGGAGGGCGCTGTATAAGTGCACGTTGTTGTTGTGTCAAACGGTGATTATAAGTGCAGTCACAAGCTGAATTGTTCTTCATCACCACAAATGTATTCTTCTTGAGTTTATGATGTATAATAATGGACAATTTTGCATTTAAGAGGAAATCAAAATCAACAAACTCAGTGAACAGTCATTGAGGCTATCCAATGATGACGAGATAACTATTACAGTGGCCTCAGCATAGAATGGGATGAAAATTGCCATGAATTCTAACACTTTTGAGCACCAACATTCCACTTAGTTTTGTCCTGTAAAATTTAAAAGATCGCAGACTTGTGGAAAATTCTTAATACTGTATTTAGGTGGAAAATAGACTTCCAAATTAATACTAAAAAAAAATGATAATTCTGCCCGATCTTAAATTTTAAGACTAAATTGTCTGATAGGCTAAGAATAGGTGGAACTTCGAATCTGTGTTGTTGAATCTGTTAAGAAACATTGCAAATTCCAGTCGATTGGAAAAGACTGAAGTTGATCCGAAAACGTCATTGCTGCTATTGTTGTTGCCAAATGTGTTTTAGTGCTACTTTACAGGATGTTGACTGAACTCAATCTGAATTAAACCTGTATCCTGGGAAATGGCAATGAAATGGCACATTCCATGGTCGGAAACACAATGGGGGGGTGGGGTGATGGATTTTCAGACAGACTTTTAGGTCCACCCACTGGGAGAGAAGGGGTGGGGGGTTTCACACTCATGGGTAGTGTTTAATTAACAACTAGAAACAGAATCAAATCTGTTCAGAAGCATAGCAAGTTTCACTCTGATTTATTTGTGAATATTTGGAAATGTTACCTTCATTAAAAGTAGAGGGAGAGAAAAATTTTAATTTTAAGGGAAGTGTTTAAGCTTTCAATTTTACATAGTGCCCTTCACACTTTAGGTAGGTGTGACTTTAGCTGGTTACAAATATGGCCATTAAAACGTGTAATAAATGATGTATTGTCCCCCAAGGATAATAATAATAATCCTAGCATTTGATAAAGCACCTTATCACATCATCTAGATTTGTCTCAATGCACTTCAGGATACACTGTAAAGTGTAGTAACTGTATTTTGTGAGAGAAACGTGGCAGATGCACATCAATGTCCAACAAAGTTGTGGATTGAGTGATCAAATTATTATATGTTTTTTCGAGAGATTATCACCCCCGAAAAGCGATGCCCTGGAGCAGAGTGAGGACCTCAGTACTCCAAGACGTCAGCCTGTGTGAAGGGTGCTATGTAAATGCAAGTTGTTGTTGTCCTTTTTGATGGGGGAAGGTCAACATTCCACAAAGCTGAGGAGGTGAAAGACATGCAGGAAGTGACTGAGGGTCCTCTGACAGATTAAGAAAGATCTCAGTGAAAAGAGAGTTAATGCATAGTGTTATAAGTTACGTAAAATAAGATCTCGACACACATATGCACACTAAGTTTATAAATGTTAATAAAATCATTGTGAGAGATTTAAGTAACTTTGAGAAAATACTGGTTTCAGGTCTAGACAGCAGAGGCTGCAGACCCAACAGGTTGAGCACTTTAATTGAGTAAATGGATGTTTTTAAATGGAGGTTAATAGTGAATATGAACCATGTGGAGTCACTTACTTCTATTATGTTGGAAGGTTGATCTAGTTTGTGTGAAGGAGTCCACATCCATATCTGGTTGCACCTGGCAAATAAGTGTTTCAATGCAGTGCAGATATCTATTGGTGGCCTGTATCAAGTATCTATTGTAGAGTCAGAGCATCTTTCATGAATTGACTATCCAACTGCTACAACAACAACTTGCATTTACACAACACCCTTGAGAGGACAATCAAGCATTGTGAAGCATTAATTTTTGAGATGTTCAAGTTTTATATCCAAAATGCACTAAGGGTCATCTTTAAATCTCTTGTAGGCAACCATCATAGAAGGATTTAGAAATTTCTGAGGGTGTCACAATACTCACATAGATCAAATCAGAAGGGATCTGGAGCAGATTGCCTCTATCAGTGGCATTTATGAGCAATACAGATCCACAGATATATCCTCCAATACATCCCCCCTTTCTTCCCTTTGAACCAAGTCAAATGCCACACCTGACATCTGTGGAAAAGAACTGTAAATTGCTCCAGGATCCTGGATACTATAAGGCATTATCTTTCCTTCTGTGGTTAATGACCATCACCAAAGTCGTCATACAGTGCAATCCTTTTTTTTAAAAAAAGGGACTACCTGAAATTAACTTCTTACTCCTTGCATAATTATCTCCCGGAACCTAACACCTCTCTAAACTGACGATAGCTAATCTACTCTTGTACAATTCTTGTACTTTATCTGGGTTACGACCTATCATAAGTGATCATCCTTCAATGGGCTCTGCACCTCTGGGCTTCTCTCTTTCTGCTCCTCCACGTACAGATGGCCACCAAGGTCTGCTATATTCCTTGTTCCTTTTCAACAAAGATACAAATAGCTGTCAATCATCTAGCAATAAATGCATACTACTTATCTTACATTCATCTTTCCTTGAAAATAAATGAATATATAATCCTTGCATTTGATATTGCATCTTTCATGTGCTGAAATCATTCACAGGATATACTGTAAAGTGGAGTGACTGTACCTTGAAGCTGAATGTGGTATTCAATTTGCACACAGCAATGTCCTATAATAATAATTATTGCCTTTGATATCACGCCTTATCACGTCTTTAAGATGTCTCAAAGCGGATCACAGAATATACTGTAAAGTGTAGTGACTGTACATTTTGTCGGTATATTTTCTGTTCTACAAACAGTATTAAAGTGGATGACCAATTCTGTTTGGGGAATTCTGAACCAGGACACCGGGAGAAACTCCTCATTTCAGATAAAACCATGGGAACTGTAACATTCACCGGAACAGGCAGAAGGGACTTCAGTTTAACGCCTCACCCGAAGGAAGGCACCTCTGACAATGCAGCACACTATCAACCTAGTCCTATATAGGGTTGAACCCATAACCTTCTGATTCAGAAGCATGATCTAGCCTGACGCACAAATGTATTATTTCTTTAGAAAAGAAGCACACTTTAAAATGTTATTACTTTTCTAAAAAAACCTATACAACTTACCTCATAACTACAAGTTACACTTATATATAGCACCTGTCACATCATGAGGATGCTCCAAAGTGCTTGACAATACTGGATGAGCAACTAAGAATCCGTGAACCTTGCCATCTTAAATCCACATAACTCAATAGGATCTATTTTGCAGAAAGTGGTTCTATTATTGTTGGTAAATTTACTGACCTTGGTCAGCCAGTGCATCTTATTCGTTGCTCGTCGGTAGATTTACTGACCTTGTCGCGTGAGCTTTGAATCAGAAAATCCTATTATAAGCTCATCGCATCAGTCTATAAATTTATTTGTGGCCAAACAATTGTCCCCTATAAAACTCACAGTGGCAAAGGTCAGTAAATGTATTTATGAATAGAGAAGGCTGTACTTCATCCCCATTCTTTATGCTCTGTTCACAGATTTATTTGAGAAAACAATCTTCAGCAGCTCTCTCCAAAACTATTCTGTTTCCAATATCTCTGTCTCAGTCCACTCCTCAACTTTTTACCGCACATAGTTCTCCAGTCGAGAAACAAACTCCAGTTTTTATTTGTAATATGCTAACTGTTTCTTTACACATGTGAGAGTCAGTCAGGCCAGAGAGGTTGTCTTGACAATCCTTCAGTGACTATTGTCCCCCAAGATTTGAGCTGGATTCCTCTCAGGGCTTGAAATTCATAGAGATCAGATTCCAAACCTAACGGGCAGGGTTTTTGAGACTCTCTCAGCGAGCTGATTTCTGAACTTAGTGAGCTTCATGCCTTTTCAAGGGATTAGAATTTCTGCATGATTATACCTCAGTGTACTGCAAATGGGGGGTCAGATTGGATCAGTTGGTTGCCTCTGAGTCAGAAGGATGTGGATTCAAGACCCACATCAGGATCTTGAGCTCATAGTCTAGGCTGACACTTCAACACAACGCTGGGGAGTTGCATTGATGGAGGTGCTGTCATTTGGATGATACATTGAACTGAGGTTCTGCTGCCTGCTCGGGTGGATTTTACAGATCCCATATTGCTATTCAAAAAGAGAAGGGAGTTTCTCACAGTGTCCTGGCTAATAATTTTCCAAGTCATTCATTTCATGCTGTTTGTGGGACACTGCTGTTCACAAAATGGCTGTTGTGTTCCCCTATAGAATATATAGATACAACACTTTACAGTAAATCCTGTGAAGTGCTTGGAGCCATCCTCTCTATGTGAAAGGCAGAATATAATAAATTATTTTTTATAATGTCCCCAGAAACTACTGCCTATTCTCATAAAACAGTACCATCCACCCAATCAACTCAACAGTTTCCATGGTCATTCAATATTCATCCATTAGCCCATATGATCAAATGAGCCAAGTTTCCTGCAAAGTATTCCAACAGTAGTCTAAAGAGAACAATGTACTGATGTCAGTCAGCCAAAGCAAGATTCCCCTAAAACTGTGCAATGGCATTTGTAATGACCTCCTGAATAAGCATAAAGGGCCTTTTACATTTCATCTGAAAGATAGTACCTCGAAGAACGTTGCAAACATTGTCGTGGAGGGTGAGTCTAAATTAAGAGCTCAGGTCCCATGTGAAACAAACCGACTGAGATAATATCAGCAAAGGCATGCCTTAATATTTTAAAGACAACAATAACAAAACTACATTTGTATAGCGCCTTACACGTCGGGGGGCCATCCCAAGTGCTTCTGACCTGAGCTGGGGGTAGGGAGCAAGGAGGGTGGAAGGAAAAGGGTAAAGGAATAATAATAATCCTTGCATTTGATATAGCACTTTATCACATCTTCGAGCTTCACAGAATATACAGAAGGGATTATTATGCCTGGAAAAGCAATCCGCCAATTGACTAACAACCGGGTTCCTCTTTACTGCTGGATAAACAGAAGCGTGTGGAGTAAGGAAACTTACCTAATGTTTCGCCCTGCCAGAAATTGAACCCAGGTCTCTCGCTTGCAAGGCGCGTGCTCTAAACAATACACTACAGGACTTGGCACCTTAAAATCATTCTCTTTGCAGAAATATAGCAGTCTGCCTTTTTATGCAGTTTCTGCAAAATATTTGCTGAAACATAAATCATAATACAACAACAACTTGGATTTATATAGTGCCCTCCACGCCGGACGGCGTCTCAGAGCGCTTTACAGTAACAGGATCCCGGGACCGAGCCAGGGGGAGGGGGAGGAAGGTGACCAAAGGCGCGGTCGAAGAGAAAGGTCTTCAGCAAAGACCTGAAAATAGGAAGGGAGGGAGGGAGGCAAAGGGAATTCCAGAGCCTCGGGGCATAGTGGCTGAAGGCACGGCGCCGAGGGTGGAGTGGAGGACTCGGGGGACGAGGAGGAGGCCAGACCTGGAGGAACAAAGGCAACGGGTACTGTTTTGAGGAGGGAGGAGGTCAGAGAGTTCGTGGGGTGCAAAAGAGTGGAGGGATTTAAATACAAGGGTAAGGATCTTGAAGTCAATCCTCTCTGGGATAGGCAGTCAGTGCAGTCTGGCAAGGACTGGGATGATCGGGGAGCAGTTTGGTGCGGGTGAGAATGCGGGTGGCAGAGTTTTAATGATCTGGATTTTATGGATAATAAAGGTTATAATAATTCTTGCATTTGCTATAACGCTTTATCACGTCTTCAAGATGTCTCAAAGTGCTTCACGGAATATACTGTAAAGTGAATTGACTGTATATTTTGTGGGTGAAGGGCAAAGGAATACCAAAGAAGACAAAAATAGCATTTAAGCTGCAGTCCTATCATTGGCCTTAGATTGTGTGGGGGGTTAGAGAATATTGCCATTTCTTATTCCTGCAACATGGAAAGAATGAATTTAATCTGAAAGGGTATTTCACTGTGAGTTACAGAAGGCATTGTATGGGGCCCAACAGAATGCTTCAGTCATGGATGAAATGCATTCCTAAGCTCCATTCCGGGTACACACAATTGCTGTTTTTCCTTGAAATGACCCAGCAAACAATGGCCCTGGAGAAATCTTTCTTTCTTGAGAATCTTTCTGGGATTGAGATGCAATGCCAATGAAGTGATGAATGGAAGAAAGAGTTTTAAACCCAGCTATCTTTCCCATATCACTTAAATTTGTTATGATTTATCTCCTCTAATAATTAACCTTTAGTTTTAGAAAGCTCTCAGCTCAACTTAATCCTTTGAGGTACCTAGTAGAGGCTGTTCCTCAAAGATCAACTTTAATAATTAACCTTAAATTCTGACCCGAAGCACTGCAACTCAAAGCCTGCCAGCTCAGAAATAGTCCAGGTAGCAGACAATCTGGGATTTACAAAAACATTGGGCATAATCTCTAAATTAGTGTATTTGATGCTACTCATACTTTTAGGCATTACTTGACCCATTACGGTTAAACCCGTTGTATGTGAATATAATGTAAGGCACAAAAGTAAGCAATCCCAATTATATATTTTCAATATTTCCATCTAACAATCACTGGCAAGTATCATTTTCGAGGAGGGTGTGAAGAACCAGTAAAAGGGATGTTAATTCAATCATTAATGGCACCTATAATTCTCTGTGTCATTACACATAGGGCAAAATGCATATGTGTGTACATATACACTTGCAACATAATAGGCTGTATTTTCCAGTGTTTCCCATCTTGATTTCTATGGAATGACCTCTTGTCAAAGTATATGTGTATGTGTGTGGATGGCTGGAGAAGATAAGATCAGGCTCAGCTTTGACTACTCCCTAAGCTGAATTATTTCTCTGTGTAGATCACACATCAAGAATGATTAATAATAATAATCCTTGAATTTGATATAGCGCTTTATCACGTCTTTGATACATCTCAAAGCACTTTATAGAATATACTGCAAAGTGAATTAATTGACTATATATTTTGCGGACAACTGTAATAGCTGCACACTCTTTACGAATGTGGTCTTATAAAAGGAACATAATTAATAATTAAAAACTCTATGAGTAAGGACTTCTGATTCACACTGTATTGTTTTAAAGAGAACTGTTGTATACTCCGGGTTGACGTTGTGCTCCCCCACCGTCAAGCTCTCTGGGACGCTACCCTGGTGTGAGGGTCAGTATATAAATGCAAGGTGGTGGTGTTGTTTTATGGGGGCAGCGGGGTGGGAGGGGGTCAGAAGAGTGAGATAGAACATATCCTGGTCTACCCAACGTTCACCAAGTGCAGGTTATATCCCCTATTTCAATGTTTGATTATTCAGAAATCCAAGTGCCCATAGATGTGCTACTTCTACAATCCTGTGTTCTATCACAACTGGCTAGTATTGTTGCAATAACATCATATAGCATCTGATAAGACATCCCAATTATATGTAATGCTTTACGTGCACCTGTAAGAGCAATAGGGATGAAATATAAACTATCTTTAATAAAGGTGAACACTACCTCCTGCTTGAAAGGATCAACACAATGTCTTGACCGTGGTGTGGGGCTTGTCGTTTTACTTGCTCCATCTTTAAGGTTTCTGAACCATTTCTGCTTTAAAATGCAGATTTTTTTTCTTCATCCAGCTGAATAAAGTCAGTGATCAATTAAAGGTGCAAAAGAAAAATAATATTCCTTGCATTTGGTAATAGTGCCTTATCATCTCTTTGAGGTGTTTCAATGCACCTTACGGAATATACTGTAAAAATTTATTGACTGTATATTTTGCAGGTGAAACTTGGCAGTCAAATTGCTCACAGTCATATCCCACAAACAGTCGTGGCTTGAGTGACCAAATTATTATTTTTATTTTTTGAAGAGATTATTACCACCGGAAAAGCGATTCGCCAATCCATTAACGACCAGGTTCCGACTTGCATTAGATAAACAGGCGTGTGGAGTAAGAAAATTTGGCTAAGGTTTCATGCTGCCCGGGAATCGAACCCAGGTCCTCTCGCTTGTGAGATGAGTACTCTAACCAATAAGCTACAGGAATCCACAAGATCAGTGACAAATATAATTAAAGGTGCAAAAGTAAACCGACGGTTTATAACAATGTTCACCTTTTAGGGAACCTTTAGGGAACAGAAGAATGTCTCCCCCTAGAAGAATTTCAGCGCCTTGGGATGTCCTCCCGACGTGAAAGGCGCTCAATAAATGGAATCTTGTTGTTGTTGTTGTTGTTGTCTCAAAGCGCTTCACACAAATAACTGAACCAGAAAGGGAGGGGGTGGGGGCAGAAAGCTGAGGAGGGGAGGGAATTGTGCCCGAAAGAAGAGTCAAAAGAGATCGATTTTGAGATGGGTTTTGAAGCCAGTGAGGCCCTTTTTTTTCTTGGAATTGCTATGTTTAAGATAACAATAACAATAATTGGATTTGATATAGCGCCCCACAACATCTTTGAAACGTCTCAAATACAATTGCAGAGGTCTCCTGCTGCTCATGGAAATGTAATCCAATGTGGATTGCTTATACAGTATCAAAGTATATTGAAGTTTTTCATTCAGTTTTGTCAGAAAAAAACCCAACAACATGTACCTGTGTAGCAACTTTAATGTAAAAGAACATCCCAAAGTACTTTACAGAGGCAAAGTTGGAGTCCCAGCAGGGTGGGAAACATGGCGGGAGATGGCTGAAGGCACAGTCAAAAAGATATATTTTCAAATGGGTTTTGAGAGCAGAGAGGGAGGGAACTAAGTAGAGATATTTGTTTTAGAGAGCAAGGGAAAAGTGTGAAAACTCACTCACCGACAGTGCGGCAGAGATGGAGGAGGACATGAAGCAGGCTTGAGTTAGTTGAGTTAGTAGAGTGGAGAGAAGGGATGGAGGAGGAAGATCACAGGAAATCGCAGAGATAGGTTAGGGCAAGGCAGTGGAGGCATTTGAAGGTAAAAACGAGGATCTTAAAGTCAATTTATAGAAGCCAAATTTCAATTTCAGAATCACATCTTTACCAAATGATAGGGCATTTTAACGGTCAGAATTACAACAACAACAAAATTACATTTGTATAGCTTCTTTCACGTCGGGAGGATGTCCCAAGGCGCTGGATAGACAGAGTTGCATACCCGAGCTGAGGCTCGGGGTCGGGGAGGGTGGAGGGCAGGAGGGAAACAGGGAGATCGAAAACACGCTCGATGAGGAGGGTCTTGAGATGGGTCTTAAAAGGTGGCGAGGAAGGGAACGAGACGGAGGGACTGTGGAATGGAGTTTCAGAGGGTGGGGGCACGGTGGCAGAAGGCGAGGCCAGGGACGTAAAGCAGGCTGGAGCTCGCTGAGCAGAGGGAGCGAGCAGGATGCTAGTGGGTTAGGAGGTCGCAGAGGTAGGGGGAGCAAGACCGTGGAGGGCTTTGAAGGTGAGGACCAGGATCTTGAACTGTATCCTCTGTGTGATGGGAAGCCAGTGGAGTCGGGCGAAGATGGGGGTGATAGGGTTGTGGAGCCTGGTGCGGGAGAGGACACGGGCTGCAGAATTCTGGATGATCTGCAGCCTATGGAAGGAGGAGTTGGAGAGGCCGACAAGCAATGAGTTTGGATAGTTAAGCCTCGATGTAATGAAAGCATGTAAGAGGGTTTCCGTGGCCTATGGTGTGAGATAGTGGCGGAGCTGGGTAACGTTGCGGAGGTGGGGGACGGTCATGCGCAGATGTGGGGTAGAAAGGATAGTTGAGGGTCAAACAAGACCTTGAGGTTCCAGACTGACTTAGTAAGGTGGAGGGTGTAACCATAGATGGTGAAGTTCTCAGAGCCTAAGGTGAGGAGTCACTGACAGGAGCCAATCAGGAGAGCCTCGATCTTGCTGACGTTCAATTGAAGAAAGTTAGCTCTCATCCAGGACTTAATGTCTGACAGACATTCTGTCAGCACAGCAGTGGTCCTGGAGTCAAGGGTAGAGTTGGGTGTCATCCACATACATGTGGAAGTTGACCCCATGTCTGCGGATGTGATTCAAATTACTATTTGAATCACAGGTTCATGAACTACAGGTTCATGAAAGTCCAGAATCAACTCATATTGTAATTTACAAGACCATAAGATTTGTTTGGATGATGAAGGTCCTTCAGCCTATTTGATCTCATCCCTCCAGAATATAACCACTCTTCTGGTTTCCCATCAAGCTGTTTTTTAAATGTATTCAGCATCCTGAATGTAATAAATTGCAACAGTATTATACAACCAAACCAACCCAATTAATTCAACAGCTGGGCCGAGGCTGCAGTTTGAATACTATATTTACTTGCTGTCTTGAACAAGCTGATGCACTTCAATTTTGCCCTGAGCACTGACTGCACATTTTGTACACAGCAGATGTTTCATAAATAGGTTTTCTAGCAGTTAACCAACTATTTCCTGCATGTTTGCATGCAAACAGTTGTACAATCATTGAAAATATAATAGGTACATTTGATGTGGTAATCTTGTGAAGGACATTGGGAGCCAGGGGTTAAAAAAAACTTTGCCTTAAATTTTGAGTTAGGTCAAAATACATATCTGAGATATATTGCTCACTCACTCTATGGCTGTTTGTGGGACATTGCTATATGCAACTGGCTGCCGTGTTTTGCTCACACAAAAAAACCCTGCAGTCAATCCACTTTACAGTATATCCTTTGATATGTCTTGGCAACATGAAAGGTGCTATATCAAATGCAAGGATTATTATTACACCCATCTTCACCAAGCTCCTTTACCACAGTGGACTGCCTTTAAATTTCTTATTCTCATCTTCAATTCCCTCCCTGTCTTGCCTCTTCCTAATTATGACACCTCATTAGCCTTACACTCCAGTCTGTGCACTCCACTCTTTTCACTCTGTTCTCAACAACAGCAGCAACAACAACAACAAAATTATATTTATAGAGCGCCTTTCATATCAGGAGGACGTCCCAAAGCGCTGAACAGTCAGATGTCGGGTCACAAGCATGGGGGAGGGGTGGTGTAGGGGTGAGGGAAGGCAGAGAGGTGGGAGGGAGACCAAAGGCACAATCGAAGAGAAGGGTCTTGAGTCCGGCCTTGAAGGAGGAAAGGGAAGAAGCGAGGTGAAGGGACTGTGGGATGGAGTTCCAGAGTGTGGGGGCAGAGAGGCTGAAAGCCCGGCCACCGATGGTAGTGCGGGTCAGGTGGGAGACATGGAGCAGGCCAGAGCCCGCTGAACGGAGGGAGCGGGCAGGTTGGTAGGGAGTCAGCAGGTCAGAGAGGTAAAAGGGGGAAAGGCCATGGATGGCCTTAAAGGTGAGGATGAGGATCTTTAACTCGATCCTCTGGGGATCTTGTTCCTCATTCCCTCTGTTCATCACAATTCTCCTTATCTCTGAAACTCTCCCAAAAATCTCTTCACCTTGATCCTTCATTCCCTGTTTCAAAACCCTTTTTACAACCCTGTCTCCAACTATGCCTTTGGCCAATTCTCCCTGTCATCTCTGCAAAGGCTTTGCGATATTCATCTTACCTGAAAAATTACATACAATGCAAGTTGTTGTTCATTTCATTTTAAATTGACTTTAATAGATTACTCTGGATTTTTGTTTTACAACATCGGAAAGCAGAATTGTAAGCAAAATAACTATGAAGAAATGATTTTCCAGATAAAGTTGGTCATTCACTTCATAGCTGTTTATGGTACATTTCTGGGAATAAATTGCCTGCCACATTTTCCTACAAAAACAGTCATATGAGTGAAACTCTTTGAGACGTTTCGATAACATGATAAGGAGCAATATCAAATGCAAGGATTATTTTGGCAAGGATCAAATGCTATTGGTAGCAATAAACATCAACTGTTGATTAACTGCTATGAATATACAAGCTAGAAAAACAAAAACACTGGCATGGGAAATGTCTTTATCGCGTGAAAATAGGTCAGCTATGGACACTTTATCGAGTAAACTGCTGAGAAATTTGGAGTTCCTATATCCAATAGCATGATAGTTCTGTTCTGCTTGACTTGTTGAAGTAAATTTATTTTAATTTCATGATTGTAGGCATACACAAAAATGCAAACAAAGAATTAAAATGTCTTTTTTCCACAGATGTAGTCACCACAAATATGCAGCTTTTTGAAAGCATTGTGATTTATTTGGCCTTTGGGGAAGTAATTGACCTCAGTATATTCAGTGCTTTGATTTTAATCATGGAATCATCCAATGATACAGCAAAAAACAAGCCATTTGGCCCATCAAGTTTGAGCTTGTGTTTTCTTCACATCTAATCCCACTCTTGCTCCCTCCCAATACTTAATTTTTTTTGAGCTCCAATGAAAATGTAGCCTATGTGCTATAAATTTCTATGGTTCTTTTACTAATGATCATCACCAGTCACAGTTGTCTTGCTCCAGATGAGATGTTAAACTGAGACCCTGCCTGCCTGCTCAGGTCAACGTTAAAGATTATTTGGCACTATTCAAAAAGACTTTTTTTCAACACAGAGTTGTTGGGATGAAAATGACCTACTGCGTAAGAAGATAAAGACCATTGTGGCTTTCAAGAGGGAAGAGAATGGGTATCTAAAAGATAGAGACTTGAAGGGGTATGAGGATAGGGTAGGGCAGTGGGATTGGAAGTCCATCTTCTTCTTAGAGCTGCGGTAGACTCGTGCTCTGTAAATTTCTACGATTCTATCTGAGACTTCATTATAAACTGTAATCTAGACTCTTTTGTGCTTTACATTTCTTAGCTGCGATACTCTCGCTTGTTTGATTTTAGTCATTTGCTGAACTTTTGAAAAGAACTAGAAGTGACAGCTGAAACAGTTCTCTGCAGCATGCCTCCTGGATCTGAATTATTTACTGTCTCTTTAGGGTGATTTGAATTTGGTGTGCTACTCATCTTACGTGCCTCAGTCATTATTCTTTTTGTTTTAAACAAAACACAGCTCATTTTAATTGCATCTTCAGGTGGCAATTGCTTGAAAATGATACTCCAAAGGGAGAGAAAAATCCTGTTTATAAAGCAGCAATGTGCCAATAGGAAACATGTTACAAATTAAGGTTTCAGTGCTGAGCATTGAGACAAAGATCAAAGGCTGAAATATATCAAATATCAACTCTGTATCAATCAATTTAATTAACGTGAGTTTAGCAAGACTGAGAGAACCTAATAAAGAAGGGAAAGGAGAAGAGAATAGAGCGGTAAAGGGGAGAAATAGGAATAGGTGAGCCTCATGTGGAGTTAAAAAAAAACTAATAGGAACCAGTGGAAAAATGGCGTGTTTCGTAGAAACATAAGGTGAGGCCATTTTGCCAATTGAGTCTGTCCGACAACTTTCTAAGATCATTGGCCAATCCACAGATCAATTCCACCTCCTGCCCTCTCTCCATATCCATTGATACCCTTGGCTATCAAGCATATCTCCGTTTGCCTTTTAAATTATAATAATAATAATAATCCTTGCATTTGATATAGTGCTTTTCACGTCTTCTAAACGTCTCAACGTGCTTCACAGAATATACTGTAAAGTGAATTGACTGTATATTTGTGGGCAAAATGCGGCAGCCAATTGCGCCAAGCAGTGTCCCACAAATAGTCATAGATTGAAATTAACAATTTATTATCGTTTTTTTTCTTGAGGGATTATTATCAGGCGTATGGAGTAAGAAAACTTGCCCATGGTTTCACCCTGCCGGGAATCGAACCCAGGTCTCTCACTTGCAAAGCGAGTGCTCTAACCACTGAGCTACAGGACTCCTTTATTCAATTGATTCTGCTCCACTGCCCTCTGCGGGGTTGAATCCACATTCCCTTATCCGTTGTGTGAAAAATGTTTCCTTATTTCACTTTTAAATGGTTTCGCCTCAAGTTTAAGACTAACGCCTCTAGTCCTCAAATTCTCTGACAAAAGGAAACAGTTGCTCACTATTTATCTTGTCAAATGCCTTTATAATTTTATACAACTCAATAAGATCGCTCCTCAACTCAAGAGAATGCAGTTCAAGTTTTTCCATCCTTTCACCATAATTTAGGCCCTTGACACCAGGAACTATTCCAGTAAATCTCAGCTGCACACTCTCTAAAGCCAATATATCCAACTTAAGATTTAGTGCCAAAATGGCACTCATTACTCCAAATCAGGTCTAACTAGTATTTCAGACAGTGATGTAGATTTTACGTATTTATATATAATACATTTCCCAATCTTCAGCTATTTAAGTTGTCCTTCCCCCACCACCCACTTCCAGAGCAGGTTTGTCCTTCAATGCATGGGGCATAACCTTAACATTGGAGCAAAGCTGGTTAAACGTGAATCTGGAAAACGGTTCTTCAACAGCAGGCTGTGAGAAAGTGGAATGAACTGCCCCTGAACACAATAGCTGCTTGTACCCATTGTGGTGTTAAAAAGGCAGATAAATAAATATTTGAGAAAACCAGGGCTTTAAGGGATTTAGAGAAAAGACAGGGAAATTAGATTAGAAAGATAAAGAGCAGGCATAAATTAGGGCAGACTCAATGGGTAAAAAGTGGGTTAATCCTATTCTTATGTTCACAGTACTTTGAGTTACATTATTTCTATTTGCAGCACTGTGAATGTTTTGTCTGCAGAGTGGGTGGGTAAAGGATGATGGGACTCAGCTTTGGATATTTTCTGCCTACCCGGAACATTTTTCAGTCGTTGCATTAGATTAGCTCAGTGGTTAGCGCCCATCTCTAGACCAGAAAATTGTAGGTTCACATCCGACATTGGGATTTGAGCTCAAGTCAAAGCTGACACAGTGCAGATTGGGGGAGTTTGCATTGTTTGACTTGACGTCTTTTGATATGTTACACAGAGGTCTTGTCTACTATTGGATACTGCTGGGTAGTTAACTGAAGTAATCAAAACCTGAGCTGGAATAATTACGACTGTAGTATGAAAAGTTAATCTTTTACATTAGTCTGTATTTTTTCTACAAGAACATTTTTAAAACGAAAAAATGAGCAAATATTAGGAAGTATTCTGTGCTTGTTGCTGATATTTGCACAGTCCTGGAAGGTGATAATTAACTCAAGGATGAAGGGAAATTATCACCATTTGCATTTAGTAATTAATGAATGGTTTCAATCATACCCCATGTTCCAGCAATGTTACAAATGGAATATCACCTCATGCACAGTGCTGTGAAGATTCTTCAACTGATTCAGAAATGCTTAGAAATCACCCAAATTTACAGCATATATTAAGACTTTCACGCTTATACCATTTCAGAGAGTAGTAAATGTATGGAACAAGCTGCTGAGGGGGATGATGGAAGTAGAAGGCTTCAATTCTTTCAAAAGCAAATTAGATAGATTTATTTTAGGGAGTAATATCTTGGGATACAGCTATTCATCATCCTGGCAGCTTGGAACATGACATCTGCATGCAACTGCTGGGATGATGGAAGGCGAATTGCAAGGATCTTGGGTTTCTTTGTCTCGCAATTCCTATGTTCTTATGTAAATAAACTCCTGCAATTCATCACCACCACTGTAATAACTGGCATGAGGGTCAGAAGAGTTCAAAATCGATCAAAATGCCATCAGCTATTTCAGAGGAATTCAGAGCACTCAAGACTTTGATCCATTTTTAGAAACATGAGGTTGCTCACTTCAGAAAATTCTTTTTTTAATCTGTGTTTTATTTAGTTTTGCTCACTCTTTATGTCGGCATTCATACTGGCTGTTTTTTGGACATGTGCTTGTTATTCACTGTGATCATGCATGTGCCACTCCTGGCAGCTGATGTTCCTGTGCAGTCAGTACCAATCCATGTGTTACCATGGGCTTCCCATGACAGAAGGTAGAAATGGTTAATGCTTAATCCCTCTCCCTGCAGCAATATCCTATAGTTAACTTTGAATACGTCAGTGTTAGTAAATCTGAAGGAATGCTCCAGTTCCTGATCCAGGAAGTCGTTATTGCAGCTGTGCTGAGCAGATAACAACTTTTAGAAAAAACATACTGACAAGCGAGTAAACTATGGCAGGAATGGCACTGACTGTTAAAGAGAAACAACATCAACAACAACTTGCATTAACATAGAGCACAAGGTAGTGTCTTAGAATGCTTGTTTTTGACAACCTCCTCAGTTGTTCATTCCAGTGAAATGCATTCATGTTCATCTCTTTCTCATCTACTATGCTTTGTTTTAAAGCCTCACGTTTGTTTTGTATTGTTTGCTTGTTACATTTTTAAGATGATAGTGTCACTTTTCATTTCTAATCTCGTCTGTTAGCAGTCCTTCGCACAAAATACTCCTGCGAATAACAAACATTTCATCATCCTTTTCTTTCTTTTCATACCAATTGGGAGTATGTGTGCCTTATTCCCTTAACATCGGATATGTGACCACTATCTCAGCAAAACTGTCGTGCTTGCGACTGCAAATAGTGGATGACTGAAATCTCCACTGCTTTTCTCCCATCAATAAAAAAAGAAACACAAATAATACAATACAAAATTACATTTGTATAGCTCCTTTCATGTCGGGAGGATGTCCCAAATAAGCAAATCATAGACAACAGTCACAGTTTGAATAGTCAACTATGTCTTTCGTTCCTCAATCCAATTTATCAGTGGGCTTGCACGGTCATAAGAAGTATGGATGAAGAATGTTTCTCCGTCCATTTGGTCACATCCTTCAACAATTCCAAGCAGACTCTCTTCCCATTGCAGTGCATTACTTGCATCTCTCCTATCCCCCTCCTCTGCTCAGCCCCTTCTCTCCTTTAACTCAGGCTGTTCTCTGGGGTTCCGCATGTGTCAGACATCCGGCTGACCAAAATAAAAAAGACCCCACTACCAGTCTCATTACTACCAACTTGTGCTAAATATTCAGTGCAACGAGTTAAAAATGCCATTCTCTGAATATGAAGCTGAAAGTATGAATTTAAAGTTTGCTGTACTCAGGTTTAAGTAAGAATTTATTTTTACTTGTTTAGTATCAGTCGAACTATATAGGATTGGAGTGCTTTCACTAATACTAACAATTAGTGTACAATGATTTGTTGTATCATAACCCACACGGCTTCAAAGTTTTGGATCGACACATTAACACCCTCTATACCATCCTGTTCCTGTAGATCCTAGGGATTGGAGAAATGATTTAACACCACAAAGCCGCATATCAGACTCTCACCTCTGTGACCAGGGATCAGACAGATGCAAGTACACTGCAGGAATGCATACTCTCTGCCTTTCTCTCTATGCTGTGCTTGTTCATGTATCTCAAGACATAGATGGCAGCTGCCTGTCTGACATCCATTAGGAATTTATGAACTAGGCATGTGTTTGGGGCTGTCTCAGTCCACTGTACATGGGAAGTAGCTTTTTTTTTAAATGGCAGATCTTTCTGGACACCCAGCCATATGGGGTCAAACTAAGGCTATGTCTCCATTTGTACAACACCAAAATCTTGCATTCATGCAGAATAGTGTCCCAGAGCACTTGACAGTAGTGGAGCTCGATGCCTAGCCAGGGTGAGGGGGAGGTGACCATAGGCACAGTTGAAGAGGAAGTTCTTTAAGCGTGTCCTGAAGATGGAGAAGGAAGGGGCAAAATGGAGGGATAGAAGAAGAGTGTTCCAGAGTTTCAGGGCATAGTGGCTGAAAGCTCGGCTACTGATGGTGGAACAGAGGGCATGAGGGTCATGCAGAAAACCAGAGCCAGTTTGAGTGGAGGAGCGGGTTGTGGGTGGGGGGTAAGCAGGTAGGCGAGGTAGGGAAGTGCCAGGGCATGAAGGGGTTTGGAAACGAGTGTGAGGATCTTGAAATTGATTTGTTCGGTGATAGGGAGCCAGTGGAGCCTGGCTAGAACTGGTGTGCTGGGGTTACAGAGTTTAGCACTAGTGATGAAGTTTTGGATTAACTAGATCTTGTGCATAGTGGTGTTGGGGAGACCAACAAAGAGGCCGTTTGTTAATTTGAGTCAGGAGATGATGAACAAATGGACCAGTGTTTTGGCCGTGTCTCGGGTAAGGTAGGGTTAGACGCGGACAATGTGCCGGAGGTGGAGGAATGCGTCCTGGTCAGGGCCAGATGTGGGGAAGGAAGGACAGCTGTGGATTGAACCTGATGCCAAGGTTGTGCACCAGTTCGGTGAATCTTAGGGATAGGCCGGGAAGCTGAGGAAGTCAGAGCTGCAGGATGGAAGACATTGATGGGAGTCAAAGAGTATAGCTTCCATCTTGTCAACATTTAGTCGTTAGAGGTTTGCGCTTATCCAGGCCCTGATGTCTGCCAGACAAGTCAACAGAACATCATCGGACCTGGAGTCGCAGCTGGAGAGGAGAAGTAGATTTGTGCATCATCCGCATACATGTGGAAGTTTACCCCGTGTCTGCCAATGACATCGCCAAGAGGGAGCATGTAGATGAGGAAGAGGAGGTGCCAAGGATGGAGCCCTGGGGTATGCTACAGGTGAAACGGCAGGGGCAGAGGAGAAACCATTTGAAGAGACAAAGTGAAGGCGGTTTGTTAGGTAGGACTCAACCAGGCTAGTGCGGGTCCACTGAGATGGATCAGGGAGGAGAGACGGGGATTAGGCAGAGGGGGTCCTGATGAGGGAACATTGTTTGTGACCTTGACAGCACTATTTCTGTGTCACTCTGAAACTCTATCCAGCAATCCCTCTGCCTCATCCCCTCTCTTGCCTCCTTCAATTCCTATCTGAAGACCTTCTTCTTCAACAACTGTGCCGTCACATTTACATTTGTATAGCGCCTTTCACGTTGGGAGGACGTCCAAAGTTATTGGACAGTCAATGTTTCAGACCCGAGCTGGGGGTGGGATCGGGGAGGATGAAGGCCAGTGGGGAAAGGAGGGTGATTGAAGGCACGGTCGAAGAGGAGGTTCTTGAGATGGGTCCTGAAGGAAGCAAGGTAGGGGGGCAAGGCAGAGAGACTGTACGATGGAGTCAAGGGTGGAGGCCGAGAGATAGAGTTGTGTGTCATATGCAAACATGTGGATGTTGACCCCATGTCTGCGGATGATATCACCAAGAGGAAGTATATAGATATTGAAGAGTAGGGGACCAAGGTCAGTGCCCTGAGGAATGCCACACATGACAGTGCGGAGGCTGGAGGAGAAACTGTTTGTGGAGATGAAGTGGAGACAGTGTGAGATGTAGGATCTGAACCGTTCAAGGACAGAACTATGTGGTCAACAGTATCGAAGGCAGCAGAGAGGTCAAAGAGGACGAAGAGGCAGAGGGAGCCCTGGTTGCAGATGAACAGAATGACAGAGTGTTCCTCCAGCATTGCATTAGAGTGCCAGCCTAGGCTATGAGTTCAAAGTCTTGACATGGGGCTTAAATCCTCATCTTTTAAAAGTTTCATTGACTAGATTGGTAAAGGTATCTGTAATTCCCTCTGTACAAGAATGTATATAAGTGTGTTTACATATGGTTTAAACAAGTTAAGGGATATACTGAGATTTTATATTGCGTTCTATGAAATAATTATTCGAAGGAACATATTATGTAATGTCACAAATTTCACTTCTATGACATTATGTAATGAATGAGAAAAGAAAATCATAGAATCACAGCCATTTATAGCACAGGAGACCATTCAGCACATCGTGTCTCACTGGGTCTGTGAATGAGCTATTTAGTCTCATTCTTTTCCGTTTTTTCATTTTACGTTTGCCCTTTTCAAAACACAGGAAAAATTATGCATATCTTCAAGCAGATTTTCAGCTTGAGGATATTCAAAGTGTTTACTTTCTAAAAGGCTTTTCCAAGAAAGCGGAGGTTTGTCATTAACAGCCGTTGACCGATGAGATCAGAATTCTATCTTAAAATTATTCCAAAAATAATACAGGCCTCAGAAAACTGTGTTGACTGAGATTCTCTGGCACCACGCAAGACACTGATTAAAGCATTCACTGCTTATCTATGGCATTCTTCACCAGAGTGCTGTGGCTGTTCCCACTGGGTGATGCCCAGTCACACACAGTCAATATTTCCATAACTTCCTTGCTATGACATCAACACAAAATAAAGCAGTGTTGTCAGCAGTGTTGCTGTACTTAGGGCCCTTAGACCTTTTGATCTTCAAAGGTATGAGCAATGTGTGCGTCTAGGTGCCAATCTCAGTGCCAAACAGATTTCTTTGAAGAGCCTTTGGGGAAAAAAAATTTGAAGTGTCAGGCACCCATTACATTCCCTTTAACCGGCGACTAAGCTTTTATGACATGAAACTCATACAGTAAAGCAACCATAGAGGGGAAGCATGACCAAAGCAAAAATTCTGTCATGTTTGTTCGAATAAGTTTCCAGCAAATTCAATCAGACAAGATTTTTTCCCCAACAGGATTTTTCGAAGCCACATTCTTGCACTACAATAAAAATGCTAGAATATTTTAAACGTATTTCACCACATATTTCTTTTAAAAAAATTCATTTTGACATTGAAACGCATATCAACCAGCCTGTAAATAATAACTCTACAGAAAAAAAAACTTTCTTTGTTTCTATTATTGAAGCACCATTTCCTACCCCAGCTTTCAGGATTCTGTAACTTTCTATCGAAAAGAACACCTCTGGGAATATAGGCTGGAACGTCTGAAGGAAACTCTACAAGAATATTGCTTGGGAAACGACAACATAAATTTGATTTATTAGATTGGAGTGTATAGTATATGGTCACATGCAGAGGTGTAGGACTATCATTTCAACACTGGGAGGTGGGATCAAGGCCAATCTAAACTAATATCCACATATCCACACATAGCCCTCAATCTCTCCCTGCCTTAATCTTTCCACTTTGTTTCCTTTTCATTTATCTTTAAATCACACCTGAAGATGTATATCTTTGACCTCACCAATGGTCTACCTCGCCCCCATTTCCGTGGCTTGCATCCAACCCTGTTTTGAGGAGCTATCCTAGGGCGCTATATAAATGCAACTTGTTGTTGATGATGATGGAATTAAAGTCCTCTATCTCTGCTGTTGTAAGGATCCTGACTCGAAATGGCTTGGGATATGTTAAGATGACCTGTCTTCCAGGTGGGCATTAAAAATCCTGTAACATTGTCTGAAAGAGAAGGGAGATTTTCCTGAACAACAATCCTTATGTTTCATCCTTTTCATTTAATTCTTTTCGGTTAAAAAAGAACAGCCTGGTGCTGTGATGGGAAAACAGAAGGGTAGTTATTCTGGAAGGATGAGATCAAAGGGCCTTTTCATCTGAACCCATCTTGTGATTTACATTCCTGTAAGTCTTTTTCCCCAAAACTTTCTTTTCCTCTCCTCCAATTATTTTGTCCCCTCTTGAAGACATCTTGATTCTTTTTTCCTTCCAATATGATACAGGTCACTATCTGGTAATCTGGCCAAGGGACCATTGGCTACTGTTTTGTGAATTTTGATATCAAGTGTTCACAGACTATGTGGATCCCTTGAATGGGACATTTTTAATCCCACCTTCAAACAACAGGGCAAACATGCACCTTCTAATCACAAGATCAGACATTTGGTCTGGATGAATAAGGCCTTTTGGTCTAATCTCATTCATCCAGCACACTTACCCTAGCTGCCCCCAATAACTGGGTTATGATGCTTTTTAAATGAGTCCTCTCTCACACTTCCTAGCAACCTGATTGAGTTGTTGATTACCGTTTGCTAAAAAAAACTTCCTGGTGCCTTTCCTGAAGTTCCTTTACAGCCTTAAACCTATGATCTTCATGTTCTATTGTCTTGAAACATTCTAAAGTATTGATTTGGATTTATTCTTTCAATTTTAGTTAAAATTTCATACATCTCTACGAGATCTGAGTCATCTTCACTCAAGACAGAAGAGCACTAGCTTGTTTAATTGTGGATCAGCTTGTCTAATCGCTCAGTATTGGGGGAGGAATCTGAATAGTGATTAGGAGTCATCCTCTGGCTGAAATTTCCCTCCCTAATTTCAAGGTTTCTAAGGCCAATTGTGTCACAATTGATGTGCAGCTGACTCAGCACAAAATACTTCAAACCAAGAACCTATATGATTTAACACTGTGCAGTGCTTTTACTCATTGCTTCTTTCAGAGTAAGATTACATTAAATTGGAAAAAAAATCGCATTTGATTGCAGCCTGAGCCATTCTTGCTGCAAACAGCCTACAAAATGTCTGTGCATTATTGGTGTTTCATTGGATTACAATATTGACAATGGCCATTACATTACAATACAAATTTATATTTATCGAACTTTCACATCATAAGGCGCTTAACAGTCCTGGCTTGGTAGCTAAGCTGAGGGTGGGAGCCAAGGGAGGTGGGGAAGGGAAAGGTGAAAGTGTGATAAAAGAGGGAGGTTCTTGAGACAGAACTTGAATTTAAGGGAGGTCTTGAGAAGGGACTTGAATAAGGTGAGCCTGGGTGCTAAATGGTGGGGAGGGTAGAGCGAGTGACATGAAGTAGCCTGACGCCTGCTGAATGAAGGGAATGACAGGGTCGGTGGGGTTGGTAGAATTGCCTCAGCACACGCACAATCTGCATTTAGAAAATGGATTGGCTGAAAAGATGCACTGGCCCAGACTGTATAACTTCCACATGCAAAGTCATGGTCCCTGTGTTTTCAATGGGAAATAAAAAACTATCAGACAAGTCACCTTTTTGACCTAAAAAAACAAACAAATAGAGAGAAAAAGCTCACAAGTCAGCTGTACAAATGTATTCCAAGAATATTACTGACCCAGATTCAGTGTTAGTACCTCAGGCAGATCTCAGAAGGAGCTTCCTACACTCGACCACTCTGTCTACAACTCACCCACGGGGCAAATGTTTGCCTCTCTGTCAATAACCCGTTATTTGTACCTGGGCTTTTCACTGGGAGATGTGTTTTCAACAAAAGACATTTTGGTTAATACAACGTTTTCCCAGTGTGAAAGCTATGTGCAAGGATAAATTGAAGAGGGCAAATAGAAAAATAGATAAAGGAATTTACAGGCACCCAGACTGTCTGCTTTGTAAGTGTGGTGACAGGGAGGCAGTCTGAATCTCACGTGGGAGAATTCCATTCTTGGGGGATTTTCTATGAGCTAAATTCTTTCCTGAGTCTTGTTCGAGGCAGCCTTTCATACCACTTAATGTTCAGCATTTTTTTTATTTCTTATCTTTAAAATAATCTTTGTCCCAATGAGCACCTGTTTATTTATTTTGCGTGTGCTGTGTGGAATGTTTTGTATCAAAAGGCAGAGACTGTAGTGAATGAGGTCATTGTAATGCAGTATAAAAGTTGCTGTGTTAGCCCTTTGGAGTACTGAAGGTCTTTTGCAACTTTTAAAACACACACTTTTAAAAACAAGAACTCCACTTATAAGCTGTTATAAAATTGCAATGTTTAATATCAGAGTTAGGGAAATTAAATGAATCCAGATTATGCATTATCGATCCAAAAATAGCTCAGGTTCAGAATCTCCTAAATCAACAGCACAGCACAATGAGTCCCAATAACCAGAAGTTTTCCCATTAAGATTCAAGGAGAATACGTCAAAACAATTATGCCTATAGTATTTAGTACTTCAATAATGAAACAATTGTCACTTGAAACTTGTCAACCTTCTATCATGTAACTGACTACAGTGATCTCTCTGTAAATTGCAATAATAATAATAATCTTTCATTTGATATAGCGTCTTATCACATCTTCGAGACGTCTCAAAGCGATTCACAGAATATACTGTACAATTGAATTAACTGTATATTTTGTGGGTATAATACGGCAGCCAATTGCGCACAGCAGAGTCTCATAAACAGTCATGGATTCAGAGGTCAAATTATTATTTTTATTTATTTAATTTTTGAAGGGATTATTACTCCCGGAAAAGTGATCCGCCAATCGACTAACAACCGAGTTCCTACTTAGAACAGAGGTGTGTGGAGTAAGAAAACTTGCCTAAGGTTTTGCCCTGCCCAGGAATCGAACCCGGTTCCTCTCGCTTGCGAGGCGAAAGCTCTAACCACTAAGCCACAGGACTCCAATAGTTATTACTGAGGAATTCAGCATTTGAAAAACAGACCAGGTGAAAACTAAACTTTCTTTGGGAAAGCAGTGAATAAATTGCACAGAAAGCAGTGAATAAATTGTATTCCCAATGTTTGGGAATTTTCTATGGAAAAAGACAGCATCTCTAATTTAATAAATCCTTAAAGTGAACTTTGCATTTGATATAGTGTCTTTCATATCAGGAGAGTTCGCCCACAAATATACAGTCAATTCACTTTACAGTCTTCTGTGAAGCGCTTTAAGACGTCTAGAAGATGTGAAAAGCACTATATCTAATGCAAAGATTATTATTATAGTGTCTCAAAACATATCACAGAATATACTATAAAATGTAGTGACTGTATTTTGTAAGCAGACATACATTAGAAATTTCACTTTGTAATTCAAGAAGGATTGCTCATTCTTGGCTCATGTTTGGAGTACTTTAGGAATGACCTAGGATATTGTGGGATGAACTGGAGATATTATTATTTCCTCCCTCAATAAAAGAGAAGCTGGGATTTTAAAATGGATCGTTATGTGCTATTATTGTGCAATTTACAGATGATTGTAATTACAACAACAACAAGATTCCATTTATTGAGCGCCTTTCACGTCGGGAGGACGTCCCAAGGCGCTGTACAGTTGGGTCAGGACCCGAGCAGGGGGGAAATGGTGAGGGGAGGGAAGAGAGGGAGCGAGGAGGGGGTAGAGAGTCGAGAGGGGGACTGAAGGCACGGTCAAAGAGAAAGGTCTTGAGACCGGCCTTGAAGGAGGAAAGGGAGGAGGCGGCGAAGGCACTGGGGATGGAGTTCCAGAGCCTCGGGGCTGAGAGGCTGAAGGCCCGGCCACCGATGGTAGGGCGGTTGGGGCGGGGGATGTGGAGCAGGCCGGAGCCAGAGGAACGGAGGGTACGGGCGTGTAGGTAGGGGGATAGTAGTTCGGAGAGGTAGGAGGGAGCAAGGCCGTGAATGGCCTTGTAGGTGAGGATGAGGATCTTGAATTCGATTAATTAATTTGTTCCCTTATTATATTCCCTTTAATGCAATACCAAAAGCAAGGATTAACATTCAGGTATTATTATTCAGTGCAGAACCAATGTATGAGAATCCATTTGTTACACATCCTTGATGAAATATGTTGCCAAATAATAATAATATTCCTTGCATTTGATGAAGTGCCTTATCACATCTTCGAGATAACAAATAACAAAAGGTGTGAGGGTGATGATTGTAATAAATGTGATGACCCGACTTTGGTGACACAGAATAGTTAGAAGTATGTTGGGAAGATGTTTCAAAATGTTTCACAGGATATTCTGTAAAGTATAACAAATGAAGTGCATTGCTAGATATCAAAGATCACCTGATCATTTCATTTTAACATAGAGAACATGTAATACTTTTGTGAAATGCAGTTGTAGCACAGAAAGGGGAAACTAAAGGGCATTGAGAAAGTTTGCAGATTTTGCTGACTTCAGCTAAATCTTTTGAAACAGTGAGCATTTTCTATCTGCTCCTGTTGAAGAGCATCAGGTATGGAAATTAAGGATGCATAACACTGTCTTATTTGTAGGTGAGATTGATTCTTCTGAAAACTAGGAAGTATAGAACTCATTAGTCTGCATTGGCAAATGTCACAAATAAGCAGCAAGTCATTAAAATTAGATGCTGAGAGGACAAATGGAGTAGGATATGCATTAATCATCATGGTACTGCTAGTTGGTAATATTCATGCCTCTGGGTTAGAAGACAGTAAGTTCATGCCTTGAACTCATCATCCAGGAACCTTAACTCAGCACTGTGGGAATGCTCGATTGTTGGAGGTGCTTTTCTTCACCGATATGTAAACTGAGGTTTTATCTGCCTATTCCTGGGTGCAAGTGATATTGATGATCCCATGGCACTGTTTCAGGGAGTGGAGGCAGTTCTCCTGATATCCTGCCCATCACCACAATTTGTGTTATGTAGCCCCTTCACTCAGTGTAGCATCTCAGGGCACTTAACAGTGGCGAAGTTTGATGCTGAGTTGGGGAGAGACGGAAGGTCACTGTCGCACAATTGAATAGGAAAGCCTTCAGGTGAAAACTTGCGGGGGGTTGGGTGTGGGGGGGGAGGGGGGCAAAGTGGATAGGTTGAGGTTGGGAGTTCCAGAGATTTGGGGAGTAGTGGCTGAAAGTACAGTTGCCATTGGCGGAACAGAAGGAATGAAGGATGTGCAGAGGCCGGAGCCGACCATTGTTCCTTCATCAATCTAATTCACCACAAAAACAGATGAATTGATAATTTATTAACCCGTTGGGTTGAGGTGTTGCTGGTGCAGATTAGCTGCTGAATTGCCTACATAACAACATGGCAAAATAACTCACTGGTAACACTCTACATCAAATCTAAATTTAGTTTATATAGTGTGCTATGTACATCTATACCTCTATATGTTTATCATACTTCTCAATATTGAACTATTAAATACTGTTTATTGTACATTGATACTTCTACTACAGGTTTATAAACAAATTAACATTTTTATTATATTAAAAGGCACTTTGATTATTTATTGCAATCCAAAACCAAACCAGTGCTCGTAAGACATTTTGCAAATATAACATTGAGGACTTTATTCAGGAGCTGCGCAAAGGAAAGATTGCATTAGGACTGAAAGAAACAGAACAATTTGATTGTCATCTCTGATTCAATGTAATTTCATGGTTCTGTTATTTTGCTGGCAAACTGTAAACTGGTATGAACCATAGCACAGAGTTACACTGGCAGCTCTGCATTACTTTCTCCTCTCTTTTAGCAATCTAGAGCATTGTGAAAGTATACATATATACATATGCACCCACATACAAGTACTCTACCAACCAGTGACTGAACACCACTTAACCATTTGAAGACTTGGTATGACAGAACAAAGGGAAGAAAAAAGATTGCAACAAAACAGGCAGACCAGTTGCAATCATTTCCCCCATTTTGTTCTGCAGTATTAACATCTCTATTCCCCTGCTTTGTTGCAATCCCCCCATCTTTGTTTTGCATCATTAACATCTCTTTAACCCATCATCCCCTGTCCTCTACCCCATTTTCTCGTTGTCTTCCTTGCCCTGCCTCCCCCTCCCTGTTAGACCTTAAAAGCCTCTGCCTCCCAACATGCCCCATTTCCTTCGAAGGGTCATGGACCCAAAACATTGACTCACTTTCCTTTCTCCATAGATGCTGCCTGACCTACTGAGTGTTCCCAACGACTTCTGTTTTTGTTTCAGATTTCCAGCATCTTCAGTATTTCGCGTTTTCTTTCAAAAAAAGACTGTAGGATTTGCAAGAACTGGGAAATTAACTCTGCAACACTTGCAACCATTGGCACGTCATACAGAGATTTGCTGCAAGTGATTTTAATTTTATTTCTCAGTTTTGTCTGAAAGCTACCATCCAACATACTACTGTGAGTGGTTGTGGCTTCAAGTAGCACATGGGACCACATTAGATGCATTTCAATGTTTAGAGCGAAAAGAGGCATATGTTCGTTTTGGCACAAATTCAGAACAAGAATCAATTTAAACCATAACTATCACTTATTTCAAACAAAATAGCTTTGTGGAATATTTTTGTGATTTAGATGGTGACCCTTTGAAGTCTTGACAGAATTTTTGCTGTTTTGACTTAAACTGGATGAACAATTTTTAGTCAAAGTTTTGAATAGATTACAGGCTTGGCATTGAAATAACAGTTACTGATTGTTGACCATAATATACTTCTGAGTGAGCCTCGGTAAAATGAATACATTCTCCTTAACCAATAACCTTTACTGCCAAAAAAAATACAATTCCTGTTTGAAAATTTTGCACACTATTCACCTCCGCTGCTCACAGGGAATATTAATACACACCATTATTTCACCATATCCATTTTTCCAATTCTATTGAGCAATTCTTTCGATGGTATTAGTGGAGTCCTGTTGCTCAGTGGTTAGAATACTCGCCTCGCAAGCAAGAGACCTGGGTTCAATTCCCGGCAAGGCAAAAATGTTGAGCAAATCTCCTTACCCCACACACCTATGTTTACCTAGCAGTAAGTAGGCACCTGGTTATTAGTCGATTGGCGAACCCCTTTTCCGGGAGTAATAATTCTTTCAAAAAAAATTGGTCACTCAATCCACGACTGTTTGTGGGACATTGCTGTGCACAATTGGCTGCTGCGTTTCGCCCACAAAATATACAGTCATTTCACTTTGCAGTACATTCTGTGAAGTGCTTTGAGACGTCTCAAAGACGTGATAAGGCGCTATATCAAATGCAAGGATTATTATTATTATTATTGCCCCCCTGGAGAAATCAACTGGAACTGCTTTCATCAAAATTGAAAAGTGAAATCCAATGTCTGAACAAAGCTCTTCCTTTACTATTGTTACCAATCTGATGGATACAGCATTGTAACTGAACTGTGTTGACTAAAGCTTTAAATGGTACCATTTCCTAGCTTGTAGTGACTAAACTCTGGTGGTTTTGACATTCAGGAGTAATTGACTAGATCCAGAAGGATTAGTAAATGGTGAAGGTTACTGAGGTTGACTCTTGCAAGTCTGCTCAGAACAGTATCCTTTGATACAAAGACGATGAAGGCAGAAGATGGCCAAAATGGCTCTTGGCACCTAGCAGGAAATTATCATCTAAGTGGATTTCTGGAAAGCTGACCTCAGACACAGCTAGATACCTGCAAGATTTTTTATTGCAGATCAATCTGAGATTTCAAATCAGAACCCAAAGCCAGAGGTACATCGAGTTTTTGTCACTGGGTCTAGCATATATTTGATTTGACAGTACACTTTGTTAATTGTCTGAATTTTATTTTTGAGATTCCTTTTAACTGCTGTTAATGCCATTTTCTAGCCAGCAACTTGGAAGTAAACAAGCATGACATGGGGTGATTTACTATCAGATATTGCTCTCTTCCCACTAGAAAGCACCTCGCCTCTATTCAACGTCTCCCTCAATGGCTAAGCAATGACTTCATTACCACACTGCCTACACTTTCAAGACCTTGATAATTGTCTGGTTGGTTAAATGTTAGATTAGTTATGAATAAATGTATTGCATTCAATTGTCAGGCATTCAATCTCTTGTCCAATGTACAAAGCATTGCCGCTGTAAACCTAAAAATATTTAGTTTCATAAACAGTTCTGAAATAATTCTTATCCAATGAGACACCAAAGGATGCCATCTGTAGTATTCATGTTACAGGGTGAAGTTGTATCATTTTACAACAGATTTGGTGCAATGATCACATAATGTGTTTGTATAGTACTTAAGCTCCTTGTAATGTCCTCCTGACATGAAAGGCGCTATGTAAATATTAATTTATATTGCATAATAGGAAGTTTTTTAAACTCAGCCGGTATCCTGCAAAAGGAACTTAAGATGCTGCCTGTAACTTAATTAAAATTGAACACATTGACCCCTTGCCTTGAACAAAGATGGTGGCCACAATGTTTCTAAAGGGTTGCACGAACCAACTAAATCTCCAAAGCTGTTTCGAGATGAAAGCTGTCGATAATTATCAACTAAAAATCAGTCATCTCATGACAGATTCTGGTTGAATGTTATGAAATATCACAAACTTATCCCCCTCCCCCACCCTGCACATATCAGTGACAAATTTACATCGCAGAACATTTTGAGAATATGCTCAGGAAGACTTCTAGGAACCTCATTTAGTCCTTTTCAAAGTAAATTGCTTGCCAGAAAAAAGACACTGTACATTCCAGCTGGCCACTCATTCACACAGAGTGGCAGAATCTCCTCTTGCTCAGCACTGCTAAACCTTTAGCACTGACAATTCGCAGTAAAAATGTCGGAGGCTGTGACATGTTAAGAGCAAGCGGATTTATTTTCTAGTTTTGAAATTCAATCCGTGGACAAGAGAGACCCAGGACATCTCTTAAAGTATCCGACTTTAGCATTTGCTGGCTGTTAATGGCTATTGCTCTGCAAGCAGCAAGTGTTAAGCTCCAAGTAGTAAAAGAGTAAATAGTATCTTGTTTATGATTTTTTTCCTGTTATGGGAAAGGTGGCTTGTCTGCATGTCTGGTCTAACACTATCTCATCACTGAGGTATGCTGCAGCATTTATGGTATTTCACACACAGTGATGTCATTCACTATCCAGTCTTATTAATGATAGTAATAGCCTTTAAAGGATACCATGGTGACTTCAAAAGACCATTACAAACTGATATGCATGCTAAAATTAAATGTACAGAACTGATGCCTTCTGCCATCCTATTGAATGCTGTCAATCAAAATACAAAATTGATATTAAGCCACTCCTCTTGCTTCAATAGTATTTCACTTCCCTTTCATTGGTAAGCAGTGGAGTAAGAGTAAAATAATCAGATCCTAAGAAGTCACTGAGAAGAAAATGCAATATTCACATTCAAGGAGTCACTAGCAGTGCAAATACATATCTAGTCACCATTGCTAAAAGAAAGAACCTATGGAAAATGTACCAGTTGTATTCTGAACTGGCAGCAAACCATTGGCAACTGAAATGGGAAAAAGGTACAACAGCAAAATTGCTTGTTTTCGAGCTGAGAGTAAAATGAAGTGCCCATATTATGTCTATCTCATGGCTGTTTAAAGAGGTCGACCCACTGACTCAGTGAGAGGAACAGTAAAGAAAGGAAGTTGTGTCAGCAAACTGGAGGGAAGTAAACGTTATTCCCATTTTTTAAAAAAAAAGAGATAATAATAATAATCCTTGCATTTGGTATAACGCTTTTCCCGTCAGGAGGACGTCCCAAAGCTCTTCACAGAACACACTGTAAAGTTAATTGACTGTATATTTGTGGGCGAACGCGGCAGCCAATTGCGCACAGCAATGTCCCACAAACAGTCGTAGATTGAAAATGAACAATTTATTGTTTTTTTTTGTTTGTTTTTTGGAGGGATTATTATTAGGCTGCGTGGAGTAAGGAAACTTGCCCAAGGTTTCGCCCTCTGCCTGGAATTGAACTCAGGTCTCTCACTTGCAAAGCGAGTGCTCTTACCACTGAGCTACAGGACTCCAAAGCTAATCCATGAAACTGCAGGCCAGTTATCTTAACATTTGTTGAGGACGTCCAGCGCCTTGGGACGTCCTTCCGACGTGAAAGACGCTATACAATGTAATTTTGTTGTTGTTGTTGTAGTGGCAAGCTATTTCAATGCTTTGGGACATCTTCCTGACATGAAAGGCACTATACAAATGCAATCTGTTGTTGTATTGTAGTCTATAATAAAATAACTTAGCATCTCAAGAATTGTATTTGAAAATAGCAAGTATGAGTTTCTAAAAGGAAAGTCATGCATGACCAACATTATTGAATTTGAAGAGCTAACAGACAGAGTAGACAAGGGAAATAGAAAAATCTCTCCAGGAGGCCTTTGTTAAGGTGCTACTTATGAGACTTTGTGGCTAAAACTGGGGCACATGGAGTCATGGAAGAGGCAGCAGAATGGATTGAGAGATAGCTAGAAAACAGAAAATGAAGAGTCAGATTGAAGGGCAGTTTATCATTCTGGCAAAAAAGTAAGAAGTGGTTATCAGCAGCATTAGGATTACTGTTGTTCACTATAAATGCTCTCAACTCATATATAGGAGGAATGATGTCAAAATTCATGAACACCACCAAACTGGGAACTTTGGTAAATAATGAAGAGGATTGTAAAAGGATGCAGGAAGACATAAACAGGCTTGCAGATAGGTGGATAAATGCAGATGAAGTTTAATATACATTAATGTGGAGTGATTCACTTTGGAAGGAAAAATAATCTAGAGGGATGTGACTTTCTTTAAAGTAACAGGTTTTGTAAGAAGCTATTTTTAAGAAATATTGTTTTGAGGTAAAACTAGCTCATCTTCTTTGACACAAAAGCAGCTTTTCGAAATATCTGAACAATCGTCCAAAATCATATCTGTGGATATGATGGTTTTACTGTTAGATAGTAATAAAGGACTTTTGGATCTCATCAGCAGATCGTAAATTTCCTTCAAAATGCGTGGAGTCATTGGAAGCAAATGGCAATGTTGTGATTCCCATTGTGGCTCCCTATCCTGCCATGGTATGAACTTGTGGAATGTACCCCAACATTTCTTGGCTGATCAAATTTCAGATCCTGCAGTTATCAACTTTCCTCCAAGAACCCACTTCACTTTTGCTGACCTTGTAACCTCCCACCCCTGCCCCACCCCAACCACAACACGCACTGATCTATGAGATCTATGGTACATGGAAATGTCATCCTCCCCTTAACTACTATGGCACCGCCTCATGCTCATAACAGTGGCTCTATTCCCAACGCCCAGGGGCACTATCAACAACCTCACTCAAAACTAGGAGTCTTCAGGGCTTCTGTGTTTTTTTTAAATTAAGCAAGGGATTGGAAAATAGCCTAATTACTGGCTACATCACCATGAACTAATATGTGGGAGGGAATGTTAGTTGTCTGTTGGATTCCTTCATTTGCATATGGAAAGTGTTATCTTTTATTAACTGCTTTATTTCACTGGGCACAGCAACGTTTATTTACAAAAATGTTCGCTGTGTGTTTCAGTCCTGAGACACAGACCTGAGAAGATCTTTGGGTGACAGCTTAGCTTTTGCTGTAATGCAGCCGCGATCAACTGCACATCACTTGCCATCTCATATTACTTGGATCAAAGTGAACAAATTAAATATTTAAAAATTCTGCTTTCACAATGGTGATTATTTGCAGTGGCAGCTCCTCAGAGACAGTGTGCTGTTGGTACATTGCAAGCTGCTAACCTATTGTGGCATTAGACTGACAATCAGCACCAGAGCAGAAATTATATGCAAACCTTCTGTTTGACCGAGGCTTCAATGTGGCTCAGAGATGAGACTGTTTTGCTCTTAATTTAAGCAGAGCAATGTTTTTATTGTAAAGAGTTTGCCAAGCCTTTGTTTTGATTGTCTGTAAAACACTGTGACGTAATGACATAAATCATGTAACATTTGTCACATCTCAGAGAAACAGCAGGGAGTCTCTTCACTACATTAATATGAATTTGACAACTACCAGCCTTGGCCGTTCTCTCCATCGTTTCAATTGGAACCGGATCCCTTCTTAAAGCCACAAGGGAGAAAGTAGACACACTTCATTTACATTAGAGTACTCACAGAGAACTCAGTTTGAATCAGCATGATCTGTGCTGAATGTGATCTCCAGTTTACATTGCTGCCCAGATTCAATTCATATTCTGGGTGGATTTAAGTTACCAGTGCAGTGTCAAGCTTTCCATGGCAGCAGTTTCATGGCTCTTCATAGAACGTTTGTTGCAAATCTGCTTCACAGTACAGGTATACTCCAGAGGTAGGGACTTTAGTCTGCACAATAAAAGGTAAATATCTTCACTGTCCATTTTGTATCCTTTGACTGCACATTTTCCTCAAATCTTTGAGTTTGCCTATCTTTGTCCCCCTTTTCTCCTCTCTTCTGGAGTGGTTGGGATGTCCTCCTGATGTGAATGGTGCTTTATAAATGTACATTTGCTGTTGGTTGAGATGACGGTTTCGACCCCCTTTTGTTCTCTTACCGCAATGTTTTGCTTTCAGCCAGGAAAAGGCCTAAAAGGTCTGACAAAAGGCTGGAAAGCAAAATGCCAGCGGTAAAATAGCCTTTCTTGGTCTCTGGGATTGTATTTTTTGTATTGAATGTTGTACATAGAAACATACGAAGACAGAAACAGGAGGAGCCAATGCAGCACATCAGGTCTGTTCCAACAGTTTTAGATCTTGTCTGATCTTTTAATCCCAATATCCCCTCCCTTTTATCATACCCCTTAATATTTCTGCTACCCTTCGGATGAGATGTTAAACCAAGGTCCTATCTGCCTCATCAGGTGGACGTTTAAGATCCCATGGGATTATTTAAAAAGAGAAGGCAGTTTTGCCCAGTGTCCTGGCCAACAAATCCCCCAAATAAATTCAGTCACTGACTCCATGGCTGTTTGTGGGACATTGCTATGTGCAAACTGGCTGCTGGGTTCACCCCCAAAATATACATTAAATCCAATTTACGGTAGTATGTCCTGTGATGCGCTTTGAGACGTCTCAATGACATAAAGCACTATATCAAATGCAAGGATTATTATTATTATATTTCCCAAGTATCTGTCTATTTTTCTTATAAATATCTATTGATTCCACCTCTATAGCTTTCTGGAAAGAGCATTTAAAATCTTCACAATCCTCTGCGTTAAGCAAAACTTCCAGACGTCAGTTCTAATTGTCTTAGTTCTGATTTTACATCCCCTTGAAATGAATCCCTCCACCAGAGGAAAGTTCAATATGTAACCTGTCAATATCCTTCAATTGTTTTGAGTGCCTCTATCAAATCATTTTAGCAACTTTGGTAGCAAACCGTGAATGTTCAGGCATGAATAGAAGCTGCAATTATGTAGAGACTCCTGAATGCCAAGTGAAGGCCAAGTTTTCACCTTCATTTTACCAAAAGGGTCGATTTACAGGAAAACAGTCACAGGAGCATATGAAAATCAAGACCAAAAAAGAGTATCCCCCCATCACATACACTAGACTCTCTCTCATAGCCCTCAATTAATTTCTTCAACGATAGCTATCAATTTCCCTCTGGAACTTGCTGACACGCCTTCCTGGTTTCTCCATCCCACATATGCAGCACTTTCGTAGGTCCCATTGCTTAATAATAAAGAGTAACCCTTGCATTTGATATAGCACCTAGAAAACTGAGAATATCTCAAAGTGATTCAGAGTTTTTCTGTAAAGTGACTGTATTTGTAGTTGAGTAAGCCATATTTATTTTGCTGCACTCCTTTTGTTACACAGCCCTCAGTTTATCCACAAAGTTGTCTTTTCTACAATAATAACATCCCAAAGGGAAAGCGAGTTCTTCCTTCCCAGATCCTCAATTTACTACAATTACTTTCATAAATCCTCTTGTCTCCCTGAAGCAATAAACAAGCCTTTTGGGTTGCGTGTATTTAAAGCAGCCTTTGCCCTTAGATGAACTAATGGATTGATTGTGAATCAGCAAATGCACTGAACCACACTGTGACAACCACTGTGTACCAAGCGATTCTACAGTGACTGTAGTGTTTTAGTGACAGATGTTTCAATGCAATTGATGTGTTCACATACAGCAACTTATCTGAAAACCTGCAAAAGTGGAGCTATATACAGTTTTTTTTTGAAACAATATCTTTCATCAGAGCTGGAAAAGAACAAAAAGATCCTTGTGTTTGATATAGAATCTTTTAGATTGGGAAGACATCTCAAAGTGCTTCATGTAATATACTATAAAGTGTAGTGACTGTGTATTGTGTAGGTGAACACAGCAGCCAATATGTGCACTGGACATTTTAACTCACATATTAGCACAGTGAAAGTGGTTTCTTAGTTGATAAATGTATTAATATGATCATTATTAAATTAAGGGCCATATATTTCTCAGAAAAATTGAATTTATTCATGTGTATATGTTCGTTATTGCATAACTGAAATTGATAGTGAATTATTTTTAAATAAATTTCCTTTAAATAAATTTGCTTTTAAGACAAACCATTGAGAGACTTTCAATTACAGTTTAACAACATTGTTTAATGTACCATTTAAATAATAGTCTTAAATCACACTTTGCTTGTTTGGAAACACAAGGGATTTGCTATCTGTCACTTAATGAAATGTGACAGATTATCTTTCCTAATCCCTCTAATAATTGGTAAAGTTCTACCGCTGAGGAAGGCTGATTGGAGAAAATATATTTGATATGCGAGACTGTATATTGGGAGGAAAATGTTAATTGTTATCTGACAACTATCAGTGGTGATAATTATCACATGAACCAAATATGTGGTTAGAATATGTTCTTGAAGGCTGTCCTGGACAGTTTGGGAGCAAATTCCCAACTTCTCTCTATCTAGCCAACATCCATGATGGCCACGATGTGCACCATAATAATAAGCCTGGCATTTGATATAGCGCCTAATCACGTCATCGAGATGTCTCAAAGCGCTCCACAAGATGTACTGTAAATTGGAGTGGCTTGTGTTTTGTGGCGAAACAATATCATGATATCATATGTAGCCATATCATACATAATTACTAATTGGGCCATCTTCTCCGTGTAACATGGAAGAAATCTCCAGAGAGATAGCTTTGTTTCAGGAAACCAAAGTTACACTTAATGTTGAAGGGTGTGAAGTTATACTGTGTTAGCTAGTATTTAGGAGCTACCATTTAGGGTGTCATTAGTCATACTTAGAATCATAAAAGCTTAAGCAGAGAAGCATCCTCATTTGTCCCATTTAGGCCTTGTTGGTGTTGGCTCCATCACTGGAGCTGACTACTCAAATACTTTAAATGAATACGTATGGTTCAAGACTTAAGAATTGTGCATTCATATGGAGAATTTAACATTCTCTGAGATGTAATTTCACAAGATATCAAGAGAGGTTTGTGAAGTCCTTCAACCCATTTGAGCTCATTCTTCCAGAGTATCCAATTTACTGACCTCCCCATTACAACAAATCTGTTTCTTAAATGAATCCATTTCCTGATAACCCATTCCAGTTGCTAGTCACCCCCTCTGTAAAGACATTCTTTCTGGTGTCTGTCCCCAAATTGCCCTTTACAATGCTGAAATGCTGCCCTGTTGTTCTGCTCCCTTGGCGTAAGCCCAACATTGCAAACACTTAAACTGAAACCCCTTTTTGTTAATGTACATTGTCGAACTAGCTGACAGAGTCTATATATCCGCATGGGTGTAGATTATTAGCCCCAGGACATGGGAATATTAACAAGACAATGAAAGACTTGCTGTCTGGCCTGCTGTCCAGAATGTGATTAGAATTTCATGTAGCAAGTCAGTATATTCTATCATGTGGTTAAAAACAAGGTCAAATCAACAAAATCCTGCCTCGCATGTCCCTGGAGCAAGGAAAAATTGACTACTGCGCTGAATTTTACAAGCACGGATAGAGACGTTGAATTGGGTACAAAGAGTTATACAGCTCTGTCCTTATCTTACTGGAGCCCAAAATATTGCAACACATCACGCATTGACATACGTATGTATTGTAATTGGACTTGGGTCTGTAGACCAGTGTTATGATAGACTCCTTCAATGATAAGTCACCCTTTTTTTTCCCATTTCTATTACAATATGTCCATTCTTGTAGTACAGCATTCTGCATGATCTTTATGTGGACATTTCAGTATAAATAGGGTTTATTGCTTGGGTGTCATTGCCTGTTACAATAGTTGAATGACATGCGACTTTGGTAGGATCAGTGACAGGTTTTGGAGAAGCAGCACTGAAACACTGCTCCTGCAGCCATCAGTAACGACAGCTCCTGCTCCTCATTTGTTAAATATAAAAAATGTTGCTGGTTTGAATCTTCAACCTGGAGATTGTTTTCTACTTAAGAAAGGGCAACACAAGAACATTTCCCTGTGTCTGGAATGGAATGCCTAGTTTTTCCCAGAGGTACTCACACTAATCCTTAATTCTATTAGGCATAGGTTGCGAGAGCCAAGGCTTTGGGACCCCAGAGTTGTGGTTCTTCTGGAATTTAACCACCTAAAACCTTGCCATTGCAAGTTTTCCCCCTGCTTTTCCAGCTAGGGCCACCTTACCCATCAGTGCTTTGGTTTGCAGTGTTAACAGGACTGAGTGGGAAGAATCCCCAATACCAGTGACTGAATAGTTCAGGTAACAATTAGTAGTTTAATACAATTTGTTTTATCTATTTTGCATAAATCAATTTGTCCAGATCAGAACTATAGGGATGAAGGAAATTGATAAACTCTTTATTTGGAAACATCATTCCATTTAGGGAAAGGACCCTCCACAGGTGTACAGTGCTTTACAACTGCTGGATGTGATATTCTGTTTTCAGACCCAGAGTGATTCATAGCATAGAGTGGCAAAATTAATACTTACTTCACCCAATCATGCTCAATTGACATACACTGATGTTTTAAATGTTATTAAAGGACTATTTATGAGGGAGAACAAATCTATTCCCACCATCAGTAGCCGAGGTCTTGAGGGAACCAGGACATGACCGCACATCTCACAACCCCTTTGGGCCATTTATATATGGCTCTTCAACATAGTTTCACAAGGAATTCCAATGAAATCCACATGGAATTAAAAGCAATGAGACGTCAGATGAAGGAAGCCGATTATAATCTGTGGTCTTTCTTCCTTGTTTCTTTTAAAATGAATAAATATTTATACAATATCTTCAAAATAGTTCTTCATGGGAAGTTTGTGCTCAACATAGGAAACAATTAGCACACTGAAGAAACACAACATAATTTTACCTTTTTTACAGTGAGGGTGACTATCACACACATTATTGACAATGATTGTGTATTTTTTTATAAAACAGAGTTGGTTTTTTGAACATGAGAAAAACAAGTTGCACATTTATAATTCCTCATTTTGGTCAGGATCAGCTGGGGTGGGGTGGGGCGCGGGGGGTCCGACACATGTGGAGTCACCATCACCATGCTTAAGAGTATAGAAACCAGACTGACAGTTCCAAGCATCTCACCTACACATGGAAATTCCCTTGTTTGGAATGGAATGCACAGTCTTTTTCTCTCCAGCTGGATGCGAACTGCTTACATAATTCCAGACAGTATGAGGCACAGGTTGGCGTCAAAGCGTAGTGTCCTAGAGTGTGCTTTGTGGTATGGTTGGAGTCTAACCAGCTAAAACCAAATAGCTTGCCATTGAAATCACTGCCTGTCAAGCTTTCTTGCTGCTTATCCAGCTAGGGCCACCTTATCCATTTGGGCTTTGGCTTGCAGGGTTAACAGGAGCTGAGTGAGAAGATTCCCTGACCCTAATTAAAACCTTATCACCTATCAAAGTGCTTACAGTATTGCTTTCAACTGTAGCAACTGTGTTTTATAGGCAAATAGAACACTATTTTGTGTGCTACAAAATGTGCTACAAATAGCCATGAGATGAAAGACCAATTTTCATTTGGAAGATTGTTGGCTAGAAAACTCCCATTTTTAGAAACTATCTTTCACATTTTTTTCATATTCATCTGAAGAACAGGCCGATGGGACCTTGACTCAATATCTCATCAGTAGAGAGCACTTCCAATAATCCACATCTCTACCTAGTTTGAAGCACAAGGGCACACACGTAAGAATAATAAAATTCCATGCATTTGATATAGTGATGAGACGTCTCAAAGCGCTTCACAGGATATACTGTAAAGTGTTCAACTGTGTATTTTGTGTGCGAAATGCGACAGCCAGTTTGTGCACAGCGATATCCCTCAAGCAGCCTTGCAGTGAGTGACCAATTTTATTTTGGGGGGATTGTTGGCCGGGACACCGGGAGAGAGAAACTGCCTTCTCTTTTTGAATAATGCCATGTGATATTTAGTGCCATGGGGAGGGCTTTGGACATGAAAAAGGACAGTGTTCTTCTTCAAGGAAACAAGCAAAGTGAGCTGAGACTTTGAATGTAGATATGTGTAGGTTGGAGGGTGGTAAAGGGGAGGTGTTCCGACTTTCCTAAGAGTAGGAATATAAAAGATTAAAGAATCATATTAAATTGTGTTAAAGAATTGAAGAAGAAAGCAGAGACCCTCGTAATTAATTTATGCTGCACCTTTTCAATAGCAGCATCATATTCAAACCAAATAATAGTCCTCAAACAGCTTCAGTATTTCCATGCAGAAAAAGTTGAGGCAACTGTATTAAACAGTGTAAGAAATCATTTCAGAAATGTATAAAAGCTGCTTTAGTTTTCAACCATATTTATCAGCTAGGGCTGTAATGGATCCAGTTTCAACCGTAACCACATCGCTTTGTCTGTATGGTTCTTATGAGTAAAGTAATTCTCGGATCCTTAGAAACCATCTTCAGTCCTGCTCAAATGACACCAGTCCAGCAAAAGGAAACATAGTTCACTTGTCTTACTGACAAGATGGCATGTCGCACTAGTAAATTTAATCTCTGACACGCCAAACCAGCTCAACTCTGCCAAGAAAGATTATGTATTGCACACTTGCCCTTTACCACTCAGTCGGCAACTGTGGTCCCAGGAACACATAGCTGGCCACAGACTCAACTGCAAGCAATTAACTGGCTTAGCAACCGGGCAGAGCTATCTGGGGAACAAAGTACAGTGATCAGAAAATCTCTTTCCCTTTTGCACAACTGTATGTAAGGGGGAAGGGAGGGAAGACAAAGAGAATAAGAAAACATAGAATTAAAGAACCTTAGTCCTCAGATTAAAACTATGTGGGTGTATTGCCATCTTCTTAATTGAAACAGTGAAAATTATGTAGATTGTCAATGAAGCTCTCCAACTATAAATCAGAAAATTCAAGCTTTGGTTATAATCTCAGCTCCTGGGGAATGATTTGATTGCATGTGGCTTTAGACCAATTGTCAAAATGTTCTGCACAAATTGCTTCCTCAAACACATTAACTAATTCCAGTCAAACTAATCGCTGGCATATTTGAGCTTTGCTTTACTAGGAAAACATAAGAAGGGTTTGGGGGGATCAATTGTTTAAAAAAAAATTAAAAACTAATCTCAAAAGCTACACTGACTGATAGTTTGATTAAATGATGTGTAAACATTATTTTGGATATGTTACATGACAGTAAATTGACAACACAATACTTAAAAAAAATGTATTTGGATAATTAACTTGGTGATATTTCTTGCTAGTGACAATTATAACATTTATTGTCAAAAATTGCATTCATTCAAATTTACATTTATCTAAGTTGCCTTCATGTTAAATAATGTCTCGGAGAGCTTTACAATGACTGGATGGATACCATGCAGGTTGGTGGTGAGGGGGAAGGGGAGGAGGTGACCATGGGCACAGTTGAACAGGTAGGCTTTGAGGTGGCACTTGAAGATGGTTAGAGAGGGCACGATACATGAGGTTGAGGAAGGGAATTCCAGAGGTTAGAGGCATAGAATTGGAAGACTCAGCTTGATGATGGCGCAGTTACAAACAATAAGATTGTCTTGAAACTACATTGATTTAAGCTTGTATCCCTTGAAACAATACTCGTTAACCCCCCTCGCTCTTCTTATTCCTTTTTTTTCTCTATCTCTAATTCTCTAACTTTCTATGACTCGCTGTCTTTTTGACTTTCCCCTCAATTTCTCAGCATCTCTCTCACTCCTCTCTCTATAACCTTTCAATGTACCTACAACAGCAACAACAAATTACATTTATATAGCGCCTTTCACGGCGGAAGGACATCCCAAGGCACTAGGTGTAACTAATCACTTTATAAACACACTTACCTGGTGCTACTGGTTCACAGTCTCGCTTGGGTAAATTGTGAACCTCATAGACTTGATTGAGTCCTTGCATGTGACTAAAATGTTTTTGCCGGCATCGTAGCTCCACCTCACTTCCGCATTAGAATCGCAATGTGGATAAGTGGATGCAAATAGATGACATGACATTACACAGCATTATACTGTGATCCTCACATTATGATAAATGCAGTTAATAAAGCTAGTAAATAAATAACTGAAGGCGGTAAGTAACTACCGTTTTGATGTCCCTCACTCCCCTAATTCACAAACATTGACTGAGTATGAGAGATAGAATAAATAACTCTGTACCACTCCATCAATGTTCAGTCAGGTGAGGTAGACCACAACAGTCGGTACAATCTTCCATTCCAATATTCTTCACATGTGTTCTCTGCTTACTGAGAAGCAAATGAAATTGGACTGCAAATGGTTGGTTTGTATGGATGCTGATTACATAACTAACTCAATCAGCAAAGGCCTAAGCTCAAAAGAGCCCTAAACATCTAGTTCCAAAAACAATTAAACCCATAATTGGAGGCTCTGGCCATGAAGCCATTGGAGTATCATGAACAATAGTGTCCAGTTTCCTCCCTTCCCTATGCTCTCTCTCTCACACACATACTTCCCTGTGCATAAAACATAACACAACGCATTCATCAATGTAAGTTACAAACAGTGAATGCATTCCAGTGTTACGAAATATATACTGAAATAATTCAACTCTCAAGCATATAAAAGAATTGTAATATAAGAACGCACAAAGCGTAACCCCTAGGTGATCTGCAACAAGGCATTATTGGGAATTTATGTCTTTACCCATTAGTATTTTATCACTGAATCATCATATAATGAGATTTACATGTACAATACACTCACTGTCAAATAGCAGTGAGTCAGTCTCTTGAGCTGCTTAGCTGCAGCACATTTGATTCCTTGTGAGAACAATGTAAATTCAGGGTCTTTTGATCACAGGCTGGAATTCCGCAACAGTGCACCAAAAATCATGCTGCAAAGAACATTTTAATAACTAGCTTTATAAAGGGAAATTGGAAGCATCTGGTTGCTTAGAACCCAACAATTGCTGCATTCAACTTGTATGACCCTTTTATTGATCTATTACAGATGTTTTTCCCTGAGGACACAATGATTTGATCCATCAGGTTTGATATTTTTCGAGTGACTGTCACTGATAAACAAAGACAGGGACTGGAAGTTTGATTTCCGATTGGAGCCATGAACAACAGTAGAGTGTCCTCCTCTGCTTTTTCTCTTATACACACACACTCACACACACACACATTTCCCTGTGCATAGAAGATAAAGTAATAAGGGATGATAAGGGTTCTGATGAAGGGAATGGCTGAGACTTTCACCTTAAGTTTATTCTATGGATTTACAGAATTTCTGCTTTTCTTTCATGAAGTCAAAATGAACTGTTGTTTATGCTGTTCTATATAGGTAACAACTATGCTAAAAAACATTTTTAGATTTAAGTAATATTGAACTTTAAGTCTGATTTAGATTTAAATAATTCTGTCATTTCTTGGAATATTTGTTTCATTCCAATACCTTGATTTTACAAAACCGCATGTATTTAGCATTCAGAAACATACCTTTGGTTTGTACAAAAAAGGACAAATTAAATTCTTTTTTTAATGAATAGACTACATAACCATCTGATTTTCAGTCTCACTACCTCTTGTGCTAACTTGGATCTTTTGAGATAAGTAATGGCTTGGGTGTCCCTTTGGGGATCATTTCACTCCAGAATAGAGGACTCTTTGTCTTTGCTATTGTACATACCCATTAGTTATATGTCCCTGCCTGCCATGCTCTACACACCTGCTTTGAATAAAATTGGAGCAAAGAACTGCACGATGGTGTTGACTGCAATGCTCTATTGACCATTGTAGTGAATTCTTACATTGTTGTATACATTGTGCAAAGTGCTTTCACTGTAGCTTTTCCCCAAAGGCTTAAGAGAGCAAAAAACAAAAGAGCCGTAAGGTAATCCTGTTGATTGTGTGTCAAAGGTATCCCATTTACTTGATAGTTGGCCTTCTCTGAGGGATTCACTGTTAAAGTGCAGTCTTGGAATGCTTTGTCTATAGTTAGATTTGAGAGCTGATACAGCCTGAATTTTTGTTTAAATACAACATTTGCTGACATGAGACGTGATAACAGGTATGACTGTACATGTGTGCAGCTGACTGTCTCACTCCCTGCACGATGGACTGTTTCAAGTTAAAATAAAGTCCGCAATCCAGATTATTGGGTCACTGCCAATGCCATTTCTCATTGCCATTTGCAATGCAGAAAGTGACATTGACTGCAACCTGATGACCTGAAAATCAGCCTGTTTTTATTAGTATGAGTGGGCTGACTGTGCACACGCACAGTACATGGTGTCCGCTGAGAATGGCATCCATCCAAATTAATTATAAGTGAATTCATGCTATAATGAAACGGGTTATAATGGGTGCTGCATTGCATCAGACATTTGAACTGACTTGTCACAGTTGGAATTTTGAGCTTGCAAACCAAAATATTAAGGTGTAAATACTGAGGATACTGTGGAAGTGCTTTGATGTGGACTGAACTCTGTTCTGCTTAGGTGAGCAACTTTAGCTCATTTGTTCAAATAAATAATTTTGACTGCCATTTGAATACATTTATTTATTTTTAAAATATCAGGTTAATTACAATTAAATGGCATCACATTTATCTCTAAATACACAGATACACAAATACACAATAAATACACAAATCTAAATAAATTTGTTAAACGGGCCAAATGGAGACAAATATCGCTTAGTGCCATGTACTGTCTAAGAATTCGCTGTTAAGCACAAGGATCAGAATAAACACCTAAGGTTCCAGTCATTTCTGCAGTGATGGCTGCCTTGAAATCAAACATGCCAGCAGATCATGTCTGATCCATATTTTTCAATAAAATTTCTTTCATGCATGCACTGCTTCCCAAACAGCCCACATAAATTTCCAGAGGGTGGTAACCAGGCATAAATAAGGTAAATCTCTATGACAAGTCTCTCTTGTCCTTCAGAAGATATTGAGCTATTTTCCAGGATAACAAACGGTGTGAGTCAACTCTGACTAGTTGTTTTTCACATGTAATACACCCACGGCCATAGTATCATAAGACCCATTATGTACTATGGGATATTTGATCATCTTTATAACTTTAATTTCTGCAGGTAAGTAGAGATTTATCCTTTTTCTAAAAAAAAGGAATTGTTCAATAAAGGACTGGGTCCACAAACTGCAGACCATAGAGAAATGGCTCCATAAGTTCATCCCCTCCTCATCCTTGCTCAACTCCTTGGCTCCTTATGCTCCAACAGATCAACTTTATGAATCCGCGCTTTCAAATGCCTGCAGCCTTGCAGCAGCAGTCTTGCTCCTTTCCTTTGCTTTCAAATCCTGCCCAAGACCCACCTTTTTAATTTCTCCCACTCTCCGCTCAGCTCAAGCTCCCAATCAGTCTTTGTTCTCCCAATGTGGAAAGTGCTGTACAAGTGTAAATTCTTGTTGAATCCTATCCACACAAACATTAATCTCACTTGATCTTTGTTAGTTTTAAACTCTAGTTGTGTGATGAACACGCCGGGGAAGCCACATCATTCTCTGCTTAAGGCCATTCTATTGAAGGCTTCAATCCATTTGATCATAACAATAGAAACTTGCAGTTACAACATGCAGCATCCTTCAATTCAAACAAATGCCTTGAAGCTTTGCACTGTTACATATTCTGTTTGTTTTAATCCAAGGAGGTCAAGGTATCTCAAGCTCTGCACAACTGCAATTGTCATTTGTGAATGAACCTTCTCACTACATTGTCACTTTCACGCTACATTTTTCAGGTGTGTTTTAACTATGAGATTGATCTGTGAGCTGGTGTGTGCCTCAGTAATGTTATATTACTGTAAAAACATATGAATTTATTAACTGGAATGTGCATGGGACACACGCTTTCATTCACTTTAAATATTCCCTATTTAAATGAATGTCAACCAACTTCCTCCCTTATACATACTCCCTCGCAAGAAATAAACCCTGTGGCCAATAATTCCCGACAACCTTCATATTTTCTGTCAACAAAACAAAAATACCTCAACACTCTCAGAGACAAATAAGCACAACTGGACCAGCTGTATCATGTGTGTTCTGAAGATAGTCAAGCCCAGAGAAACTAGAGCCAGGATCAAACCAACTTCCTGCTATCAATTTATAGGAGGATTAACAACAACACAAATTTGTATTTATACAGTACCTTTCATGTTGGGAGACGTCCCAAGGTTAATATAAAAAGATAAGCCACAGACAAGACAGACCCCCGATACATCAGCCAGCACTAATTCATGTACCTCTTTTAGCAGATCGCTCACTATATGCCCGTGGAGCACATTGTGAAGAGTACACAGCAGAATGTTTAGAAATGATTGAAGACATTTACCAGCAATATAAATTGTATATCCAGCCTCGACATCTTTCATCTGCCAAAACAATAGTCATTGTGAGATGTGCCGCCTTCACAAGACGCGTTTGAAAAAGTTGTCTGTTTGAGGAGTGCTCCGAGCCCTTTTCACTATGATAACTTCATATAGAAGTGACGGAACGAAAAGATTTGATTGGACTCAGAGGCAGGTGCTGAAAGCCATTCAACTTACTGTATTTGTGTCGATGATTGCTCCTCCAATGAAGCTATCTATCCCAATCCCAATTCTTTGCTCTTTACCCTCTAATGCCGTTCCTCCACATATGCTTATCAACATCCCTTTTAAAATTCCAGCATGTTTATAAACGAAAATATCCCAAACAGAATTTCATGTACATCTTTTAGTAGATCGCTCATAATTCTGTTTTAAATTAAAATCTCTTTTTCTAATACGCTTGTCATTCTTTGGTTCCTTTCAGGCATTTAATACTTTCAGAAAACAACCACTTTTAAAAAATGTACTATCTTCCAATACATCACCGTGTGCAAAGTGGGATGTTTAGATGAGAGACTGACATAATTCCAAGTACCAAGTAATGTCTTTCGTAGACTTAGAATTCTTGATCATTTGTCTACACTTTTACTTAAATATTACAAAAACTGCATGCAACTCTGTAAGTCTTTTGCAAAACTAGTTTCCCAAACTGTTGTCATCTATCTGACACTATATGAGTCGAATTTCGTTCCACTTCTCATTGCTTGATGTATGATTTGAATGTTTGCCTACATATGCACAATCACCTCACTTCATAGTAAATTCTGTGAATTGCTTTGATACACTGCACACACAAATGATCAGTACACTTTAAGGAGTATAAATTAACAGAGACATTCAGTGTTTCTATTACACATGAATTTTTGCTGAGAGAGTTGAGGAAATCTTTAGAAGCTCCCAGTTTGCGCTGAATTGTGAACTCTCCATCCACCCTTCTCTATTTTGCAATCTCACCATTGTGGTAGATGATTTATTTACTTACAGAACAAAGCAGGTAGAGCTGTTTGTACTAATAGGTAGGAGTTATGTTTGGAATAGTATACTGTTGACTACATTACAGCATTTAATGTAGTCAGCTGACATTTAAAGGGCTTAGATGGGTGTAAAATGTCACCCAAGGGACTTGAGAACAATTAAGCTAAAAGAAAGGAAAGCAAAATGACATTAATAACAACTAAAATTCCTTGTTAATAAATCCAGATGTGAAAGAACATTTTGTTTAAGCATAAAAACTGACAATTGACTACGCTTTTATGCTTGGAATAATTTAAAGTATGTTCTCACCAAAACGGATCTGAAATACAACTGTTTTTAAATGACTATCCTGAAAAAAAGAGTCAATTCTGTGATATACCTCAGTGGGATTTCTTAACTAAGAAGAATTCCAAATAGGGATTCACTCCAGTAACAGGAAGTACATCATGCTAGTTCCAGGATTAACTGAAAATAAAATGATTTAAAGTGTTTGTATGAGTAAGCATTACAGATTTCTTCAGGAAGAAATACTGTTAAAAACTGCAAAATTGATTCCCAATGTTTCCGTGTAAAGTAAATATCCTGAAATTGGAATACTCTTGAAGTGAATTTGAGCCATACACTGAAGGCGGGGGGATGGCTAAAGCTGCAGTCAGCAAGTTATTGAAAGGAGAGTGCGCTCCCACCGCTGAGCTTCCTGTCTCAGACCCTGGAGTGGGGTCAACCGAAGCTGCAGACAACCAGTCCACAGGTAGGGAGTGTGGGGTCACACCTCCATGATTTCATCCACAAAATACGAAGTACTTTTACTTCACATTATATTTTGTGAAGCACTTTGAGATGTCTCAACAAAGTGATAAGGCACTACACCAAATGCAAGGATTATTATTATTATCAAAGCTACTTGCGAAAAGCGTTGTAACAGCATAAGACTGGCTCTTCAGAACTTGAGGCATATTACTACAGGAGATTCTGGATATGCATTTTATATTATTGGGAGATAGGTATTCAAACAGACTAAGCACAGTAGCTTCCTGAGTGGGCCTATTCGTAGTATATTCTGTGAAGCACTTTGTCAACTCGAAGACGTGAAAAGCCTAATATCAAATGCGAGGATTATTAATATTATTAAATTGAAGGAATTCAATCGCTCAGATAATACACACAGCAACATCATTTTACAGTATATCCTGTGAAGCATTTTGAGATGTCTTGATGACATAAGGCACAATATCAAATACAAGGCTTACTATTGTTAGTATTGTAATAGTAATGTTGTGCTTTCTTGACTTATAAACCCAACCCTTCACATTCGATGAAACAAACTGATGCCACTAACAAAGCATCTATCAGAAAGAATAATTCAATCAGTGTGAATACATTAATTTTGATATATATGTGTACAAGTAATTTAAAGAAACAATCTAAATCTAGGGTTTATTTGAACAATAAATTCTGCTCTATTGTTTTCCCAAAGATTACGATGCCCAATGGAGCTCACCTTGTGTTTTAATCAGGGTTAAGCTGTTATGTTTTATGTGTTGATGCCTTCTGAAGTAAAGATAATAGCATTCTTGGTGAGTTTTTATGGTTGAATTATATATAATTCACTTGTTAAAGGTTCTTAGCTAGGTATAAATTCAACATTAGTCTCCTTTGGCTTATATAGTACTGATTGTTGGTACTTTGTTGAACATATGTCTACCAATTATTTTCTTCCCTGTTGTTTCCCTCCAGCATCTTTAATACAGAAGTAGCGGGCATGTTAAAATGATTAGTAAAACAGTTTATTTTATTCCAAACTCGCTGCATTTGACATATTGTCCATAATGACTGAAAGTGTTTCATGGTCAATTACAATAGGTAGACAACCAAGACTGCGTTTTATTATATCAACAAGATTTAATGAAGAGTAATATTAAGAAATGATTTAAAAGATTGACATCTTAAGAAGTTTTCTGGTGCTTTTGTTAAAGCAGGCAACTTTTGAATTACGTTTGGTCATTTATCACAAGTAAATATGTTTGTCAACCTTTGGTTACATGAATTTTATTCCCACTCGATTCAAAGTGTTAGGTTGCATTCCCTGCTGGCATACCACCATCTTCTCCAACAACAGGAAATGTTCTGTTATGCTGCTTCTTGTTGCCAGGGATTTCAAGGCTTTGTTATTCTACTTGGCATCGACTTCACTGGCACTCTTGCTAATGGTTACAACAATCCATTAAAATAGGAGACATACTTTTAGGATTAGATTAGGTGAATTCTTGCTGTACTTGCAAAGCATACCTATCTCAGGGACCTCACTGAATGCCAGGATTATATACCACAAGATCAACAGGACAAATAAAATAGCCAACTCAATGAGATGCTTTGTTTGTTTGTTTGTTCATACCAGAACACTGCCCAGTTTCAGTAAATTGAATGTGAATACATTTTTCATGCATAAGAGAAAGGAATTTCTCCCAGTGTCCTGGCCAACAATCCTCCAGATAAAATTGGTTATTCACTTCAAGGCTGTTTCTGGGACATTGTTGTGGCAAAAATTAACTGCTGCCTTCACCTACAAAATACAGTAACTACACTATAAATCCTGTGAAGCAAGGAGAAATTTCAATGACATAAAGTGCTATATCAAATACAAGGATTATTATTCATATACATACATCATAAGACACCTTCTAAGAGTTCATTCTTGCCTCCAAATCAGTGTTACATTCTGAATAATATTTATTGCTTTAATCAACAACATAAGAAAGCACAACATGAGAAAAGGCTATTTTAGCCCATCAAACCCATTACATTCGGAGTCTGTGCAAAACCTACACTGTTGTGGAGTCCAAGCTACCTGCTCTGTCTCTCAGGGGCAAAGAATTCTGAGTAGATATTCGCTAATCTTCAAAAGGCAATTAAGCAAATCTTCCACAGTATAGTCATCCATTTCCATATTATCACTGTTCAAAATTGACCTCCTTTTCCTCGACCATTACTCTGCCTTGGCACCAGGAACACAGAAATCATTGGGGTCTATTTTACCTCACTCTCATCCACACACCTACAATCTGAGAGTTGGGATTTGGACTCATTGCAATTTACTCGCGCAGTGCGACTAAGGGCCAGCAACACAAATATTTATTTAGGTATAGTGTAGGGGGAGAGAGAGAGACAGCAAGAGAGAGAATGTGAAAGTCAGAGAAAGAGAGATTCACTCTCAGAGAAAATAAGAGAGAAAAAAAGAAAAGGAGAGAAAACATGGGAAAGAAAGACAGAGAGTCTGAAGGGCTGTCACAGTGCATCACTGCCAATTAGTACTTAGCTTTCTGACCCATTATCCCGTTTCCATATCCACAATGGGACCAGTCCCAATTAGTGTAGATAACTGGCTCTCAAGTGTAGCTAATAAAAGTATTAGTTATATGTAAAGAGATATCAAGAGTGAAAGTGGATAGCTCTCTTTCTTCCTTGTTAAAACCTCCAATTAATGATTATTATCAATTTCTATAATCCAAGTGAATAAATGCATATAGTTTTGACAACACCAATGTATGCGAATTCTGGCCAGTCTGGTAATGGGGTGGGGGAGGTTGAGAAACCCTAAAACGTGCATTAATGAAGTACCTTTGCTTGACAAACATTGCAAAGTGCTTGATAATTCATATCATATGTTTTGCCCGTTATAACACATCACTTTTTCCCCCATCTGTTCCTGGCCATGGATGTGATAGCACCTGCCCCCTTGTTTCTATCAGTGTTTTTTGTTCCTGATCCTTGAACCAGTGTTCCAGTTCTGCTTCTTAAAATATTCATTAATTCATCAGCGATTGGCCACTCACACCATGGCTGTTTGTGTGAGTGACCAATCTCTGATGAATTAATGAATATTCTGTTTGTGGGACATTGCTGTGTGCAAACTAAGTGACTTGTTTTGCCCACAAAATACACGTCAAAACCACTTTAGAATATATCCTGTGAAGCACTTTGAGATTCTCGCCAATGTGATGAGGTGCTATATCAAGTGCAAAGATTATTATAGCCATTATAGCGACATTCAAATAGCCATTAAAAAGAGCAACTTAATACTTAAATCTTTGAACTCCACCATTGTGTCAATATTGGGGGTGGTTGGTCACAAAAGTGGCCAGTCTTTAGCGGTAGTTGGAAAGTTGCAAATGCTTTATTACAGCTTATATAACATTATCTTACTGGTGAAATTGATTATGAAACATTGCTTTTTGCAAGCCTTTGTTAATAGTTTTTCTTGTATTGGGAGTAGATGATGATGTGTGTACAAATGTGAAAATCGGCATTGAATTTGAAAGCTGCCTTATGAGGATTGAAAAGAAAATTTCACAAATGTAAAGTCAATTTTTTTAAGACTAACTCCATTCCTACCCTTACCTTTCTCTTCCCCTGACAAATTCTGAGGGATGCTTTTGTCTGTAGAGTTACTTCTTTATGATTTTCAACAAAAATGGCACCACCATCATGGCACCATGAATTATCTGAAACTTGTACAGTGAAATGAAACATGAGGTAAGCCTGTAAAACATTTTAAAAGGATTAATTAAAATTACAATCAAAAAGGAAATGATCTAATAATGCAATTTGTATACAACATATGCAGTCACTACATGTTACAATAAATCCTGTGAAGCGCTTAGGCACATCATCCCAAAGGTGAAAGAAACAATATCAAATGGAAGGAATATTATTTTTCATTGTTGTTTGGCTGTGATATAGAGGAAAAAAAGAAGTAGGAGTCAATACAAGAATGTACCTTTGTTGAAGAGTTCAGAAAATATTGTACAGATGTGAAAATCTAACAATACTACATTGAATTTCAAGGCTGCATGATGAGGATTGAAATGAAAATTTAATAAATGCAAGGTTAATTCTTCAAAGACAAACTACCTACCTACCCTTACCTTTCCATTCCCCTGACCTATTCTGTGAGATGAAGTTAAGCTATCTTATTGCCAACTGAATCTAAAAGGCAATCTAATTTTGATTTCAATGACTCTGACCACCCTGTTTTATTACTACTGCAAAATATATTTCATTAAAGAGTACAAGAGAGGTTGGATGAAGGAAGCCCTTTGGCTCACCTGATCCCATCCTTCCAGAATACACACCCTACCATCCTCCCATTACAGATTCAAGCAGTTTTTTTTAAACGCGTCCATGCTCTGGCCCCCCAGGGCACCTCTCTGGTAAACTAATCCAGTTGGTAATTACCCTCTGATTAAATAAATACTTCCTGGTGCTTATCCTGAAATTCTTCTCTGTTACCATCCCTATCCTTCGGGTCTCAACAGTCCATTATCTCTTCTCCTCTCAGGCGCAGCCATGAGTGCCATCCTCCCGCCTCTATGCTGTCTCCTCCAGCTGGGACTCAAGATGGTGGGGTTTTTCAGAAGTGGGGAGGAGAGTGAAAGAGTTCAAAATCCATTTCAATCTCATTCCTTAATTAAGGAATGGAATGGATTTAGGAATACCTCAAATTTGATTGCAATTTGATTGCACACTATCTCAATTAATAATGCCCCGAAGTAAAAGTACTCAGTTCATATAAATTCTCTTGACCTTAATAGTGCCACTGTCACTATATATCACAGTGATAAATTGGCTAATATATCAGCTTTTACTGAGCAACACTCTCCAGAGTTGAACTGCACTATCGAACCACAAGGAAGTTATTGATAAGAGCATTTCTCTTGGTTACAGGCAAAGGAAACATTTAATACATTCACCCTTGGTCAACCTGTCTATTGCAGAATTACTTCCCAGGAGAGCATATTGCCCGTAGAAAGTATTACGTATAGACAGACTTCCAGTGCTTTTAATTGAACAAACTGGCTTGTTGCAAGAGCAAAGTAAAATAAATAATTTCCTTTAAAAAATGTTATTACTGGGAAACAATATGGAGTTTTGAGAGAATATTTAGGGACTATTGTATATTATATTGTATATTATTGTATATCATATTGTATATTATCTGGAACTCCATCCCCCAGTGCCTTCACCTTGCTTCCTCCCTTTCCTCTTTCAAGGCCGGTCTCAAGACCTTTCTCTTTGACCGTGCCTTCAGCTCCCCTCTCGACTCTCTACCCCCTCCTCGCTCCCTCCCTTCCCTCACCCTGACCATTTCCCCCCTGCTCAGGTCTCGACCCAACTGTCCAGCGCCTTGGGACGTCCTCCCTACGTGAAAGGCACTCTATAAATGAAATCTTGTTGTTGTATTTATTGAATAGTAAAAATTTCACACTGTACAAATTACACAGCCCAATATTAATCATGGGAGCTTCAATGTTCCTTTGGTGTTTAAACAACAGTGATATAAGCTCTTATATTTGTTTATTTCTACATCTTAAGCATTTTCAAAGTTTGTTTCCAATGGACTACTATCAGCAATATAAATTAAATTAAAACACAGGCAATCATATGCATTCATGCAATAAAATGTGAATTATTGTTTGTGAATATAATTGTGTATGATGTTCTGTAATTTTGAGAAACGTCATTCAATATTTCAATATAAACTGTTTTAAGTATCAATATTAATCCTTGCATTTGCTTACAAATTTGTCAAAATGTCTCCACAGGCTTCACTATAGGTAAACCCAGAAGCCAGTTTGCACAGCACTGTCCCAGAAACAGCCATGAAGTGACCGATTTTATTTGTAGAATTGTTGGCCAGGCACACTGTCTCTATTCAAATTGTGCCATGGGATGTTTAACAGCCATCTGAAAAATTAAATCCATCTCAATTTAACATCGCACCTCTGATAATGCACTCACAGCACGGCATTGGAGTTTTAGCCAAGACTATGGGCTTGAAGCCTTGATGTGGACTTGGAACTCATAACATTTTTGCCCAGAGGTGATAGGGCTATCAAATACGCCAGTGACAAGTTTCTCTGTTTTCCACTGTACATTGAAGGCCTGATTTTGTCTACAACAACCTTTAGGATCAGACATACAATACCACAATATTTTTTTTCTTCTATCACGTGCATTATAAATAATAAAAAATGTACTAATGGTCAATCTATTCCCAAAGCATAAGGTTACAGGGTCTAATTTGTAGCAACTGCAAATTAATTTCTAAATAATGAATCCTACAACTATGCAGTCAGTATGTCAATGTATCCTTATAAGTGATCACTATTTTTATGCATATAAAATTTACTTGTAATGTATTCATTTGTCTTCATCATGTTAGCTTGTTGTGTTATACCACAGAATTGCAGAATTGCAATGTTTCTACACTGCAGAAATTTACAGCACAGAAGAAAGCCATTCAGCCCATTGTGTCTGCTGGCACTTTGAAAGAGCTACCCATCTCGTCCTATTCACCTGCTATTTCCATATGCCCATGCATTTTTCCATATGCCCTTTTGGACATCTGTCTGGTTCCCTCTTGAAAGCAACCAGGGATAAGGTTTTGAATTGAGCTGAGTCTCCTCTCTGCTGATTATAAGGATAATCTATGAAATTAAACAGTCTGCAACTAAGAAAGCAAAGAATGGGTGACATTCATCACACCCTTGACGTTGGCACTTTTTTCATTGACCGAACAAAAACCTTCTCTATCTTGGGCTTCACCCGTCCAACTATCCCGAGGTGTGGGGGATTTGGGTAGGGTATCAATTTCCAACTACCACATTAGCCTCAAAAACGTTTCCAAAGTACATACTTATCCTGTTCTTTTTTGAAGGTGTAAATTCACACAACAGCAACAGCTCAGTTGGGAGTCTGTTCATGTATCCACCACTCTGTGGGGGGTGGGTGGGTGTGGAGGAATCCCATTCTACAGCCTTGTTCAAGATCCATTTATTTTCAATCAACATCTATGATAATTCTGCGTTCGTGGTCCACGATAAATAGTGGACCACAAATGCAAGGATATTTATATTATGTAAAATGCAAGGATTATTATTATATAGTAATAGTAATATTCCTTGGATTTCATATAGCAACTTACCGTGTCATTGACATATCTTAAAGTGGTTAACAAAATATATTGTACAGTGAATTGACTGTGTTTTGTGGGCTAAATGTGGCTGACAATGTGCACAACCGAGTTCCACAAACAGCCATGGATTGAGTGATCAATTTTTACTCTTTTCATAGATTCTACAATACATCAATATTTACATTGTGCATTATGGAAGCTTGGATCACATTCCATTAATCTTTTTGCTCATGAAAATAAATTCTGTGAGGCTTTCTTCATTGCTTTACTCTAGCTCCAGGTCCTGTAATGACACTTGTTGCTCTTCAGCACACAATGGAGATGAAAGACTACTCATCTGGAAAACAACAGCATGCTATAAGCACACTGTACTGCAACATCTCAAATTTAAGACCACCCATAATTTGAGCCAAGGCTTGTGCCAGTGTAGTCTACACATTATTCCCTGGAGGAGAATGACTTTACATGAATAACAACAAAATTATATTTGAATAGCACCTTTCACTTCGGGAGGACATCCCAAGGCGCTGGACAGACGGAGTTTTGGACCCAAGATGGGGGTCAGGATCGGGGAGGGTGGAGGGCAGGTGGAGAAGCAGGGAGATCGAAAGTATGGTCGAAGTGGAGGGTCTTGAGATTGGTCCTGACAGAGGCAAGGGAGTGGGCAAGATGGAGGGTCTGCAGTATGAAGTTCCAGAGTGTGGGGACAGAGTGGCGGAAGGCCCACCTGCCACTAGTGGGGCAGGTGAGGTGGGGGACATGAAGCAGGCCAGAGCCCGCTGGAGGATGGTAGGGGGTTAGGAGGTCACAGAGATAGGGGGAGTAAAACTATGGAGGGCTTTGAAATTGGGGACCAGGATCTTGAACTGTATCCTCTGTGTGATGGGAAGCCAGTGGAGTCGGGCAAGGATGGGGTGATAGGGTCGCAGAGCCTGGTGCGGGAGAGGACATGGGCTGCAGAGTTCTGGATGATCTGCAGCCTATGGAGAGAGGAGTTGGGGAGGCCAACAAGCAGGGAGTTTGTTTCGTCAAACCTGATGTAATGAAAGCGTGTATGAGGGTTTCGGTGGCCTGCGGTGTGAGACAGTGGTGGAACCGGGCGATGTTGCGGAGGTGGGGGAAGGCAGAGCGGGTCATGGCACAGGTGTGGAGTAGAAAGATAGTTGAGGGTCAAACAAGATGCCAATGTTCCAGACTGGCTTAGTAAAGTGGAGTGTGCAACCATAGATGGTGATGCTGTCAGCACCTGAAGTGAGGAGGCGCTGACGGGAGCCAATCAGGAGCCCCTCGGTCTTGTTGCCATTCAACTGAAGAAAATGACAGACATTCTGTCAGGACAGCAGTGGTCCTGGCGTCAACCGTAATTTCCAACTCTAATTGGAAATTGACCCCATATCTGAGGATGATGTCACCAAGAGGGAGCATATAGATATTGAAGAGGAGGGGACCAAGGACAGAGCCCTGAGGAAATCTGCACAATAATTTATGTCTCAAAATTTCCAACATTGAAGTGTTATTTATGCTACTATTTTCCTGGTAAACTACTTTTTCAAGCTTAATATTTCAAGCCATGGTGTTCACAGGTCCACAGGATCAAACAGAAAGTGGAGATTTTTTGCCAGTAAGGATAGCTTAGAGTGAAAAATAGAAAACTGTCACCAGTGTAATAGGAGATTCTTTTCTGGGGTTTAGGGATAAAACTTGGATAGCGGGAGCTTTGTTTTGCATCAAAGTAAAAGGTGCCAATGTGTTAAAGTTGCACCACATTGGTAGCTTGATGCACTAAAAAATATAGGTAAAATAATGTCCATAAAGATTTAGATTTCCTATTACCAGGTATCAGCCACAGCATCTGGTAATTTTATAACCTTATCATCTTATAAATATTATAAGCTTATAGGTATATCTAGTTATGACTACCATGTGGTCCTGTGATTTAAACATTATTGTAGGAGTATGTTATCACATTGTTTGAGTTTATTTGATGTAGCAAAATGACGCCAGACTTAGTGCCCAGACTGTATTTAAACTTTACTGTTCGTTGTTAAGTTTAAATACAAACACATATTCTGTGGGATTTCACTTCAATAAACTGAACAGTCCTTTAAGTACTGAAAGGCTTGCCAGTTGATTTTCATGTCTAGAGGGATTATTTTTCATTTTCCCTTCAATGATTCTATGTTTTATTTCTTCCCCTGTACTCGTATGTGATCAAACTCACATGGTATGTCTTCAGATTAATAAGTTCAGATCCACTTCGGTCTGGCTCCTTATTTAACATCTCATTATAGCAAAGAATAATAAGACTGATTTCTAGTTTTTCCGAGGATAATATATAATATAAGACTCACAGAGATTTATTAAATAGCAAATCTTGCAGGCGCCTGTATGCATCTCAGGTCAAATCTCCGGAACTCCACTTGGAAACTGACCTTCAGTTGTGACTGCCACAAAACCATGTGACCCCGGAGGCTCCTGTCCCCACAGGAGATCAGCATCAGAGCTGAGCTCCAGCAGTTTGGCCTGAGATTATAATTAAATAACATTCATTATGCTCACAAACTACTGCATTCGAATATCTATATTCTTACCAATTATTCATTTTTAACGTCACTTCAAGGGGTGAAAATTCCTGATCTGTGATGTTTTGATTAACCCATTGTTCGCCCACAAAATACACATCATTTTACGGCATAATTAGTGAAGTGCTTTGAGACGTCTCAACGGCATGATAAGGTGTTATATCAAATACAAGAATAATTATGAGTATCCTTGCATTATTGTCATTATCTACAGAATATACTTTACAGTGTGATGCGCTTTGAAATGTCCTCCTGACATGAAAGACAATATCGAATGTAAGGATTATTGTTGTTGAAAAATATGATCAGATGAAGTCTTAAGTTATGGTTTGGTCTGTGGGACCCCCCCCAAAAAAATACCCTGGCTTCATCGCAATTGTTGAGCCTTGGAATTAGTTACACTGTCCATTGGTCTGACCCATGTGCGAGTTGCTGTATTGGGCTGCTGGTTATCAAGACATCAATATCGGTTTAATTCTGATTTTGTGTTATCAAGTAAAGCACTTTTCAATCATGTTACAGGTTGCAATCTTCACTTGCACATCTCAAAGGTTTTTCTCTGTTTCAGCGGTCTTAAAAAAAATGGACAGGAAAAGTGAATAGCATCCCTAGCAATATATGCACTTTTCACCCATAAACGTTAAAGAATTATACGTTGACAAAGGAAAGGATGGAAATGTTCCATATAAAATTATGTGTTTCTAGTTCAATTGTATGATGGTTAATTTGCTTACTTAGTAGACGGCTCATAAAATTTTTACCATTCACCATATTCTGCCAGATAAAAAAAAGCAGATTTAACAATGTTTTTCCTGCTTTGAAAATTCAACCTCTCTGTTCGATATACAAATATATTTTGCGTAACACCATTACTGTACATAAACTACTAAAGACACACTCATGCAATAAACTGTATACCTGTGTGTGAAGAGACAAAGTCATGATGGTTCACTAAGGTGCCCAACAAGACTTGTTAAATTAATGCACATGCTTAACCCTTTATGGGGTTAAATTATTCAATGTTCTATGCATTACAATTTAATTGCCTTTTGTAACAATATTGCATTATTAATGAAAATGCAATGTAGAAACACATCTGTAATATTTATTTCCTGTTAGACAGAGAGAGTATTCATTGAGCTCCAAAAGCTGGCCGCTTGTTTTGGTGTGTGGTCAATAGTTAGAGATGGTTATAAATCCACGCGCCTGGTATTTGGTGTATTTAATATATTCAAACAATTGCTCAGTAGTGTCACCCCAGCCAAACAGCTGTATTTTATGGAGAGTGCTGGAGAATCTGCCAAATTGGTATGTGGTGACAGATTGGAAATCTACAATGCCATTTACACCCAGTTTATGTTGAAATCTTGAATATAAAGCAAGATAGATCTGTGCTAGTAGAATGCAAATCACAACAAAGCCCGAATAATGATACCTTCCTGAAAAAATAATACTAACAGCGCACCAATTTTCACTGATGTAGTCAATATAACTGTTGGCATTGCTAAGCCATTTAGCCTTTGCTTAGCTATTGGACTTCAAAAATTCATTTAAAAAGAAGCTGTTCAGAGAATATCCCAACCACAGCACGTTTTAGGACCATTTTTCAATGTTACTAAAGAGTGTAAGTTAATGTATAAACCCTTTCTCAGTTTGGCCAATGCAATTTATGAACAGGAAATATAAAATTAGCTTCCCAGCTCACTTACTTTACTGCTCTTTTGCCTCCTTGAAGACCCATCTCAAGACTCTCCTCTTCGACCGTGCTTTCGATCAACCTGCTTCCCTCCCTGCCCTCCACCCTCCACAATCCCAACCCGGAACCCCAGTTCGGGTCCAAAACACTGAATGTCCAGCTCCTTGGGACATCCTCCCGACGTGAAATGCGCTATACAAATGTAATTTTGTTGTTGTTGTTGTTCCTCTTCATTGACTGGAAAGGACAAGAGGTATAACAGGTATTTTCTTTTAAAGAAAGAAATAACTCATTGTTGAGATAATATTGCCATTTGATTGCCCTTATCACAGCTTTGATTTTTTTTGTCAGCCGGGTGTCTGACAAATGCAGAAACTCATCACCATGTTTAAAAGTATCCAAATCAAACAGAATTCCACATATCCCACCTATACATGGATATTCCCAAGATAAGGTTCAATGAAAATTAAGAGACATTTTGATAATTGTTTCATCACCTCCCATTTCGACTATTCCAATGCCCTCTTTGCCAGTCTCCCCAGCTCTCCTACCCACAAAATCCAACAAATTAAAAACTCCGCTGCCTGTATTCTCACCTGCTCTAAACACCTTATCCCTTCCTTACCAACACACCAGTCCTTACCAGGCTCCACTGGCTCCTTATCAAGATTCTCAGACTTGTCTACAAATCCCTTTATGTCCTGGCGCTAACCCTACTACTCTGACTTGCTTACTCCCCACTTCACCACCTGTTGCTTCCGCTCAGCTGGCTCTGGCTTCCTGCTGTCTCATGTCTCCTCTGCTCCACCATCGGCATCTGTGCCTTCAGCCACCATGCCCCGAAACTTTGAAACTCTCTCGCTCAATCTTGCCCCTCCTTCCAATTTTCAGATCATGCTTGAAGACTTTTTCTTCAACTATGCTTACGGTCAGCTCCCCCGGCTTGGTGTCAGGCTCCTTCACTGCTAAGAGCTCTGAAACCCTACCCTGCATGAAGGGTGATATAAATGTAAGTTGTTAGAATACATTAGAATATATTAGAATATACAGCACAGAAACAGGCCATTCAGCCAACTGGGCTATGTCGGTGTTTATGCTCCAAACGAGCCTCCTCCTGCCCTTCCTCAACTAAGCCTTCAAGCCTAACCTTCTATTTCTTTCTCCTTCATGTACCTATCCAGCTTTCCCTTAAATACATCTGTGCTATTTGTCTCAACAACTCCTTGTGGTAACATGTTCCACCTCTCTTGTGTGAAGAAATATCTTTTAATTTCCCTATTTGATCTATTTGTGACTATTTCATATTGAAGGCCCCTGGCTTTGGTCTCCCCCACAAACATCTTCCCTATGTCTACCCTATCAAAACCTTTCATCATTTTAAAGACCTCTATCAGGTCACCCCTTACCCTCCTCCTTTCAAGAGAAAAGAGTCCAAGCATGTTCAGCCTTTCCTGATAGGTATAACCTCTCAGTTCTGGGATGATCCTTGTGAATCTCCTTTGCACCCTCTCCAGTGCCTCTACATCCCTTCTATAATGTGGGGACCAGATTATACATTGTTGTTGTTCTACGTTTCCCTGTTAGTTTGAGTTAGTTAATTTTATCTTTGTAGACAGTCGTCAAAAAATCCTCCAGATAAAAAAGATCATTCACTTCATGGCTGTTTGAGGAATATTGCTGTGTGCAAATTAGTTGCTGGATTGACGACAAATACAGTCACTACATACAACAGTATATCCTGTGAAATACAAATGTTTTGATGTGATAAGGAGCTATACCAAAAGCAAGGATTATTTTTAGGAAAGAATCCATCAACGATCAGAGAGTTGAGTTCCCACCAACATGATTTAATGTAAATTTTCAGTTCCCACTGCACATTTACTGTTAGAGAGAAATATCCTATACCCTATTTAAGGGCATTATTATAATTCACACTTTCATAGTTTGGCTGAAGGCACACAAAAACTCAGCCTACCTGTACTAACTAATGTGACATGAAGCAAATTCCGATATTCCCATCTCCCTTCCCCTGCTGAGCAGACAGCTGTTAATGTTCTGCAAGCTGTTATGTATCTAGGATTAAATGAGAGCTGCCCTGGAACCAAACACACCACATTCAGTGGCTCTTCTAACNAAAAACAAGAGTTGTTGCTCCTTCTTCCTCCACAGAAGGTACAATTGACACACATATTTGTGAATCCTACAATTAGTGCAGTCGGAATATATATTATAGGAGTGCTGTACAATTTAACTTATAACAGCATTCATTATTATTTAGTAAAATCATTTCCTTCTGTCGGCAGATACCCTGTGCTGCAGTTTGAACATCATGATATGGAGATGTATATAACTCAATAGCAATTAATGGTGATAGACTTAAACTCTTTTGACAAACGATACATGGAAATATTTGAAAAAATTGAAACAAAACCTAAACTATATACATTGTATTAATGAATACGTTTGGGAGTAAATTCATTGTGGAAGTAACTCATGGTTCAGGTAAGTGGGTAAACATTCATAGATCATAACGGCATTCAAATTCCTCATTCAAATTCTCTTGCAGCAGTCTTTATTTAACCTTTATAAAATCTAAAGGATGCCTTGTGACACACAACTCTCGCCTGGTCAGATAATTACATCAGTTCATTTAGTTTAAAACTCATTCCAGATTAGTGTCTCAGTGCAAAAGCTTCTTTTGGTTACTTTTTCACAAAAGCTCCTTTGAGATGCAAGTTTCATTCTGCAGTTATCCTGGGATAGAGGGGACTCTGAAGTGAAACCTGAAATGGAAACTTGTAACAGAAACTTCACCTCGGGATCAGATCTCCAACTATTGTCTCGTATTGGCTAGACAAGGTGCTGGCAGATTTTAATGGAGCCTGCAGTCATATCTGATTCCATCTGTGATCAGCAGCCAGATAACACTGTGTAGGGAGGACAGTGTGACAATATAACACCACCACATTGTTCTCTTTCCTATGTTATTACATGACTATTCTTTATGTCCCTGATCTGCACAGGTATAAACCCAGTTGACGTGCGATCCTTATCAGCAACAAGTTAAAATAATTCTTGATGTAAACAAATACTTCAATAAGCATTCACCAACATAATATTGTCCTGTCAGAATCGAAGTCTGGCTTATGAATTCAACAGGTTTCTGAAAATAATTAAAAATGGGGTTGGATCCAAAAGCCACTTAAGCACTCCAATGAACCTTATGCCATTTAATATGTGGCCCATATTCCAGTATCTACAAATAAAGAGTCACTACACTTTACAGAAATTTTGTGAAGCTCTTTGAGAAGTTCCTGAACTTCAAGGCACTGTATCAAATCCAATGATTATTTCTTAATACCCATAAGAATCCAACCCAACTTCCCTGCAAAAAAAGAACTTTACCTTGTCTGTATGAGGTGTAGAATTGTGCAAGTCCCTCATTGTACAGTGGGAATCTATAAACATCTCATAATGCATAATGTATCATGACCAAAAATGTGTTTTAATATTAAATAAATATTAAATGATCAGATTACCTCAATCAACCTGGCTGCTTTCTCCACTGAGCCTGTGTGCAATCTTAGCATTCTGTTCAATCCTCACCTCTTTTTTTTCTTCTCTACATCCCTGACCAAGTTCAGTTTTTTTCATCTTCACCATGCACAATGCTGCTAAAACTTGTATTGATTTATTTGTCACCTCCAGGCTGGAGGTTTAAATACCCTCCTTGCCAGCCTCGCTAGCTTTACCACTCACATGAAAGGCTCTAATGCATGTGCAATAAATGGGGTCTATACTGCAACCAAACCCACACTATAAAGGAACACATTATAATGGGACTATGTATATATGTAAGTTGTTAACTAAAACTGCAAAATGACAACTGGAACTTGTTGCATAGTAATAGGATATTAGAACATTTTGTCTTCTAAATGCTGAAGGTTATTGCTTCTTTTCTTGTCCACTTGGCTAACAGACAGTTTTTGAAATGTTACATTGTTAGAGTTTGAAGATTATTTTTTATGTAATGAGATGCAGAGCAATTTATTTCAAAGGATTAAATTAGTCAAGGTGAGATTCAGCAAGCAACAGAATTTGCAGATAGTCACATGCAGACAATTTAAAATTCAGATGGAGAAGATTAGCTGTATTAACACACATTGCTGTGTAGGTGAGTGAGAGCCAAACCTTCTGTTAGGCATTGAGTGTAGATTCTCTGAACAAGACAGATTCTTTGGCCACAGTTTTACAGTTTGTTGAGGCCTGGCTAATCTTCAGATTGTTGCACTATTCTGAGAATGATTTATTTTTAATATAATCTCTCATATAAAGTGATGAAACCACAACCATAAATCTTCCCAGTAAACCCGTACATGTCTGACTCTCCTTCAAAACCCTTGGGTTAACAGTGTAAGAAGTACACACCGAGTTATGAGGTGTAAAAATGTATCTCTTATTTTCCACCAAGCTCTTCACTCAAATTTGATTTGAAAAATGTATATATCCTCTCTGTATTAGTTGCAAATCTATTCCAGCTGCGTTATGGTGTAAATGTCAACAGTGTTCTACCACTGCTACGATTGAAACCGTAACCAGAACATGTGCCATTTACTATTATGCACCTAAGAAAATAAATGTTCAACTCCGCTCAGATCCTTAGATATGTTTCCCCTTTTCAGTTCCCCTTAAACTGTGAACCACTCACCAGTGAGAGTTCAAGTAGTTCTGCCTTTACCACTGTTCACCTGTTCTGCTGTGTTAAGCTGTGTGAGATCAACCAAGTTGAGGGAAAGAGTGTGAGAAAAAGCATTTGAGAAAGCATTTTCCAACATATTTTCCACCTTTCCCTCAATGTTACAGCTGTGATTCGGAACTCAATGTGAAGAGATGTACTTTGAATCTCTACCCTCACAAACTGTGATAAAAACGAATTAGCAAACCAACCAACTGATTTTTTTCAGGCTTAAATATGTGGATGGCAGCTGACTCAGTTAGTAGCACTCACACCTCCAAGTCAGAAAGTTATGGGTTCAAGTTCCACATCGGGACTTTGAATTCAGATAATCTAGGCCGAGCCTCCAGTGTCGTGCTTGGGATGTGTTACATTGATGGAGGTGCCGTCCTTTGGATGATCCATTAAACTGAGATCCTGGTTTGCATGTTCAGGTGGACGTCAAATACAGTGAAGGCCAGTTAAGCCGGACACATCGGGGATGGACATTTTGTCTGGTTTAAGAGGCGTCTGCGGTTAGGAAATACCATACATCTTCCCGCCCAGGAGAGGAGCGGTGGCTCAAAGGTGATTGAAAGCTTCTGAATGTTTGGGCACTCCACCCGTTCACAAGCAGCTCCAGCTGTCAATCAATTGTGCTTCGACTCCTCCCATTCCCTCCTTTGTTTATTCCCTGTTTCTCCGCCTCCTCATTGATTGACAGCCCAACTCCAGCTGGTTTTGGACGGCTGGAGTCCGCTGTCAATCAATCGCAATTAGCCTCCTACCATCTCCATCCTGGAGTTGCTCATGGCTGAATGGAGCAGCTCGAGACACAGAAGATCCAAGTGAGTACAAACAGTGGCGCGGCATTTTGATGGATGAATCAGATTTTTTATCCGAATCAGCCAGCATTTTTAAAAACTAGAAATTAATCGAGGCTGGGCATTTTGTTTGATTTACCCAGCGTCCGGGGTTAACTAGTGCCCGGCTAAAGTGGATTCCACTGTATATTATGGCACCATTTCATAGTTTCTCCTGGTATTCTCCTGACCCAACTGTCCAGCGCCTTGGGACGTCCTCCCGACGTGAAAGGCGCTCTATAAATGAAATCTTGTTGTTGTATTCTGGCCAACAATCCCCAAATAAAATTGATCATTCACTTCATGGCTGTTTGTGGTACATTGCTGTGTGCAAATGGACTGCCACATTCGCCTACAAATACATATTTTGCAGTGTATCCTGTGTCCTCCTGACATGAAAAGCCCTGTACTAAATCTTCTGTCCTCCTGACATGAAAAGTGCTATACTGAACATAAGGATTATTATTACTATATAAGATGATCATAATAAATAAAGAATAGAATTTTTATTCTCACCATTTCAGAAATAAGGACAAACCAGATTCCCATTGTATCCCAAGTATTATTCACTGAAAAGAATTTGTAGTATTCATCTTCTAATGAATTCTTACAACTGGATTTGTTTTGCACCTTGATTTTGCTGTCTGATGGAAATTTGACTGTGTGGTACATTCTTTAATTAGCATTTACTAACAGAGCTTCGTGAATCCCTTTGGGATTCCATGTCTTTAGTGTCTGAAGTATTATGTTGTCTGCACATGTTTTCCTGTTGAGGATTTTCTCATCTGATACTAACTTTGTTTGAAAAATCTACAGGACCAATTTTTTTTATTTCAGTGTTTCTTTTGTTACATTTAAAATAAGGTATAATATTGCTCCAAATATTAAACCACAGTTTTTCCAATGTTTGTATTAGGCTTCTTCTGAAGATGCCCAAAAGCCATCAACAATAAGAAATAGGAACTATGCGACACAGTTGGAGGCCATTCAACAAATTATATTAGCGTTGTTATTTGTCATCAATCCCAAACCTCTGTTCTCATATCCCCTAATACCAACCTTTCTCCTCATATATATATAATCCAATTTCTTTCAAAAAATGCCCCCCTATGACTCTGCTCTGAAAACCACCCTTACCAATTCATTCCAAACTCTGACAACTCTCTGGGAGAATTTCTTTTCCTAACTTCCCCCTTGCATTCTCCCAGTTATAATCTTACATTTGTGCTATCTTGTCCTTGAAACATTTACCGGCGGAAATAGTTCCTCATCATTTATCCTCTCAAATTCTTTTGTTATCTTAAATACTTTCATCATATCACCTCTCAATCTTCTCTGCTCCAAAGGAAATAGTCCTAATCTCTCTAGCCTCTCCTTATAGTTATATCCCCATATCTCTGATATTATCCTTGTAAATATATGCTGCATCCTCTCCATGGCTCTAACATCCTTTTCTTTTGAGTGGTGCCCCAAACTGCACATAACCTTCCAACAATGGTGTAACCCAAGTCTTAAAAAGAATCCTCAACCGATCCTTAGTTCTGTATTCATTGGCTCTGTATACAGAAGCCAGAATCCTGTTTATCCCTTTAAATGCCTTCTCCATCCGTAATTTCACCTTTAATAATGTATGTATTTGGATCTCTATACAACACAAATGTACTTGGTTTTGCACCCGGTGAAGTCTGACGTACAGCCCATGAAAATCAGCAAAACAAAGCTGTTCGCTATTTCAATTCTGGAACTGAATTGGTTTGCTATGGAAAACTGCCCAAATTGAATATTTGCTTTAACATTATGACTTTTTCCTGTAGGAACAAATCTTCAGTCAGCAAAGAGTCTCCTATATGTTATACATGGGATAAATTTAAGATTATTGAAAGTACAAAGAAGACATTCAGAGAAAATGTCTTTGCACAGATGGCTGATGGAATGTGGAATGCCCTGCCTAAAAATCATGGCTGAAGCAAAATCCATCATGGCCTTTCAATGGGAATTGGATATTTATGAATTGGACATTCATGTATACCTAGGGAAAAAAAGGCATATTGGACACTAAATGGGCAGTTTATACAGGAACCCGGCATGGACACGGTGGAATAAATGACTTCTTTCTGTGCTGTCATTTCTGTGATAACTGTAGTTTACAACAACAATTTATATTTAAATAGTGCCTTTCATGTCAGAAGAATGTTTCAGAGCACTTCCCACAGCTGACTTTGGGTTGGGGAGGGGGTAGAATGACCAAAAGTACGGTTGAAGAGATGGTTAGTAATAACATTATTACAAGGTGATCATACAGGGAACCTGAGAACTGTATTTACAGAAAAGTAATGGTGACATGAAAGCATTAGGGATCCTATCTATCTATGTTATGAATTGTTAGACAAACAGTGTTACATAAACCTATCTAAATAAATATTGTTTAATCAGCCTAATCTACTTTCTCACACTCATTGTACAAAGAAATGTTTCATAAATGTAAAAGAAACATTTGAATCCTAAATGTTACATTAAACAATGAACTGTGTTGTAATCTTTTTCCATCAACACAACTACATTGATGTCAAACTGTTTTAATAAGATAATAAAATTAATTTTAGAATTTACCATAACATTTAAATGGTAATGTGTTGCTCATTCTAGTAAACAACTTTGCAAGACCTCAAGTAATTCCACTGGTAAGACTGCAGAAATGCAAGCAATAAATTGCATCAACATATTGGTGTAGATTCAAATATCTTTCCATCGTACAAGATTAAATTCAATCTACATCCTAATGAGCCCCTTCAAAAGCACTGAGGGAATTCTCGGTCAACAGTTTATAGAAATGATAACATTAAAGCCATTGTTGGAAAAAAAAACATGGGAATTGAAGGAGAGCTATTCTTATATAAGGAGTTAATGGATTCCAGGTACTACAGTACTCCTTTTCTGAGAATTTAGCAACTATTGGGTACTTCATTGTGGTTACTATGGAAATAGCTGCTGTCAGAGTTTTCTGCTCTCATGCTGGTATATGCCACTTGCACACTGTACACACAGGCAGCACACTTTGATGCCAGGCCGCAAAAGCATTCAGACCAAGCAGCACAAAGAGAATTCATTTAATCCAACTTGCCTTGTTTCCATTGTAACTGGATGTTGTGAATGCTGAAGCATGGCAGAGATATTATAAATCCCAGTGTCATGCCATTCAGAAAGGTAGCTGCAGGTGGCTATTTTTCTGGTCCAAAGCAAAACGAATGTAGTAAATTGAAACACAAAGGGAAATTCTGTTCTCAAATGACAATACGCAGCCATTATTTTCATTTTGTTAAAGTGACATTAGTTAAGAACAGATAAATCCAGGTTATAAATATTTCAGCAGATCATGGTGCATACACTCCATTTAATAATTTACTATTGTAAGGTTAAAACAATCAAAAAGGACAAGACTTTTGTCAGTCATAATAAATACTTGTACAAAACTGCCCCATCCTAATGATACAAAAGCTTTTGTCCAATTGTACAAAGCACAATTAAACCAGGACCATCCATAAAATGCCAGAGCAGGAAAATCTTAGTTAAATTGCGTGATAAATACAGCCTTAGAATAAAGGAATTCCTGCATAATTACAAGTGACAGAATCACTTACCTTCAAGTGAGGGCATTCTGGCATTGAACACTGCAGACTGAGTAACTGGGTACTGTGTGGAGTAATGAGTTACAAGGTGTGTGCTCACTGAAAAAACTGCTGCCTCTCAGCTCTCCTCATTATACAGCAGCACAAAGTAGTACTCGCTGCACTTGGAGAAAGTATATCGTCTTCATGCGCAATAAGCCTTCATAATGTGTGCCATACTCTGTTGTATCCGAAAACATCTTCAGTGTGTCAGAGCTTCCAATTGGTTGGCCCTGTGCCTCATTACATGTTAATGGATTTTTTTATCCTTAACCTTCAGCTGTACATGCTCATTTCCCAAGGGAAATGTAGGAAATTGCTGGTTAACCGAGAACTTGCAGGCTTGATTCGCCTGAAAGAATCACATTACTCTAATGAACGGGTCTTACATTGCATGCAGCCAAACACGGTTCTAAAGTCCTCCAGGCTTCAGAGATCTAACAGTAGCAAGCTTTGTTTCAGGGCTTCAAATGGAATGTTATTAAAAGCATAGGCTTAGCTTGCTGTTTAACTAAGGTTTGTTTGCTGCTGTTCCAGTTCCATACTAATCAGCATTAAAACAAAGCAGATGGGAATAACAGACTATATTACAGAGTTAATTTACAGTACCGGGTGATACGATTTACTAAACAGTAAGTCAATCCATTTGGAACCCTTATATGAAATGTCACGCTTCTCACATAATAGGATGATAATAATAATCCTTGGATTTGCTATAGCACCTTTTCACATCTTCAAGACATCTCAAAGCTCTTCACAGAATATGCTGTAAAGTGAATTGTCTGTCTATTTTGTGGGTAATAAAATGAAATATATTTTATTCCTATGAAACAAACACTTGGCTGGATCAACGCAACGACCAAACAAAGCAAGTAGCATAATATAGCCAATAAGTGCTGAACTCTCCACTAAGAGATACTAGTGTAAACCCTTGTCTCATCTAACATTTACTCATGGGATAGAGTGCCTAGATTGTCTTGGGGGAATTAAAAACTGGCTGCAGAAAGAGTTCTGTTCACCATTGATCAAGTAAGTCTCCTGCATCAAATAGCTGATGAGGATAGTCTGAGGTTTGGGATGATAGCTGCTGGATGGTGTTACCCTGGAGTCCAGGATCATGAACACACTCATATATGCAGGGCCTGGTATCCACCTTGATTGGTTTGCGGAGAGGTTAACAGCTGATGCTCTAAGCTCTGAACTTCCAACTAATGGAACCGTTGTGTGTCCGAGCTGTGGGCAGGAGGATGGTAGAAATGATTTTGTGCATTTCATGCTGAGCTGCCCATCAGGAAACTTTCAGGTATTTCCTGGTATCTATCATTCATCTAGTGAGAGATCTTTTGTGAAACTTATGATTGTCTGATATCAATGACCACCTTATGACTGTCCTCCAAGAGGTGGGGGTAAAGTGTGGGGTTTCCTAGTAGCTGTGATAACTCCAAATTCACGCATTTGGCAATAGAATATCAGGATTGAGTTATGTTGCGGTCTTGGTAGACTGATTCCTGAGCCAGATGGGTGCACAATGCTCCTGTGTACTGCTATTGATGGATAAGTCAGCCTGACTCATCAGCACTACTTGGCAGGTCAGACCAGTCACACTCAGCATCTGTGAACCCTGCAACCCAAAGCTCGGATGGGCAGAGTGGTCCTCGTTGGTCAAGCAGTCATAAGCTTGCCAGAGAGTGTTCTCAATGTTACAATACAAATTACATTTATATAGAGACTTTCACATCAGGAAGACGTTTCAAAGTGTTAATTAGCTGGTTCAAACTCAAACAGTATGATACGCATATTCTGTTGTCCCCAAGCTTTCATTCTCACCAACATGTGCCTAATACTCTTCGTAATTCGGTGAGCGAGGGGTGTCCCTTTAGGAGAGATTGTGCATTCCATTCCAAACACAGGGAAATGTCCATATGTAGGTGCTACACATATATGGAACTCTCAATCTGTTTTGGATATGCTTAGCAGGTGATTGGTTTCTGCATGTGTTCCTGAGTTTGACAAAAATAGGATAGAGGCAACAGAAAAATAAATGATAAAAATACTATTTTTAGGAAATTGCTCTATTTATGTGGCATTTCAGAGCTTCCAGAATTTGTCAAATTATTGAATTCAGTCTTAACTTTAAAGCTATTTTTTCGATTGTTCCTAAAATAACATAACGGCCTAAAAATTTAAGACTAAATTGAAAATTTGCCAAATTCTAGACACTATAGATTTTCTACCTCTTGGAGTATTAATTATCGTAGCTTGCATCACATGTTTCCCAGCAAAGCATTTACTTTTTTAAAATACTAGAATTTTCAGCAGTTGGTTTGTTTACATAGCAAATGGTATGTGCTGCTTTAATGATCACCTGTTCAAGAATGACTGGCCAGAATTGCTCCAGCAATAAACTATTCATCTAAGGATTTCTGCCAATTGTCTTTCCTCCTCTTCTCTTGAAGGCAATTATTCTTCAGGGGATAGTCTTCACAGGCAAGCCGTTATTTAACTGCACCTGGAACTGAAAGATGGCATTTTTAGCTAGGTGGAAGCACAAGGTTGGTACAGACATTCACCAACTTTTTTTGGTGTCGTTTTTTCAGTGCCGATAAATGCTTGTAAATGCCAGTACCAGCATTGTAATTGTTTGAATGCTGCAACTACAATATAGTTCATTTGCTATCTTCTGCTTGTGGGATTCAAATGGAGTGAAAGTTGTTACCTGGTCATTGAAGGCCAGCAAGCAGGGACAAACAAATGGTATGTGCTCATATAACTCATCAGAAGATTACAAGAGAAGTTCAGACGAGGATGACCCATTTGATCTCATCTTTCTAGAATACCCACTCTCGCCACCATTTTTCCAATACAGCATCAGACTTTCTTAAATGAGACCTTTTCTTACATCTGCCCTCAAATTGCTCCTGTAATTACAAGCTAAGCTAATGCCCTCTTGTTCTGTTACATTGGCATATCTGAAAGTACTATTTTGTGTTTACTTTTTTAATCCCATTGAAAATTGTATCTACCTCTGAAGATCCTCACTGAGATGTATTTTTCCAAGGCTGAGGAAACAAACTTATCTACTTAACTTCTCACAGTTCATTCCTCTCACATTGGGTCTTCCTCTGTGCTATCCTCTGCATCTAGGACCTCTGTGATCCCTTTATGTCTCAGCAAAAACACTATTATAGGGGCACTACAATGATTTCAATCAACATCTCTGGGGGAGGACCAGAAAATGGACCAGTTATATTCTTTCTCATCAAGGTCATAAATATACTAAAAACATTTCCAACCCTGATTCATCCTAACTTCCTCTCATGTATCCTCCAATAATTGTGTTTTTACAGTGATCTCAGAACAGGAAACAATATGTTGATAAACCCGAAAACTTGATGTGTAGAAATCTGGGACACAAATAATACACAGTATCAAGTTGCACTAAAACATTATCCAGCTGGACAAATTGAATCCAGTGTCTAGGTTCTAGGAATTTATCGCTGTTATAGGAAAGCACAACTGACAAAGGGATTTTTAAAACCTCTTTTGGATGATATCTGGCTGTCAGCAGAAACTATTCGACCTCAAAGTATTTTACCTTTTTATCCTGTCTTTTTAATTCACATAGGCATGTTCTTTACGTGGACTTCTGTAACGCTCAACCCGCAAATGAGAGACCTGGGTTCGATTCCCTGGTTGGGTGAAACCTTAGACAAGTTTCCTTATTCCACATGCCTCTGTTTACCCAGCAGTATGTAGGAAGACGATTGTTAGTCAATAGGCGCATCGCATTCCGGGAGAAATAATCCCTTAAAAAAAATGTTGTCACTCAATCCATGGCTGTTTGTGGGACATTGCTATGCACAATTAGCTGCCGCGTTTCACCGCAAAATATACAGTCAATTTCCTTTACAGTATATCCTGTAAAGAGCTTTGAGATGTCTCAAAGATGTGATAAGGTGCTATATCAAATGCAAAGATTATTATATAACTATTAAGTTTCATTAGATTATTTAAATTCTCTTTCAAACAATGAGAGTTGGTTCACTGCAGGATTAAACTGACTGTGACCCTAGTCCTTAAACAGTGCACAATCTTACTGTACGTTACATGAAGTTTAGTGTTTTTTGCAACAACCTTCTCCATCTGAAGCACAACACAGAACAAAAACTAGACTTGACCAGTTAAATGAAAAGAAGACAACGGTGAGGAGCAAGATTGTATTGTAATTCTGTGACTTTTCGTCATCATTTCAACAGGCATTTGCTGCAGTGCTATAAAAAAACTTGTGATTCTTGTTGTATAATGTCTAGATCAGATACTCAGTGAATTTTGTTCAAGCCTGGAAGCATAGGTAATTATCTCTACATAACTACCTTAACGATATTAATTCCATATAAAAAAAAATCCTTTCTAACTAATACAGAAATTGTTGGTTTCTGTGAGAGAAACTATAGAATTTTAAATAGTAAATACTTCTGAGGTTCCTTAACAAATTTAAATAGACTTGTCCTTTCAAAGCCACTCAGTGTGCAACTCAGCAGCATTATGAAGTACAAAACGTGATTTGTCTCTGGATACATAGCGTGGATCAGTCAGGGCCAATTATCAAATATAACATTGGGCTCTCGTAAAGACTGGCATTTGATGTATCCCAAACATCAATTATACAATTACAGCAATTTCTTCCAGTACTAGCATCATTCTCATTAACGTCACCACAAGTGCAGATCATAGACCTTTTGTCAATGTATCAGCTGAAGCATGACACATTAAAACAAAAAACACATCTTTGAAACTATTCACTATTCCAGCAACAGTTGCAAAGCAAATTTGCAAAGCCCTGTGATAATCCACCACTCTGCCAGCGCACAGCTAGACTTTGTGCAATCATCTTTTCCAATTGTTACTAATATATGCAAATGGAACATTGAACAAATACATTTTGTGGGATAGTGAAAAGTATTACTGCTTGTTGTGAAATGGACTTAATCTAAAATCATCTCTCTCAAAAAATAATAAAATCTTAAGTGAATGGATGAAATAGCTGAGAATAATGACATATATGTATGATTTTTTTTCTTTGAGATGTCTCGACGATGTGATAAAGCACTAAATCAAATGCAATAATTATTATTAATAATAAATTTCAATGACACACACACATTTCTTACTGTTTTCAATTATTTTAAGATGAATTTTCCTCTGCTGATAGGCTGACATGAAATAGATAAAAAATGTTCAGGTTATGCTATGCTGTGTATTGTGCGCAATACTTTGGCAGGCGTCATTTTGCTCCATTACACACTTAGTGTGTTGCACTTACAAATAGCTCTAATATCAGTCTGACTCAGTTGGTAGGAATCGTGCTTCTGATGGTTATGGTTTCAAGCCCAAAATGGGAATATGAACTCACAAAGTCTAGGCTGATACTCCAATGCAGTACTGGGGTGTATCGTATTATTGGAGTTGTCATCTCCTTTGAATGAAATATTAAACTAAATTTCCAGTCTGTCTGTTCAAAGAAACATTTAGGATTCTGCAGCACTTTTCAAAGAGAAGGGATTTTCTCCCAGTGTTCAGACCAACAATTCCCAAAATAAAATTGTGCATTCATTTCATGGATGTTGATGGAATACTGCTGTGTGCAATTTGGGCTGCCACATCTGCCTACAAATATAGTCACTGCATTTCACAGTAAATCGTGTGAAACACTACAAAACAACCTCCTGACGTGAAAGATGCTATACCAAATGCAAAGATTATTATACATGTAATGTATTTTTAAAACATCGGGATCATTCAACATATGACATTAAAGATTTAAAATGAAATTATACTTTTAAAATTGCAGAAGAGTCATCTATAAGTGCGCAGGAGCAAGTTTGCAAAACTTGTAGAACGGAAGAAAATAAATAGCATATTTTCCCCTCAGCAACAGTATGTCACATTGAAACCTTGCAGCAAAACAATGTGCTGAGATTTCTACTGCCTTCCCATGAGACTCAATTAAAGTAGAAACAGTACACACAGGAGCTCAGCATCTGCAGCATAATGTGATAAACCATGTCAATTCTCATTATTTTGAAGATTTTTACTTGACTGTTTTCATTTTTGTTGAAAATTTTAAAAAAATCCTGAATTCTCTTTGTCAAATAACATGACCGATCTCCTGTTGGATGTTCTGCATTTCAAATAATAGATACATTTTTCCATAGAACCAAAGAACTTGATAGCACACAAGGCCATTTGATCCTTTATGTCTGAGCTGGCGTTTTTAAGAACAATCCATTCACCTGCACTTACCCATAGTGTAGTTTATTCATTTTTATATATTTATCTAGATCCCTTTGAAACCTAATTGTAATACCCCAGTAATAATCATCCTTGCATTTGACATAGCGCCTTGTCACTTTGTCAAAACATCTCAAAGTGCTTCACCTGATTTGCTGTAAAGTGTAGTGACTGCATATCTGACTTCTGTTGCAACATTGGGCAGTAGAGGCAGATTTGCAAAAGTCCAGCAAATAAAACAAATTAACTTAAGTAGAAAATTCAAGTTAGAAGAGATAGATTCATAAAAGACTGATGATATGTTTGGCATAATCTACAACAAACCAAGGTTAAGGAAGTAAAAATATTGCCATCATTCAAAATATTCATGACACCATATAAGCTTTGGTGAGCCAAATGGCCTTTTTCCATCCATGGCTTCTCTTCTACTATTTGAGATCTATTGATGACCCCTTGTATTGCTTATCTCATGGATATCTTTCTGACTTGCCATAATTTGTATACTGACCCTCTATCTTTACAAATGTCTATGCAACAGTGAGCTGCTCCTTCATCTCGGGGAACAGCTAGCAAGGCACATCACTACCAGCACGGGAGATGTTCTTGATACAAGGGAGTAAACATGCAAGCGAACAAGGATTTGTTTTATATAATTCCCACTGTATTCCTACAATGTTTCAAGTATTAACAGCAGGTCAAATAGATAGCAGATTTTACAGATCTAATCATGCATTGAATTCATTGCATTTGATTTTTGGTAAATATAGATGCTATATTACCTTTTCTCACGTTTCCTGGGCCTCAGGCTATATCCAGTGAACCACATCACAGCTACTCTATGGAATTTCTTTGTTGTGTCAATCAGTTTGTTGCCTGACTGGAGTAAATTATTAGACAGTTCCTTGGAGGGATGTGTTGTGTGAAACTTATTTATTGCTTTCAGTTCTAGTTTCAAGGGGAATAATCCTCAAGTGGCAAAGTTGTTCCTTTAATTAAACACTTCTCTGTGTTTAAGGTTCTGTATTTTGCCAATTATTAATCCTCTGGCTTGTTTATTAGGCTTGTTTGCTGTTTGTTTGATTTCAGAGGTCCCAAATTCCAGCAAACCCTAACTTGTAAGAATAAATTTGTCTTAAAAACAAAATTCTCATAGAATTGTGGAAAGCTCTGCCTCTGTCTGGAAGCCATTTTTTCACAGATTATTTTTTGTATAAAGATGAACCACCTTCCAAATTGAAACTGAATTTAAGAAATTTCCACAACACTTTAAGCAATTTAAAAAATTTAAGGTACAATTATCCTCCAGGCTAACACTAAGTGGATTTTCAGACCTCTGACATCCATTAAATTTGATTTCCTGCTGTAAATTAAACCCGATTGGTGTTACTGCAGACACATGGCTCTTGTATAAAGTCTGTAACATCTTGAATTAAACGGATCTTAAAAGCAGGGCACAGGCTGTTATTTGGTGCTGAACAATTCTATAGTTACATAACACATGAGTGATGAGTGATAAGCTGGAATAAATGGGCTGAACCAGAAGGTATTCTGTTCCCATGACAAAGATCTAGCAGAAAAAGGTAAAAAAAAAACCACATAATTGGAGGTGTTTGTGCCCAAAAATGAGAATTTCTTCTGTTGGTCTCTTCCCACAAACCAGACATATACCATTCATGGGGAGAAAGTCCACCAGAATCTAGATTTATTTTATCTAAGCAGCATTTCAGATTTTTGCAAATTCTTGAATACATTCTAGACTTTGAAGCTGTATTTTATTAGCTCTTCAAAGAGCCTGCATTAAGCCATCAACAAAATTGAAACTGTAATTAAGAACACTAGACATTCTGAAATGATATACAAAAAGAGTAAATCTTCAACCAGATGTAATTTCAGAGTGCGGAAGGCAGCCTCACACAAGTACTGTGAAGGCGGAAATAAATACATCGAGTGCTGTCTTTACATTACATCACAGAACCAACTTCTGTATTCAGATTTACATTCCCTTTAATATACTGCCAGCAAAGCATTATACTTGTCTTACACTTAAAATGGAAGGGCTATAAAAACACTTGAAAACACATACTGTACTTTAATGTGACATTTCAGTAGAGTGGTTTTCAGTGACCCTGGCTGGACTCCTCATTTATTGAAATGTTATTTGCTCCAGCAAAATTATTTTGCACAAGGTTTATAAATATTAACAGTGAAAATATGAAAGATATCTATCAAAACTGCAATAATGTTAAAACACGTTTTATAAATAGGGCAATAGAGAATTAAAGCAGAGGTAATTCTCAACCTGAATCAATGGGCCAGAGTTATACAGTTTATTCTGTGAAGCGCTTTGGGACGTAGAGAAGACGTGAAAGGTGCTATATCAAATGCAAGGAATATTATTATTATATTATAGTTAGGGGTTTGTATCCAGTTTTGGGCACCCCACTTTAGGAAGGATGTCAAAGGCAATGAGGAGGATACAGAGGAGATTCACCAGATGACAAATATTAGTTAGGAGGAGAGATTTGAAGAATTGAAGCCATCAAATGATCCAACTGTCCTACTGCCTTATTTGCAGAGATTTCTAGGGTTCTCCTGAATAGGGAAATCAGAAGTATGTCATGTCAGACAATCTAGTTTCAGAGCAGGATTGGTTGGCTTGACTTGTGTAATGAAGGAAATGATCACATATTAGCCACCATTAATATACTAATAATCCTTGCATTTGACATAGCATCTTTCACGTCAAGAGGACATCTGAAAACATTTCAAAGAAGTGTGAGTTATAGTCACTGTATTTTGCAAGCAAATAATTTGCACACAGCAATGTTGCACAAATAGCTATGGCCAACTGGATTAGATGACTAATTTTATGTGGGGGAGTATTGGCCAGTACACCGAGATAAACGCCCTTCTTTTTTCAAATAGTGTCATGGATCTTTAACATCCATTTGAATAGGCAGATAAGAGCTTGCTTTAAGATTTCATCCAAAGGACCACACATCTGAGAATACAGCACATTTCCAACACTGCATTGGAGTGTCAGACTAGACAACACAAGTACAAAGTGCTGATATGGGGCAGGAACCCATGACCTTCTGACTCAGAAGTGAAAGTGCTACTAATTCAAGTGTTACTAACTTTATTATGAGGTTAGCTGAACACACGTATGCCTATAGTAATGCACCTGCCAGCCAGCCATTTTTATTACGTTTATTTTATCATTGAAATATCTCAGAATATCAATTTTATATAAGTCATATTATTTAATGGTGACACACTGCATTCTCTGAGTGACGTTTTCACGGGTTCAACAAGACTGGTTCCATCATGTTCCACAGAGTTTTCAATCTTTTATACCTATGCTCATCTTTATAATCTTCTTTAATCATTCTTAAATAGATATGCATTCACCTTTTTTTAAGACGTTAATAGTCACAGCTTCATAGAGTCATATCTGTGTACTTTAGTGCAGGGAGAAATCTTACTAATTTCTAAGTCATTTAAAGGTTGGCAATTTTAAACTCATTCTTTATTATTCTGTGATCACACCTTGATTTGGATATATCTGTATAATTTATTCCCTTCAGCATTTTAAAGACATAGATTATATTTGTTCCAAATCTTTTCTTCTTGCAAAAACAAATTAAGTTTTCATAGAATGGTAACAACAATCATAATGATAATAATCCTTGCATTTGATGTAGCACGTTAGCAAATGGATGCAATGTCTCAAAGTGCTTCATCGGATTTGTTGTAAAGTGGAGTGATTGTGTTATTGTAGGTAAATGTGGCAGTCAATTTGCACACAGCAATGTCCCACAACAAGCCATGAAGTGAACGACCAATTTTTAATCAGAAGGATTGATGCCCAGTACATGGGGAGAAACTTTTTTTTCTTTTTGTGTCAATTTGCTCCGTTGCCCTCTTTACCTTTCCTGGAGATGCCGCCTCTTTGCTGCAGGCTACGTAAGATTTTTTCCATTGTTAAAATTGTTATCCTATACAAAATAATGGAGAACTCTACTTTGTATCCAAATAGATTGATAAACATTTCTACCATACCGCCTGTAGTTATAATACCTTAGTTTTAATATTCATATTAAATTATGATATAATCTATGAATTGGCAACAAAATTATAAGGATGAGTATAATCCCACAAGTCCATGCTATCTTGTTTGACAAATTCATGACTCAAATATCTTTAGGTGATGAATGTATCTTAAAGTTGAGGCTGGAAAACCCAAACTGCCTGGCTACATCTGACACAGCATGTTATTCACAAATACACTGAACAACAAGATTAGATTTGAATAGCGCCTTTCACAATGGTTTGGGAAATAAGTAGGATTCTTACACTTAAGAATCCTTCACTGTCCCAAGAAATGAACAAGATAAAGTTAGGTAGCCAACGGACAACACTTTTCGTGTTTTACAATGTAAATAAGAAATATTGCATTTGATATGGTGCTCCTGTAATCAAAATATCTCATAGCGCTCCACAAATAGTTAATGTCAAGTATAGGGATGAGGCATTTGAAGACAAATGCAGCAGCCATGATGTGCATGACAAATTTATCTGGGAGACTGTTAGCCACGATTTTGAGAGAAACTCCCTTCTCGTTTTGAATAGTGCCACAGGATCTTTGTATCTACCTGAAAGGCAGACAGAACCTGTACAAGAATAATAATCTTTGCATTTGATTTGGTGCCTTATCATTTGTTCGAGACGTCTTAAAGCACTTCACAGAATATACTGTAAAGTGAATTGACTGTATATTTTGTATATTTTGTGGGGCGAAACATGACAGCCAATTGCGCATAGTAGTCACACAATAAACAATTGAGTGACCAAATTATTTTTAAAATTTATTTTTGTTTTGAAGAGATTTATTACACCTGGAAGATCTTCCAATCGACCAACAACTGGGTTCTTACTTACTGCTAAGTAAATAGAAGTGTGTGGAGTAAGGAAACTTGCCCAACTTTTCGCCCTGCTAGGAATCAAACCCAGGTCTCTTGCTTGCAAGGCAAGTGCTCTAACCAACACGCTACAGGACTTTCTGTTTGATGTCTTATTTGAAGTACAGCATCCTCACCACTTAATTGCATTTCTACCTGATGGTTTTGTTGAGTTGTCAATTGACCACATGACTGAAATTAAGCTTGTCAGATGAAGGTGCATAAGCCATGAGAAATTCCTAAAAAAACACATGGCCAACTCTGATTAGCACTACTTTCCTGGGAAGGTAAATGCAAGCAATAGTTGGACTGGTTTGGAAACAGTGCTCATCAGTCTCTAATGGCCATGCATGGCCAGTTAAGTATAGTACAACATGATGAAAAGAAATTTTCAATTATTTCTGTTTGAAGCTGCTTTTACACTTGTGCCAAAGTTACCCCACTGTGTAACCAGAGAAATATTCCTAACTAATTGACAGTCCTATTCTGATTCTTCTGGCTCTGTCCCAATGTTTTGCAGTCCTGACGGGAAAGTTGGGTTAAGACACGATTGAGTTTTGATACAACACTTTACAGATTCCAAATAGTTTCTAAAATAATTCATTTAGTAAATGTCATACTATTTGAAGTGTCCTCAATTAAATGTGACGTAGAAGATCTGTAATATAATGCAACTTATAAGTCTTATCATATAGTAGCAATAGCTTAAAAGGAAAGTATTACTACACTAAGGGCCACTTGTGATGCTTCTTTTGGCTGAATTATGACTGTATCATTTACAGCGTGACCACAAGGCATGTAAATCAATGGGACCCTCCACTGTGTCTCCAACTGTCACATCAGCGCACTGAATGTTTGGTGCCGTAACCTTTTGAATATTTCAAAATGTCCTACCAGAAATAAATTATATGGTATTTATTTCATCCCTGCTAAAAATATTGAGTGTATTACGCAGAAGTATGTTGTGTGAACTTGTCCTAAACAGTTAGTCAACAACAGATCAATGATTGGACAAGGGAAATATATATTAGAAGTTGTTGCTGTGTAACTATAATAATCCTTTGATATAGTGCCTATAGCATCAAAACATTCACAAAGTACTTCACAAGCACTTGCTGTCTAATGTAGTGACTGGGTATTTTTGTAGGCAAATGTGGCAACCAATTTGCATATAGTAATATTCCACAAACAGCCATGAAGTGAATGATATAGTTGTCTGGATGTTTACAGCCAGGACAACAGGAAAGCTTCCTTCTCTTTTTTAAATAGAGCCATGGGGTCTTTGATATTCATCTGAAGATGACACCTTCAACAATTCCCTGAAATGTCATTATACTATGAACTCAAGAATGTGGAGATTATAATGGAATAGAAGAAAGTGCTAAAAGCGACTTCATTAGTGCTTCCTGTGCATAGTGCACTTGAACACTATGCACAGAAAGCTGACCAGTTACAACAACAACAACAAAGTTACATTTGTATAGCACCTTTCATGTCGGGAGGACATCCCAAGGGGCTGGACAGACAGAGTTTCAGACCCGACCTGAGGGTCGGGTTGGGGGAGGGTGGAGGTAAGAAGGGGAAGCAGGGATCGCAGGGAAAGCACGATCGAAGAGGAGGGTCTTGAGGTGGATCTTGAAGGTGGCGAGGGAGGGGACGAGACGGAGGGACTGCGGGATGGAGCTCCAGAGGGTGGGTGCAGAGTGGTGGAAGGCTCGCCCGCCAATAGTGGGGTGAGCAAGGCGGGGTACGTGAAGCAGGCCAGAGCCCGCTGAGTGGAGGGAGCGGACAGGATGGTAGGGGATTAGGAAGTCGGAGAGGTAGGGGGGAGCAAGACCATGGAGGGCTTTGAAGGTGAGAACCAGGATCTTGAACTGTATCCTCTGTGTGATGGGAAGCCAGTGGAGTTGGGCAAGGATAGGGGTGCTAGGGTCACAGAGCCTAGTGTGGGAGAGGACATGGGCTGCAGAGTTCTGGATGATCTGCAGCCTGTGAAGGGAGTTGTTGGGGAGGCCAAGCTGTGAGTTTGCATAATCGAGCCAAGAAGTAATGAAGGCGTGTATGAGGGTTTCGGGGGCCTGAGGTGTGAGACAGTGTCAGAGCTGGGTGACGTTACGGAGGTGGGGGAAGGCAGAGTGAGTCATGGCGCAGATGTGGGATAGAAAAGATAGTGGAGGGTTGAACAAGTCCCCAAAGTTCTGGACTGGCTTAGTAAGGTGGAGTGTGCAACCATGGATGATGATACTGTCAGCGCCTGAGGTGAGGAGGCGCTGACGGGAGCCAATCAGGAGAGCCTCGGTCTTGTTGACGTTCAACTGAAGAAAGTTAGTTCTCATCCAGGACTTGGAAACTGGAAATGTACTTCTAATATACCACAGGTCCAATCAGACAATAAGCCGACCTGCACTAAATCAGTGCACATTAAAATGGGATTGGCTTGTTCACTGTTTCTTTCCCCCCTCTTTCTCTAAAAACGCATTGAACTGCCTTTTAAACCCATTATACTATTCAATCTACAGCCTTCCATGGTAACTTATTCCGTAAATGCGTTATGGTTTGGCTAAAAATATTCTGCTTGATTTCCAACTTCCCGATTTTTATCTTGCATCTCTTGGAACAAACCCAATTTCCTTACGCTTTCATGACAAGTTAAATTCCAGATATCTTAGTTTTTTTTATCTATATAACTTCTCAATGATAAAAATGTCCTTCTGATAATCAAGTGATCAGACGTACACATAAGTAACAAGTTGAAAAGTCGCTCTCCTATCTCGTACTACTTAAATGATTTTAACTTTAATTCTCTCTCCCCCAACCCCCCAATCATAATAGTGCATCATTCCACTATAAAATACAACCACTATATCTCATAATAAATCCTGTGAAATGCAATAAGCCATCCTCCTGATGTCAGAGGTGCTATATTAAAAGCAAGACTATTATTATTATCATCACACTTGATACATGGGAGGGTGACTGGAGCTTCAGCCTTGAGAAGTACAATTTGCGAAAGATGTGTATAGTTATGTGTATAGTTATTCTGGTTTGTTTCTCCTCGATACCCAGCCACGAGGTAGTGAAGATGACTGGCAATCTCCTACAATGTCAGCCAGATGGCAATCGTTTATGTGAGCTTTGATAGTGAGTTAACAAGTTATTTAATCATCAGCTGAGCCTGATACCATCCTTATCCAAAAAAACATTCAGACACTTACAACAGGGGGATCACTGGATAGTAATCAAGAATGAGAACTCTGGCTGATATTGTCTCTCCTGACCCAGTAGTGTTGAGATCAGTTGTAGCTCCCATTCCCTTGCCCTACCTAAAATCAACTAAAACATTACATATCAAGGAACTAACCTGGGACCTTGTCAAACTGTATGGTTCAACTACACTCTGGATAAACTTACTGAGGCATTACAGGAGCAAATCATCGTTCATTTTGTTGATCTTATTTATGAAACAACAAGATTTCATTGATAGAGCGCCTTTCACATCGGGAGGATGTCCCAAGGCGTTGGACAGTTGGGTCGGGACCCGAGCAGGGGGGAACTGGTCAGGGTGAGGGGAGGGAAGGGAGGGAGCGAGGAGGGGGTAGGGAGTCGAGAGGGGAGCTGAAGGCACGGTCGAAGAGAAAGGTCTTGAGACCGGCTTTGAAGGAGGAAAGGGAGGAGGCGGCGAAGGCACTGGGGGATGGAGTTCCAGAGCCTCGGGGCTGAGAGGCTGAAGGCCCGGCCACCGATGGTAGGGCGGTTGGGGCGGGGGATGTGGAGCAGACCGGAGCCAGAGGAATGGAGGGTACGGGCAGGTAGGTAGGGGGATAGTAAGTCAGAGAGGTAGGAGGGAACAAGACCGTGAATGGCCTTGTAGGTAAGGATGAGGATCTTGAATTCGATCCTCTGGGGGATGGGGAGCCAGTGGAGGCGAGCGAGGGTGGGAGTGATGTGGTCCTGGTGCGGGACAGTACACGAGCTGCAGAGTTCTGAATGACCTGCAGCCTGTGGAGGGAGGTGCCGGGAAGGCCGGCGAGGAGAGAGTTCCCATAGTCCAGCCTTGAGGTGATAAAGGCGTGGACCAGTGTTTCAGCCGCGTGATGGTCATTTTCGCTGCATGATAGTCGCTCGCTGGTAAGCAGTAAAGTCTGACTCAGTCTCGACAGATTTATAAATGAACGAACTAACAATAATCTATGCTTGAGCAACCATTTAAACATTGATAAAGTTAATGCTGGGAAGGCCGGCGAGGAGAGAGTTCCCATAGTCCAGCCTTGTGGTGATAAAGGCGTGGACCAGTGTTTCAGCAGCGTGAGGGTTAACTGTATAAGTCGATGTAGTAGAATTATATACATTGTGATATTTATACATAAGGATGTTTATGTACAGATACATTTAAAAATCAAACCAAACTGTCCTGCTCTTAAACATTACCAGAATCCTGACTCTGATTGGCCATAATCACATCTGCTACTTTAAGAAATCAACTGTGACAAACTTATCATTGTGTACAGATCCATAGTTAAACCAGGAAAGCAGAAGTCATCAATTATTGCTGATTGAGTGAGTTATCAGATCTCCAACATCAGCCTGTAAACCAATTTATACGATAAATTGAGATGGTATCAATGGGATGTTTTGCAGCGAGGATTGAAAGCTGATCTTAAAATAAATGACGCAGAGGCAAATCATCAAGTGATAGGAATAATTATAGTGTGTCAAATCAAAACCCTCTTTTATGAATGTTTAAATGGTTGCTCAAGCATAGCTTATTGTTAGTCCGTTCATTTATAAATCTGTCGAGACTGAGTCAGACTTTACTGCTTACCAGCGAGCGACTATCATGCAGCGAAAAATTAAGTCACATACCCTCTCAAAACACCTGGAAAATGTTTTGCTCTGGAAATAGGAACCTGGATCAACTTGATCAATCTTAACAATTCTGCCATGGTGCAAGAATGCAGATGATCCTATTTATTTGAACTGAATAACCCAGTTTCCTTAACTCTGAGGTTACAATCTGTACTGTTACACATAGACAACATTCTTGCAGATAGCAAGTAGCTGACAAACAAAATGCTTTGACCCATGCACTCATTCTGCATTTAATGAAAATAATAATAATCTTTGGATTTATTTGATATAGCACTTTATCACATCTTCGAGATGTCTCAAAGCACTTCACAGAATATCCTGTAAAATGAATTGACTGTATATTTTGTGGGCAAAACACGGCAGCCAATTGCGCGCAGCAGTGTCCCACAAGCAGTCGTGGATTGAAGCGACAAATTTCTTGTTATTTTTTTTGAAGGAATTATTACCCCCGGAAAAGCGATCTGCCACTTGACTAAAGGCCGGGTTCCTACTTGCTGCTAGGTAAACAGAAGCATGTGGAGTAAGGAAACTTGCCTAACATTTCGCCCTGCCGGGAATCAAGCCCAGGTTTCTCGCTTGCGAGGCGAGTGCTCAAACCACTGAGCTACAGGACTCCACTTTAAGCTTTGCAATGAGCTTTGTTATTATACCAGATGGTGTTCTTAGTGGGACAGCAAAAATTCTCCACAACCATACATTACTGACTTGAAACTAATAAAGCTATATCGGTACAGTATTTCAATAGACTAAAATGGCACTGGTCTTCCCAGGGTTAGGTAGAGGAAAAGACTCTCGGTGGGATACCGTCAGTGTTTAAATGGAGAGACTATCAGGAGGTAAGTGATATGTCATGGTCACAGTTGTTACTGGGATGCTGACCCCAGGGTCTTGGCCAGTAGGGCAAAAATAAATATGCAGCCTCAAAATATATCTGTAAAATGTTCACTTTTTACTGGCATAAAACACCAGAAACTAGACAGCTTACGACTATACTTTTCCCACATACAAAAAACACCATAGTTTCTGTAGGAATTTAAAAGCATACCAGCCAGTATATTTATCACTAGTGATAATTATCACATCACTTAACGCACCGTTGATTCCTTATGATTAAGCTATTGGAGGCAATGATAAAGATTCCAATGGCTGAAGTCTTGTTCAGTCATATCACCATGTCCATAAATGATTCTAAGCAGAACTCAGCAACTAATACCCAGCAACATATCCAATGTAGTTCTAATTTTTTTCTTCTTATGGGCTTTGTTTTTTTTAAATCCACAGAAACAGCTGAGACAGGGTCAGCACCCAGCAACAACTGCAACCGTGACTGGTAGCTCAAATGTGATAATCAGGGTTAGAGCTACATGTGAATTCCATTTGTTCATTTTGCAGAGTATGGTATGTTGAAGTGTCCCCAGCTGAGCTTTCAGAGGAGCTCCTGAGACCACATACAAATGCATTACGTTCATGTGCTGTGTGCTTTTATACAAGCCTGAGTTAACAAACACTCAACAGGCTTTAGAAGCCAATTTGACCCATATTTACAATTCCTTTTAACCCACATTTATGTCCTGTACATTTCTGAACACCGCATATGATCATGCACATGTTTTAATGTGAAAATGTTTATACTCAGCTGAATGAACTATCAGCTTTTGAACCCTAATCTGAGTGGGTCTTGCTTTGTGTGGCAGCTTGGATATTGGACTTTGATAATAGGCTTTCTCATTTTAAGGGCACATCACCACTGTTCAGGGGAGCATCTCCCTTTTGTGTCTTTAATGTACCTGCATTGTCTCAGCAGAAGAGAGCAGCAGAGAGCACTCAGACAACAGTTAGCCTAAAACATGATCCCACTGCAGCATTGTGCAGACAGCCAGCAACTTATTGATTGATGCCCCACTCATGCTTGGGCACATAGCCTAGTTTTACATGTCAATTAAAGGAGTGATGGTATTGTCCAGAGCTTTTGCTTGCTCGGTCAGATATCTGACACATGCACAAACACATTGCCTTATCTTAAGAGTCTTCACAACAAATGACTGAGAACTCCATATGTTTGCTTTCTGTTTGTCTGGTATGAAGTGTACACTTCATACCTGGGTATCTTGTTTGACCCTGAACTGTCCTTTCAACCCCACATCCGCGCCATGACCGGCACTGCCTACCACCACCTCCGCAACATTGCCAGACTTTGCCACTGCCTCACCCCTCAGGCTGCCGAAACCCTCACCCACGCATTCGTCACATCAAGGCTCGATTACGGGAACTCCCTCCTCATCGGCCTTCCCAACTCTTCCCTTCACAAGCTGCAGATCATCCAAAACTCTGCAGCTCATGTACTCTCACGCACCAGGCTCCGTGACCCCATCACTTCCACCTTCGCCCGACACCACTGGCTCCCCATCCCCCAGAGGATCGAGTTCAAGATCCTCGTCCTCACCTTTAAGGTCATCCATGGCCTTGCCCCCTCCTACCTCTCTGACCTGCTGACTCCCTACCAACCTGCCCACTCTCTCCGTTCAGCGGGCTCCAGCCTGCTCCACGTATCCCGCCTGACGCACCCTACCATCGGTGGCCGGGCTTTCAGCCTCTCTGCCCCCACACTTTGGAACTCCATCCCACGGTCCCTTCGCCTCTCTTCCTCCCTTGCCTCCTTCAAGGCTGGTCTTAAGACCCTTCTCTTGGACCATGCCTTTGGTCTCCCTCCCACCTCTCTGCCTTCCCTCATCTCTACACCACCCCTCCCACATGCTCGGACCCCAACACCTGACCATTCAGCACTTTCGGACATCCTCCCGATGTGAAAGGCGCTCTATAAATGTAATTTTGTTATTGTTGTACACTTTCTCCCCAGAGGAATGTATCCTACTTAACTATATCTGGAAAATTCCAGATGCAGGATTGCTGCATCCAGGAAAGCTGTAGAGCTACTTCAGATACCAGACTGCCGAGACCTCTACAAAATTACTGTGGATAGACTTGATTACAATAATTTATCATCAGCCATATTACTTTGGCATCAACTCAGCCCCAGGATAGCCACAAGCTGGTTATTACATTAGACACCTCACAAGTACAGGTTTGACACTATTTGAAAAGAGAAGGGAGTTTCGCCCATTGTCCAAGTTAGTAATCCCCTAGATGAAATATTGGTCATTCAATATTGAAAAGTGATCCTCCAATTGACTAGCACCCGGGATCCTACTTAGTGCTCGGTAAGCTGAGGCGAGTTGAGTAAGTAAACTTGCCCAACGTTTTGCCCTGCCGGAAATTAGTCCTATTGTTGCAATATGAGTGCTCTGACCACTAAACTATGTCATGGCACGGAGTCGGGTAGAAAGGACAGTTGAAGGTCAAACAAGATGCCAAGGTTCTGGACTGGCTCAGTGAGGTGGAGTGTGCATCCTTGGATATGACATCAAGGTTCGCTGGATGTGTTATTAATTCAATTAACTGTTCATGTTTCATAACATTGCTTACATCCTTTGAATAAACAGCACATCAAATGGTTTGCCCAATATGCTTGTTTACCATGTGATGTGAAAAATTAAAAATAACAGCAACCAAATTACATTTGTATAGCGCCTTTCACATCAGGAGGATGTTCCAAGGCACTGAACAGACAGAGTTTCGAACCCGAGCTGGGGGTCGGGATCGGGGAGGGTGGAGGACAGTGGGGGAAGCAGGCAGATCGAAAGCATGGTCGAAGAGGAGGGTCTTGAGATGGGTCTTAAGGAGGCAAGGGAGGGGATGAGGTGGAGGGACTGCGGGTTGGAGTTCCAGAGGGTGGGGCAGAGTGGTAGAAGGCCCTCCTGCCAATAGTGGGGCGAGTGAGGTGGGGGACATGAAGCAGGCCGGATCCCGCTGAGCGGAGGGAGCGACCAGGATGGTAGGGCGTTAGGAAGCCACAGAGGTACGGGAGAGCAAGACCATCTTGAACTGAATCCTTTGTGTGATGGGAAGCCGGTGGAGTCAGGCGAGGATGGGGGTGATAGTGTCGCAGAGCCTGGTGCGGGAGAGGACACGGGCTGCAGAGTTCTGGATGATCTGCAACCTATGGAGGGAGGAGTTGGGGAGGCCGACAAGCAATGAGTTTGCATAGATGAGCCTCAATGTAATGTATGAGGGTCTTGGTGGCCTGCGGTGTGAGACAGTGGCGGAGCCGGGCGATATTGCGGAGGTGGGAGAAGGCTGAGTGGTTCATGGCGCAGATGTGGGGTGGAAAGATAATTGAGAGTCAAACAAGATGCCAAGGTTTTGGACTGGCTTAGCAAGGTGGAGTGTGCAACCATGGATGGTGATGCTGTCAGTGCCTGAGATGAGGAGGCATTGACGGGAACCAATCAGGAGAGCCTCGGTCTTGTTGATGTACAACTGTAGAAAGTTAGCTCTCATCCAGGACTTGATGTCTGACAGACATTCTGTCAGGACAGCAGTGGTCCTGGAGCCAAGGGTGGAGGTAGAGAGGTACAGTTGGGTGTCATCTGCATACATGTGGAAGTTGATCCCATGTCTGGGGATGACGTCCCCAAGAGGCAGCATATAGATATTGAAGAGAAGGGGACCAAGGACAGAGCCTTGAGAAATTGCGGGGCTAGAGGAGAAACAATATGTGGAGATGAAGTGGAGGCAGCGTGAGAGGTACCAGTCAAGGACAGAGCCGTGAAGGTTGAGGTGAGAGGAGAGGCAATGGATGAGGATAGAGTGGTCGACGGTGTCGAAGGCAGTAGAGAAGTCAAGGAGAACGAGGAGGCAGAAGGAGCCCTGGTCGCAGATGGACAGAATGTCACTTTGACTGGGGCTGTTTCTATGCTGTGGGCAGCACAGAGGGGTTCGTGAAGGGACAGGAGGGAGTGAAGCTGGGAAGCAACAACTCGTTCCAGGACCTTGGGAGAGGAAAGGGAGGTTGGAGATGGGGCAGTAGTTTGTGAGTAGAGATGGGTCCAGGGAGGATTTTTTAAGGACAGGAGTGATGACGGAGGTTTTTAATAGGGTGAAAACAGTACCAGTGGACAGGGAAAGGTTTATGATGTCTGTGAGTAGAGGGGAAAGGAGGTGGAGCTGGGAATAAGGTTAGGGGTAGGCATGGGGTCAAGGGAGCAGGTGGTCGGTTTCATGCAGGTTATGAAAGTGATAAGATAGGAGGGGGAGACAGGTTCCAAGGTGTGGAGGGAGGGATGGGTAGGGGGCAGGATGGAAGGGGGAGATGGGGAGATTGTAGCAGATGGAATGGCAGAGGTAGCTGGGCGGATCCCCCCGACTTTGAATTCGAGGAAGTCCAGCATCGCCAGGCAGTTGCCATTTGAAATGAAGATGGGCAAGGCATGAGCAGGTGGGTGGAAGAGCCTGTTGGTGATGGAGTAGTGGAGCCTGGAGTTGTCCTTGGCCTCCAAGATTGTCTTAGAATAGAACGACAATTTAGCAGAGGCGAGGGCAGAGCAGTAAGGCTTCATAATGTCCAGCCAGATCTGCCGATGGGCCGTTAAGTTTGATTTAAGCCAGGTACATTCAGCGGCATGCATCTGTGCTTTAAGGGAGCGGAGGTGGTTGGTGTACCATGGTTTCTTACGTGAATAGGATACGGTTCGGGAAGAGAGGGGAGCAAGGGAATCGAGAGTAGAGGGAGCTCTGGACAAGAGTGACCGAGGATAGGTCATTGCGGGAGGAAGAACAGGGGGGGAGGAGTTCAGATGACTCTAAGGCAACTGAGTGGGAGGAGGGCAGGGGGGATTTTTTTCCAGGAGCAGTAGGACATGGAGGTGTGTTCGGTGGAGTTGGGGAGAGAGATTGAGGAGTTAAGGGAGATGAAGTGAAGGTCCGAGATCGCTTTGTCAATGATGGTGAGGTCCGAGACGCTGAGGCCCCGAGTGATCACCGGGTCAGGGGGGTGACCATGGACGTTGGTGATGGAATAGATGTGGAGTGAGAGTTTGAGATAAGGGAGGAGGAGTCAGCAGGAGGGGGTGAAATGAAGATTGAAGTCGCCATGGATGAGGAGGCATTCGAAGCAGAGGGAGAGGGAAGATAGGAGGGTGGAGATGTTGGGGATGAAGATGGGGGAGGGCTTGGAGGGTGCGGTAGAGAAGGAGAATTTTGAGGGAAAGGTTGGAGGGGTGATAAAGGATAAGGTGCTTAAAGGAGGGGAAGGTCCCAGAGAAGTAAGGGTATAGGCCGAGTGGGGACGGGGAGATGAGAGCCACACCACCACGGCGGTTAGGTCGTGGGGTATGATGGAAGGTGTAGCCAGGTGATGTGTCCTCTATCAGGGGGAAGGTGTCGCCTGGAGTGATCCAGGTTTCAGTGAAGGGGAGAATGTCGATGTTTTCATTGACGATAAGGTCTTGGATGGTGAGTGTTTTGTTGGAGAGGGAGCGGACATTTTGTAAGCTGATGTGGCGGGGACAGTTGGTGGTGAAATGTGGGGGCAAGTGGGGGGAGGGGACGGACTGACAGGGAGGGTGGGGATGTGGATCAGGGAGGAGAGGTTAGTCCCCGTGGTCAGGGACCGATGAAGCTTGCGGCGAGAATGGGGAATAAGACAGTCAGAATGGCTGCTGTAGGACAGCGAGCGGCATCTGCCACGGTGGGCCCGACGGAGGATTCGCAGGCTGGAGCAGTGGGAGACTGTGGGATGGTCGAGCAGGGATAGGAGTCAGGGAGGGTGGTGGGAGAGGAGGACCGAGCGGGAGTAGTGGAGGGTAGAGGACAGGGGTGGGAGCATTATGGCAAAGCAAATGGCCGGGGTTGGGGGAGTGGGTGGATCAGCGAGGCATGGTTAGCCTGCTAGTGAGGGTCATCATGGGGAGAGGGGTCACTCTTATAGTCCCAGTGAGTCCAGGCTGAGAAATTCAAAGATGGCGGGCGGATGTGACGTCATGTGGCAAATGGTCTCTGGGGGGATCTTGACCAGGAGAGTCAGCGATGGCCACGGTGGTGAATCTCATGTTGGCTCTGCATGGCTCAGGTCCTTGGTCCCCGCGTTGGAGCTGGACACCTTTGTGGCTTCGGACTCCACGCTGGTACTGGCCTCGAGCCCCGCTTAGCTTCGCTCACGTGTAAGCCAGGGGACCCGCTCCAGGCGTCGAGTTGAGACCTCGCTCCAGGCATCGCTTGTTTGAAGTCGTCTCAGTCCCCGTTCCAGGCCACCCGCCGCGGGAAGCCTCGTCCAAGAACTCCAACCCTCTCCCGCTCAGCTCCAACGGGATACGATTCAGCCCACTTGCCAGGATTGCAAAAAACCTCACGATTTCAGCCCACCGCCATTTTGTCCTAAAATAAGGCCAAACAATTACTTCAGATTTTGAACTATATCAATCGAGACACCTGAAACATTAATAGAGTTACTATAGACTAAGTAGCAAAGTTCAGTGTTGTCACAGATGAGATACATTTTATTGTTTTTGCTGTGATATCAGGGAATGTCCAAACTGATACATTGGTGTTAGTTTAGATCTTCAGGGAATGACAGTGGTTTAGTGCAGATTTCTCTCATGGGTAAATGACAGTGAAGCAGTTTTTCATGTTTAACTGTTCAGGGTATTCTGCTGTGTCCGCATAAGGTTAGACAGACCTATAAAACTTAAAATTGAAGAGCTGAACAACTAGGCACAAGCTATACATAAATCATGCAAGGAAATGATAGAGAAGTACAGGCAGAAACAACAGCTATGGCTCAGGAATACAAATCAAAATGATAACCTTACAATAACTGCAATATCACTATTTCCATGGGTCAGTAGTTTCATAAATCCCACTGAGCGCCACAATAGCTGCTGGATAGATTATATTTCTCTTCTTTTGGAGCCAAGAGTTTATCTTCTGGTTTCTGACCATGGCAACGTGCAGTTGTAACATGAATTATCCTTTGATTGATAAAAGCTATTTGAAGTTGCCTGCCCAGTGCTTTTGCGCCCCCCCCCACTTCCTACCTTACAATAATAATAACAACATCTGATACAGTTCCTCATCAAGTAATTGAAGGTCTCAAAATGCTTCACAGGATTTTACTGTGAGGTGTAATGGCTGTTTTATTTGTCCCACAAATAGCCATGAATGAATGATAATTTTTTTTATTAATCTGAAGGATTGTTGGTTGGGACACTGGAAGAAATTCCCTCCTCTTTTCTCTGAATAGAGCCATTGCATCTTTAACTCCACCTGAACTTCCTGTGGGAAGAAGATGCAAGTGCTCTGTGCAACTAAATTAAAGGTTTACTAGCAAAGGTTTTATTGCTCTCAATTCTATTAGTTAATTTTACACAAAATGATTCTCCTTCTTTGAGACCATAACGCTGAAAAGGGAATGGATAAATATTTGAAGAACACCATAAGGTGTGTAGGGAACACTATAAGAGTGTGTAGGGAAAGAACGGAGAATTTGGATGAGTAATTAATTCCAGTTGACGTGAAATAGTCTCTTTCCTTCTGTAATTCTTTGAATCTAACTTGTAATCTTTGTTTCTCCTATTTACCTCAGTTGAGATATCTTTTACGATAGGATGTTAGAATTCCTGATTTTTTTCTATTTATAGATCTACGCATCATCCATAACAATAAAACTCGCGGCCTCATCATGTTGAAATGTTTCATAGCTATTGAATGTTTTTTCTGTAAAGTGAATTTGTAGGTCAGCATGCAGCCAATTTGTGATTTGTGTCTAATGTCTAACAAACAGGCATGAAGGGAATGACCAATGTTTTATTTGGAGAATTGTTGTACAGAACACCTGGAGAGATTTGCTTCTCTTTTCGAATAGTGCAATGCAATTTTTAACACCTACAGCAGATAGGTGCTTGGATGGCACTTCCAATAATGCAGCAATCCTCTATTATTGTATTGAGGTGGTAGCCTGGACTATGAGGACAAAGTCCTAATATAGGGCTTGAACCCACACATTTCTGACTCGGAGGCAAGAGTGATACCAACTGAGCCAAGTTGACACCCAAATTCCAAATCTCAAACAGGTATGCCTATTTACTTTAAGGTGTGATCATCTGAGTACTTTACATACCGAGGTCAGAGAGCATCACAGATGAGAACATGGCTAATCTTATTAAAGGAATAAGCTATGACAAATAATTAGGTAAGGATCTTCAGCCTCAAAAAGAGATGTCTGGAGGGAACCTCAAATATAAGATGTTTAATGTTACAGTGAAATAAACATGGACAAATACTTTCTGGTGATAGTAGAGTAGGTTTAAGGTGGTGAAGGGCAAGTTTAGGATATACACTCCAAGAACACCAACACAAATTGCAATTATATAGGGCCTTTCACGTCAGGAAGTAAGCGGTATTTTCTTCACAGCAGGTAAATCAGACAGGAGATCAGGAAGTGTGGTAAATGGCAGGATATTGACCCACTTATGTAGCAGCTTGAATGTTGTAACTCTAAAATGGTTGGGTGTATATTCTAGAGGAATGAGATCAAACGAGCTAGACGGCTTTCTTTATTTGTACCTCTCATGATCTTTAGCCCCTCCCATGTCAGTATTATTGACTTGCCCAGAAGATCAACTCCTTATTCTCAATTGCTTGGTTCCTTGATGTATTAAGCTATTCTCAATGGCAATGAACCTGATGCAAGTGTCAGCACCCTTCAGCTACTAAACACCTTCACACGCTGCCAGGATCAGATCACATGGCCAGTCACCAGACCTCTCCTGATTCAGCTCCTAATTTATTGCTCTATTTTTACATTCAACTTTCTTAAGTACCAAATGTATGTCCCTTTTAAACATACTAACATTGTTACATTTGTTAAATACAACTTGGATTCTAAACTACACTTAATCCTCAGAGATATTAAAGCCCACCAATTTAAGTGCCTACTGAATACATATAGTTATATTCATATTACTCTTGGTGCTAATAATGGAACCTACCTGATGGTTGGTGTGGGAAATACTATTCAGTGAGGCTCAGAGCCCTCCTGCTTCCAATCCCACTGATTTTCAGCACTGGAGCCTACTAGTACTTGCAAAATCAAAATCCACTGAATGCCAGTGCCTTATAAGTTTATGTGACAGTCCTGGATAACATTCAGGATGTGAATGGGCAGTTATTAACTGTTCCTTCTGGCACTTCACAATAATTCTGGAGTTATCTACAGTAAGTACTACAATGTTGAATAACAATGCAACTCTCAATTTTTGAATAGTATCATCATGGAATCTTTAACAACCAGAGTGAAACATTAGGCAGACAGGACCTCTGTTTAATGTTTCATTTGAAAGACAACACCTATGACAATGCAGTGCACTCGAAGCGTGAGTTTAAAGTCAGAGTATACAAGGCCTGATGAGTGGCTTGAAACCACAGTCTTCTGACTCAGAGGCACGAGTTGTACCATTGATCCAGGCTGACACACTTAGCTGAATTGTCATCCAGCTTTGTGAAAGATATCTGAATCTACTGAATCATTCGTAACAATGACAAGAGGAGGGCTTTTTCCCCCAGTGGCAAATTGTGTTTTTTTGGGTGGAGAAGCAAAATATACAGATGGAGGTGAATTATGATTTTTTAAAAATTATCAGCTTGTGATTTTTCAAAATTAAAAATATATACTTCAGCCCGAAATGTATTTTTGAATTAAACATTCTTTGAGAAAGGAAAAAAGGAAAAGGTTACGACGAAAGGCAGGGGCATGGGACTAAACGCAAAAGTCTTTCAGAAAGCTGGCACAGGCAGGATGGCTGAATGGTTTTATTTTGTACAATTAAAATTCTATGATTCTTGCGAGGAGAGGGTGCTAACCACTATGCTACGGGGTTCAACAGGGTTTAATATGCGAGTTGGGTAAACAATCCATTTGCAAAATTTGTGCACAGAGAATACTGCAAGTGCCTTTAATTGTAGCAAATTCTTTAATTCAGACTAATTTGTAAACTGGTTCGTTGAAAGGTTGACTTCCAAGTTAAGACTGAATTGAAGAATTCTTCAGTTTTACAAAATCATGAATTTTAAGTGAATCAGTCTTGCAGACTAAGACTAGATGGAATTTAGGACTCACGGTATAGGAGTGTAGAAGGATCAAATCATATAGTTTTCAAAGCTATAAAGTGAATAAGTGTGAGGTTCCCTCACTATTTTTTTTCACAATTTAAACAAAATTTAATTTAAAGCAAATAGCTAATTTCTTCCAACAAGTTTTTAAACTGCCAAAATAACAGAACAATTTCTTAACATTATTAATTCAGATTTTCTCTAAGTAATACTGATTAGAAAATACTTGGAGTGTTTGAAAATCAGGGTTGCAACTTTTTCCCCACAAATTTATGCTCCAAAGTCTTGAATTTGTTATAGGTCCCACAGAACAGAATACGTTGCAAATATTTTACATTGAATTCACATTTTCGGTGACGTTGTTTCACTATAACAGAAGCTGACTGAACATTGCTGAACTGATTGAAACTCATAAAATTCAACCTCTGATATAGTAAACAATCCAGTTTGAAATTATAATATTTTCAACATTTCTCTTGTGCACAATATTGCAAGGTTTGTTTTGTGCTCCTTCAATATTGACAGGTAACTGCTTCAGCCTGATTGCTACAAGAGGTCACATTCTGAAGAAAGTAGGTGAGTTATTAGCCCAACTCACAAATTAGACCTAAAAAAACGATCAAGGCTGATAACTACAGATCCCAGACATAGAAACTAACTGGCATCTGCAATGCAGCTCCAAAGTGTTCCTATTTGGAGCTGCATCAATGCTTAGTGCTCTCTTGTGGAAGAGCCGTTGAGTGGTATCTCCTCCAAAAGTTTGGTAGCGAGTCTTCAGAGATATCTGTCAAAAGATTAAAAAGCACATATGGGTGAAAATTCTATTATGTATTTGCATAGTGCCTTTTGTGAAGTGTGATTATAAATGTGAAATCATATTTGTGGCTGATGAAGCCAAAGATGATGTCTCTAATGCTGAAGGAAGTGTTTACCCCATTGTTGCCAGCTTGTCATTGAAAGCACTGTCTTGCAAGCTTCCCTCTCATTTATTTGGGGCTTGAACCCATAACTTTCTGGCTTAAGGATGAGAGAGCCAGGCAGTCATCATACATTGCCGTATACGTGAGGGAGCAGGGGTATTGGAAATGGAAATGAGAGGCTTATGTGGAGTATAAACACTGACACAGACCAATTGGGCTGAATGGCCTATTTTCATGTCATATTACTGTATGTAAATCAAAACTGGATTGAGCTTTTCACAATCCTGCACTGCCTTAAATTTGAAGTGCAGAATGGTCTCACGGGCTAAGGGGCTGGGTGGGAGTGGTGGTCTACAACAGGAGAGACCAAGTCTGTACAGTATTTTAGTGGGTATTTTAATAATAATAATAATCATACTTCCTCCAAAACTCAAAGTTGGAGAGCAATACATTCACCAGATTAGGACTGCAGCGTTTGAAGCGCTTTGAGATGTCTTGAAGATGTTATAAAGTGCTATATCAAATGCAAGTATTATTATCATCATAAGACAAACTAGGGCTCTTTAGTCTTGATAGAAGACATCTCAGAGGGGGCCTTATAGAGCTGTACAATATTTTAAAGTAATGAAAAAGTAAGACCAGAATAATATTTACAGATTTACCAAGAATGTAGAACAAGAACTGTATAAAGGAACCTGAAAATAAGTCAAAAAGAAATACTTAATAAACTAAATATAAATAAAAAAATGGTGATGGAGAAAATAATGAGACTCAAAATAGGCAAATCTCCAGGACCTGACAGTTTCCACCCCAGGGTGTTAAAGGAAATAGGAGAGGAAATTGCAGATGCATTGGTCATGATTTTGCAAAGCTCACTAGATTCGGGAATTGTGACCTTAGATTGGAAAATTGCCAATATCACCCCTTTATTTAAGAAGGGAAGGAGGGAGAAACCAGGAAATTACAGACCTGTCAGTTTAACGTCAGTTGTAGGGAAATTACTGGAATCCATCATCAGGGACAGATGCTACCAAGATACTTGGACAGGTATGAGCTTATCAAAGGGAGTCAGCATGGGTTTGTAAAGGGTAGGTCGGGCCTAACTAATCTAGTTGAATTTTTTGAGGAAGTCACTAAAATGGTCGATAAGAGAGTGTCCATGGATGTCATTTATATGGACTTTCAGAAGGCATTTGATAAGGTTCCACGCAAAAGATTATTAGTAAAAATAGAAGCGCACGGAATCGGAGGTAACCTTGTGACGGGGCTTCGCAATTGGTTGAGAGGCAGAAAACAGAGGGTAGGGATTAAGGGAACATTCTCTGATTGGGGGGACATAACAAGTGGTATCCCCCAGGGGTCTGTACTGGGACCTCAGCTTTTTTCCATATACATAAATAACTTGGATGAAGAAATAGAAAGTTTTATATACAAGTTTGCGGATGACACTAAGATAGAAGGCTCAGCAAGTAGTGAAGATGGGAATAGGAAGTTATAAAGAGACTTAGACAGATTAAGTGAGTGGGCAAAGCTGTGGCAGATGGAGTTCAATGTAGGGAAGTATGAGGTTAACCACTATAGACCGAAAAAAGATAGGGCAGAATACTTTCTTAACAGGGAGAAATTAAGAGCTGTGGAAGAGCAAAAAGATTTGGGTGTCTATATCCACAAATCACTAAAAACTAGTTCCCAGGTGCAAAACATAATCAAAAAGGCAAATGGTATGTTGGCCTTTATCTTGAGAGGCCTGGAACACAAAGGGGACGAAATGATGTTTCAGCTGTATAGAGAGTTAGTCAGACCCCACCTGGAGTACTGCGTTCAGTTTTGGGCACCACACCACAGGAAAGCTATTTTGGCCTTGGAGAGGGTGTAGTGCAGGTTCACCAGAATATTACTAGGCCAAAAAGGGTTAAGTTACGAGGAAAGGCTGTGTAAACTTGGATTGTATTCCTTCGAGTTTAGAAGATTGAGGGGTGATTTGATAGAGGTTTTAGGATGATAAAGGGATTTGATAGGGTGGATGCAGAAAAGCTATTTCCTATGTTGGGGGAATGCAAAACAAGGGAGCATAGTCTTAAAATTAAAACCAGACCATTTAAGAGTGAAATTAGGAAGCATTTTTTCACTCAAAGGGTAGTAGAAATCTGGAACTCTCTCCCCCAAAAGGTTATGGATGCTGGATCCATCCACACCTTCAAGAAAGAGATTGACAGATTTTTGGTAGGTCGGGGTATTAAGGGATACAGGGAGAAAGTGGGCAATTGGATGAAATTCTAGTAAAGATATAGATCAGCCATGATCCAATTAAATGGCTGAACAGGCTCGACGGGCTGAATGGCCTACTCCTGTTCCATGTTCCTATGTTCCTAACAGAGGAGCTTAGAGTTGCAAAGGGTAATTTCAGGACAGATACCAGCAAGGTTTTCTTTAACCACTGGGACAGTTGCCAGATCGGGTGGATGAGGTAAGGGCACTGGGACTCATTTATAATACAAAATGATGCTGTGATATGAGAATAGGGGTGTGGGGAGGATGGGGGTGATGGGGTGTGTGGTGGTGTTCTGGAAGGATGAGATCAGGTAGGCCAAAGAGCCTTCATCATCCAATCTCATGGCACTATTCAAAATGAGAAGGATGTTTCTCCCCGTGGCCTAACCAACAATCCCCCAAATAAAGTTGGTCATTCACTTCACAGTTGTTTGTGGAACGTTGCAGTATATCCTGTGCAGCACTTTAAGGTGTCCTCCCAACTGAAAGTTACGATATCAAACGCAAGAGCATTATTTTTCTTGTTAAAGCAGTTTTCGATCCAGCTGTCAAATTTGCTCTTAATTCAATGAGTTTTAACTTTTATTAAAATCCTCACATGAGAAACTTTACCAAATGCCTCTCAAACACCAAGTAAAGCAGTCTCACTTCTGTACAGAAATGTTCAAAGTGAAAGTGCAGTGTGTGGCTGTCTTAATGCTGCAGGATGAATCAGATGACGTAATTCATGTTGCTGGTTCACCTCAAATATGGTATCATAAGAAGGACATTGCAGGATTCTTTAGAACCGGGTCAAATAGAATCTGTTCTGAAGTACCCTAAAGCTGCAGGGGCTGTTGTCCTGCCCCACTTGCTCTAGGCTAGAATTCAAAGGACACACAGCAACATCAAAACAACTGAGCAAACCAGGTCAGTTTAATTGTGGGCAGAAAAACGACAGTCAGCAAACTCAAGAGTACGTGAGGTACATGATGTTGCGGGGAGAAATCATAATTGTTTCCTTTGCTGTCACAAGTCTGTTGCCTTTTGGAGGGAGGGAAGGGAGATCCATCTTAATACGTGCTGGTTAACTGTCTCTGAAGGCAAAAGAACTGCTTCATTCATGTCACAGGGGTGTTGGGCCTGCTGAAGGTCAGGGCTGCAGTGAGCAGCAGAGCTTTACAATCAACAGGGTATTTGAAAAGGTTTGTGCTTCCTCAGCAAGGCAAAGAAAGTCACACAACAACTAACCTCAAGCCATCAATCATGAAAGAACAAATTTTAAAGGTTTGCGTCTTTTGCACAGTGACACATGATACCTCAAACCACAGGTTGAGTAATACACAACCTTAAATCAGTGAAAATAAGGAACATAGTGACATAGAGACATCAGGAAGGTTCCATTATGGGGAAGTATAATCAGCACAGTATAAAGCTTCTTCTTGCTGATTAGTTTGTGGAATCCAAGCTTGAGAATAATAGGTTTTCAAATAATATTAATAATGTTACCTCTGCTTAAAATTTCCCTTGAGAGTTTGGTCAAGGGTGGCAACTCATGGGTAAAACCTCCCATCTTGTTCATATATATTATATATGCTTGTAGGACATTGCTGTGCGCAATTGGCTGCCGCGTTCGCCCACAAATATACAGTCAATTCACTTTACAGTGTGTTCTGTGAAGCGCTTTGGGACGTCCTCCCGACGTGAAAAGCGCTATACCAAATGCAAGGATTATTATTATATATATTATATATGCTTGTAGGACATTGCTGTGCACAATTGGCTGCTGTGTTTCGGCCACAAAATACACTATGTACCCACTTTACAATACATTCTGTGAAGTGCTTATCAACAAATTGATAAGGCACTATATCAAATGCAAGGATGATTATTATTATTATTATTAGATTGCAATCATTTGATTTCTATACCACTGCACCCAGGATCCTTTGAATATTTTGAAAATGTCTCAGCCCACTGCAGTCGCATAGGACATTCATTTGCTTTCCAATATTCTACTGAGTGCATTAATTGCATGTGTGGGTGGCATATATAATGTGGAACTCAGTCTGGTTTAGATACTCTTAATAATCTCACAAAAAAATTTTGATCACTCAGTCCACGACTGTTTGTGGGACACCCCGGTGCGCAATTGGCCTGCCAGATTTCGCCCACAAAATAAAGTCAATCCACTTTACAATATATTCTGTGAAGCGTGTTGAGAGGTCTCAATGATGTAATAAGGCGCTATATAATATCAATATAAATGCAAGGATTATTATTATTATGGTGATGGGTTAACGCATGTGGCAGATACCCAGCCGAACAAAAGCAAAAGTGTTAGTTATTCTGCAACTCAACTTTCTCCAACTCAACGTCAGCAAGACTGAGGCCCTCCTGATTGGCTCGCGCTGGAGCCTCCGCACTTCAGGCGTTGGCAGCATCAGCCTCAATGGCTGTACACTCGCCTCACTAGCCCAGTCAGGAACCTGGGTATCTTGTTTGACCCTGAACTTTCCTTTCTCCCACACATCTGTGCCATGACCGGCACTGCCTACCACCACCTCTGCAACATTGCCAGACTTCGCCACTGCCTCACCCCTCAGGCTGCCGAAACCTTCACTCATGCATTCGTCACCTCAAGGCTCGTTTACGGGAACTCCCTCCTCATCGGCCTTTCCAAATCTTCCCTTCACAAGCTACAGATCACCCAAAATTCTGCAGCTCATGTACTCTCACGCACCAGGCTCCGTGACCCCATCACTCCCACCCTCGGCCGACTCCACTGGCTCCCCATCCCCCAGAGGATCGAGTTCAAGATCCTCGTCTTCACCTTTAAGGCCATCCATGGCCTTGCCCCCTCCTACCTCTCTGACTTGCTGACTCCCTATCAACCTGCCCGCTCCCTCTGTTCATCAGGCTCTGGCCTGCTCCATGTCTCCCACCCGACCCGCCCTACCATCGGTGGCCGGGCTTTCAGCCTCTCTGCCCCCACACTCTGGAACTCCATCCCACAATGCCTTCACCTCGCTTCCTCCCTTGCTTCCTTCAAGGCCGGTCTCAAGACCCTTCTCTTCGATCGTGCCTTTGGTCTCCCTTCCATCTCTCTGCCTTCCCTCCCCCTACACCACCCCTCCCCCATGCTCGGGCCCCGACATCTGACTGTTCAGCGCTTTGGGACATCCTCCCGACGTGAAAGGCGCTCTATAAATGTAATTTTGTTGTTGTTGTTGATGATGAAGTGGTGGGGAATGATAGTAAGAGTGTTCTGGAGAGATGAGATCAAATGGGCTGAAGGGCCTTTTTTATCCAAACCAATCCTGTGAACTTGTGGATGGATGTTGGGTGAAAACAGAATCAGGCTCAGCTACAATGCTCCTGTGTTAAATAACCTGCAAACTCAATCAAGCTCCAAGATATCAGGTCTCAGTAAAAAAAACACAGCCAGAAATCCTTTCAGACAAGAGGTCCCATCTGCCTGTTCAAGTGAGGTCCTGTTGGGTACTGCTGGATTCCACCGAGCTAAAACTGATTAGCTTGCCATTGAATGCACTGTCTGGCAATCTTTCCTGCTGCTTGTCCAGCTTGGACCACCCTACCTGTTAGGGCTTTGACTTGCAGGATCTTAATGGGAGCTGCCCCTGGAAAGAATATAAAAACAATGAGGTACTCACATAAAATACATAACAAAAAAAGTAAAGAGGAAATGAATGAGAACATACAGTCAATATAAAGCCCGAGGAAATCTGTTCCAGTGGTTTGTGCACAGTTACGCAATGGCAAGTGGACCTCATTACAACATTGCTTATACTCAGTCTCTAGATACACTCTCTTTCCAATATAATCATATAATAATAATAATCCTTACATTTGATATAGCATTTGTCATGTCTTCTAGATGTCTCAATATACTCAATATACAGAATATACTGTGAAGTGAATTGACTGTATATTTGTGGGCGAAACGCAGCAGCCAATTGCGCACAGCGGTATCCCACAAACAGTCGTGAATTGAAGTGACCAATTTATTATTTGATTTGTTTCTTGAGGGATTATTATTAGGCGTGTGGAGTAAGGAATCTTGCCCAAGGTTTTGCCCTGCCGGGAATCGAACCCAGGTGTCTTGCTTGCAAGGCGAGTGCTCTAACCACTGAGCTACAGGACTCCACATAATAATCATAATAAATCTTGCATTTGATATAGCACCTTATCACATTATTGAGATGTCTCAAAACATTTCACAGGATATACTGTAAAGTGGTTTTGACTGTGTATTTTGTGGGTGAAGCATGGTAGCCCATTGTGCACAGGAGTGTTCCCCAAACAGTCATGGAGTGGGTGCCAAATTTTATTTAGGGTATTTATTGGTCAGGATACCAGGAAATACTTCCTTCTGTTTTTGAATAGTGCTATGGCTCTTTAACGTCCATTTGAACAGGCAGACAGTACCTCAGTTTAACGTTTCATCCGAAGGACGGCATCTCTGATAATGCAACATCACCCCAGCGGTGCATTGGAGCATCAGCTGATGCGGGACTTGAACCCACAACCTTCTGAATCGGAGGCGTGAGTGCCTCCCCTGCGCCAAGCTGACACATATCAATATCAGCACATGCAGAACTCTGGTGTCTCTCACTGTCCTTTAAATTCCACAAGTTTGATGTGATCCGTTCAGCTTTCCCTCATCTCCGTAACATTGCCCACCTCCACTCCCTTTTGGTCCCAAGATCTTTATCCATGCATTCATCACATCCAGGTCAGACTACACAAAATTTTTGCTTGCTGGACTTTCCAACTCTTCCCTCCACAAACTGCAGACTATCCAGAAATCTGCAGCTCATATCCTCTCCCTCACCAGGCTCCGTGAGTCTTTCACCCTTATCTTCATTAGGTTCCACTAGTCCCCAATCCCCCAGAGGATTGAGTTCAAGATCCTTGTCCTTACTTTGGTTTGCCTTCAAAATACACAGACACTACACTTTACAATAAATCCTGTGAGGTGCCACTTTTTGTGAGGTGCCACTCTTTGACTGTGCCTTCAGCTCCCCTCTCGAACTCTCTACCCCCTCCTCGCTCCCTCCCTTCCCTCCCCTCACCCTGACCAATGCTCGGGTCCTGACCCAACTGTACAGCGCCTTGGGACATCCTCCCGACGTGAAAGGCGCTCTATAAATGAAATCTTGTTGTTGTTGTTGTTGTTGTTGCATGTCCCTCCCGAAGTGAAACACATTGCATGAAATGCAAGGATGATTAAATCACATGTGAAAACGTGTCTGCTGGAAGAATAGGGTCGAAAATGTATTCCGCGCTTCGACGAAGATGAGGCATTTTGATCCAAAGAGCCTGAGGATTCCCAACCTGATGTGCAACACCCTCCTGATCATCAGTCAGTCATCAGATTGCTTTGACCATGTGAGGCAAGTGACTCACATGTGTGTTTGAAAGGACTTCGGGATGGGAGTGAAGGGGCTCAGGTCAGCCCTCAGGCAGAGTAAACGCCACAGAGCACTCACCTCCCACAACTCTTCTGCCCACGCGAACGAAACTGAAAGCGATAGAGAGAGAGAGAGAGAGAGAGTGGACTGTTCGAAACTTTCAGCACTTTGCGAGTCGGGGGATAATTCCCTTTTTTTTTATTAAATAAATAAATGTTAAAAAAAAAAGACATCCACTGCACTGAGAGCTGAGAGCAGAGGGACAGGAACACGAGGGCAGACGGCGGCCGCGCCAAGCGGTCGGGATGGTATGTCAGTGCGCGGGTGTGCGGTTTGCGGCTCTCTCTCAGTGAAACACATTCCCCACCGCACTCGCTGTGGGGTTCTCGCCGACTCCCCGGAAAAGTGGCGGCTATGAGCACAGTGTTGCGTCTGTCCGCCTGACTTTGTATGTTTATCCGGAGTTAAGAGGGGGGGGAAAAAAAATCTGGCAAAATAAGAATTGCTGCATTTTCGGTATATGATGATGATGATGATGATGATGAATGCGCGCAGCTTTGTGCAAAGCCCTGTCTGGATGCAATGATCTGATCTGATCTGATCAGGGAGGGCCTGAACCTGCTCCCGTGTGCACTTCATGTCATAAAGGAGAAGGACATCCAAATGGGAGAGCGATGGCGCACCGCAGTACAAGCAAACATTCTGCCCCTTGAGTTCCCAGCAGCTTTGGGGAGGCTCCCGAGCATTGCAAGGTCTTTTGGCAGTTGTCCTATCTGACTGACAAGGCTGCTGTGGTGAAGAGTTGTGTGCTGCATTAAGACAACAACAACAACAACAACAAGATTCCATTTATAAAGCGCCTTTCACGTCGGGAGGACGTCCCAAGGCGCTGCACAGTTGGGTCGGGACCCGAGCAGAGGGGAAATGGTCAGGGTGAGGGGAGGGAAGGGAGGGAGCGAGGAGGGGGGAAATGGTCAGGGTGAGGGGAGGGAAGGGAGGGAGCGAGGAGGGGGGAAATGGTCAGGGTGAGGGGAGGGAAGGGAGGGGGTGAGGAGGGGGTAGAGAGTCGAGAGGGGAGCTGAAGGCTCGGTCAAAGAGAAAGGTCTTGAGACCGGCCTTGAAGGAGGAAAGGGAGGAGGCGGCGAAGGCACTGAGGGATAGAGTTCCAGAGCCTCGGGGCTGAGAGGCTGAAGGCCCGACCACCGATGGTAGGGCGGTTGGGGCGGGGGACGTGGAGCAGACCGGAGCCAGAGGAACGGAGGGTACGGGCAGGTAGGTAGGGGGATAGTAGGTCGGAGAGGTAGGAGGGAGCGAGGCCGTGAATGGCCTTGTAGGTGAGGATGAGGATCTTGAATTCGATCCTCTGGGGGATGGGGAGCCAGTGGAGGCGAGCGAGGGTGGGAGTGATGTGGTCGCGAAGCCTGGTGCGGGACAGTACATGAGCTGCAGAGTTCTGAATGACAGATGCTTATTTAATTGGTATTCAAAGGGTATTTACTGCAACTACATAAAGGTGGTTCAAAATATGCTTAACTGACCCTCCTCCCCCTTTTCACCATATCACCAGATCAAATAAAGGAGCTTTATGCTTTTTTTTCCCCCCTGGAGCATTCAGTGGTGTAGGGTTGCCAAATTGCAAAACAGATATAGCAGGGAGTGAAGTAGGTCATGACTGGCTGGTATTGGAATCTTTTCGTTGCTAATGCTGAAAATTATTAAATTGTGAAAATTGTCCAGCAGTACAAACAAGCAGGTCCATATTTTATAATGCTTCTAATTCCGAAACATCTGAAAACGTTTCATAGTAATTACTATCATATGTAGTGACAATTTTTGTAAGGAAATATGGCAGCTATTTTTCATATGTGTGTAGGTCCCACAAACAATCAAGAGGTGAATGATTAATTCACCTGGAGGGTTGTTGGCTGGAACACAGACTAAAGTCATTTCTCTTTTTGAATCATGTCATGGGATATTTAATGTCCACCTGAGCTGGTCCTGAGTTTATCATTACACATGAAAGATGTCACCTCCTGATGTATCAACTTAGACTGTGTGTTCAATAATATAATAATAATCCTTGCATTGATATGGCGCCTTATCACGTCTTCGAGACGGCTCAATGCGCTTCACAGAATATACTTTAAAGTGAATTGGCTATACATTGTGGGTGAAATACGGCAGCCAATTACGCACAGCAGTGCCCCACAAACAGTCGAGGATTGACTGACCAAATTATTATATGACTTTTTTTGAAGGGATTATTATCCCCGGAAAAGTGATCACCGATCGTTTAACAATCGTGTTTAAGCCCCTATGTGAAATTGGAATCCGCAACCTTAACGTCAATCCTATAAATAGGCAAGCTGATCAGTCTCATTACAATTATCAGGTGGGAGAATCTATACTGGTGGAAATTGATATTACCTTAATTAGTTGAACTGTTCCATGATCCATAGCAACATTAAATTTCTTAGTTTACAGCTGAAATCCTGGCCTGGCTCAGTTGGAAGCTCTTTTGTCTTTGAGTCAGAACATTGTGGGTTGAAGCCTATTGCAGTGGCTTGATTTCTCAATTGAGAAAAGCTCAAATCCTTTTGGTCTCTTGTAGATCAATGATCTAAACTCCAAACCATTCTCGATACCCTTTAAATCCTTCCATATTAATCTCCCTTTCTGTAAGTAGTGATTTGAAACTGGAGAGACTACCGCAAATGTGACATGTCTTAACAATGGTTTGTTTTTGTCAGTATCACTTCCTTCATTAGATTTAACTCAACATTGCAAATGTTGTATTAGCAACAAGTTACTTTTTTTTCAGTTAATACATTTATATACAGTACCACCTTTCACATCGGGAGGACATCTCAAAGTGCTTAAAAATCTCTCTGGACACTGAGCTGGGGGGGTGGGGGGGACAGGTGAGGGTATTCAAGAGGATTGGGAAGGTGACTAAAAGTGCGGTCAAATAAATGCGTTTTAAGGTGGGCTTTGAAACTGGGGAACAAGAAATATAACAAGAAGGCTATTTTTCCATTTGCATTACAGCATAGAGTGACATGGTCAAAACAAGCAAATTGGTAGATTTCCAAATGTTATTGTTCATGATATTTCAATTGATTTAAAATGTTTTCTGCTGTAGTAATGTCCAGCAATATTGACCCTTCTCCCAAGCCACTCCCAACACCATATTCTAAGTAAGTCAGCGAAAATAATGACCAAAAATCCACATTAAGAATAATATAAATCAAGAGAATATTTTAATAATTTTGATAATTTTCTTTTTTTACAGCCCAAGTGAGAGAACATACATCCAATAACAACAGCAGCAGCAAAACATTTGTATAGCTCCTTTCATGTCGGGAGGACATCCCCACTAGATGAAAATGCATTTCCAAATCTTCACTTTATGCCTTGGATTTGTGGTACTGTATCTTAGTGCCTTTGCCTCTAGCCACCATTGTAAAATAGAGGGTCAGTTTGCTGACTGCAGTCACTTGAGGCTTTTGGAGGTCCCTTCAGATCTACCAGACAACATCACCATCCTGAATCTCTCTCACAACCAGCTGAGGCGCTTACCTTCTTCTATACTATCCAAGTACAGACAACTCCAGAATCTGAGGGCTGGATACAATGTCATTCCTAAACTGGAAGAGGGTCTGTGCAAGAGTCTGCCCTTCCTGCAAGTGTTAAATCTGGAACACAACCAGTTAAGCCATCTGATTCTACCCTATTTCCTTTATTGTGCCAACCTGACTGAACTGTATTTACAGTTTAACAGGGTCAAAGAGATTACAGCTGAACCCTTTAAAAGCCTTCAGGTAAGTGTTACCATTCACGTTTTCTTTAGAAAATACAGTTTGATTTTAGAAAAATTAAATGCAATCTGTTAATTGAATGCTAGACTATAAATATTGGGGAACATTTGTTTTCGGTTTGGAAACAGAAAAAGAACTTGTTTAACATCCATTTCTTAACAAAAGTAACTTTAACTCCCCCGGGCCCCCCGCTTCTCTTTACGAATAGTGTTATGGGATCATCAACATAATAATAATAATACAATAAAATACAAAATTACATTTGTACAGCGCCTTTCCCATTGGGAGGATGTCCCAAGGCGCTGCACAATCAGTGTTTTGGACCCAAGCTGAGGGTCGAGATCGGGGAGGGTGGAGGAAGGAGGGTAACTGAAGGAACAACAACAACAAAATTACATTTATAGAGCGCCTTTCAGGTCGGGAGGACGTCCCAAAGCGCTGAACAGTCAGATGTTGGGGCCCAAGAATGGGGGAGGGGTGGTGTAGGGGTGAGGGAAGGCAGAAAGGTGCGATGGAGACCAAAGGCACGGTCGAAGAGAAGGGTCTTGAGACTGGCCTTGAAGGATGCAAATAATGAAATTAAACACATTTAAGATAACCATAGAAAGTATTAAAAAGGTGGGAGATTAGAAAATATTCTCACAGCGGGCAGTGAGTGCATGGAGTTCTCTGCTTAACCCATTGTTGAGGCAAATTACTAGAGGGAGTTGCATAGATTCTTGAAATGGAAGGCTATGGGGGAACATGGAAGAGCGTGGAATTAGACTAATAAAAACGTAAGCCTCACATTTGATACAGTGCCTTTTGTGTCAGGAGGATGTCTCAAAGCACTTCACAGGATTTACTGTAAAGCAGTAAATCAGTTGAACAGTTGAAGAGGAAGGTCTTTAGATGGCTCTTGAAGGAGGCAAGGGAGGGAGTGAGGTGGAGGGACTGCGGGAAGGAGGTCCAGAGGGTGGGAGCAGAATGGCTGAAGGCCCACCCGCCAATGGTGGGGCAGGCAAGGTGGGGGTTGTGAAATGGGCCAGAGTCCACTGGACGGAGGGAGTGGGCAGGTTGATAAGGGGTTAGCAGGTCACTGAGGTAGGGGAGAACAAGGAGGGCTTTGAAAGTGAGGACCAGGATCTTGAACTGTATTCTCTGTGTGATGGGAAGCGGGTGAAGTCGGGCAAGGATGGGGTTGGTAGGGTTGCAGAGCCTGGTGTGGGAGAGGACATGGGCTGCAAAGTTCTGGATGATCTTCAGCCTATGAAGGGAGGAGTTGGGGATGCCGACAAGCAGGGAGTTTGCATAGTCGATCCTGGATATTATGAATGCATGCATGAGGGTCTCGGCGGCCTGCAGTGTGAGACAGTGGTGGAGCCGGGTGATGTTGTAGAGGTGAGGAAGGGCAGAGCGGGCACGGATGTGGGGTATACATTAGAATACATTAGAATATACAGCACAGAAACAGGCCATTTGGCCTAACTGGTCTATGCTGGTGTTTATGCTCCACATGAGCCTCCTGCCCTTCCTCAACTAAGCCTTCAAGCCTAACCTTCTATTTCTTTCTCCCTCAAATACATCTACGTTATTTGCATCAACAATTCCTTGTGGTAGCATGTTCCACATTCCCACTATTCACATTTGCTAATTCTGAAACTCCTAACTTGTCTGGCAGACCATAATGCTTGGAAGTGTTTCCTACCCCTCAACCACTTCTGTGGCATCGCCCCATATTCCAAAAAACGTCACTTATAATAGTAACAATCCTGGTATTTAATAAAGTGAATGACCATTTTCATCTGGGGATTGTTGGCCAGGACATCGGAAGACATTCCCTTCTCTTGGGATCTTTAAAGCCCACCTGATCAGCCAGATGTGACTTTGGTTTAAATTCTCATTTGAAGGATGTACCTCCAACAATGAAGCACACTCTCAGCACTTGTGTGTCAGCCTAGACTGTAAGTTTAAAGCCGCAAAGTGAGGCTTCCGCACACGGAATCTGACTCAGAGACGTGACTACAGGATACTATATAATGTAATAGCTCCATTCAGTGGCAATCATGGAAACTGCAATCCTGTGAATGTTGTGTTAGTATGTAATATGTAGCAAAATGATTCAGTTAGAATTTTTAGAAACAAAATACTGATGTGAAATCGGGACCTATTATCGTTTGGTCTTCTAGATTTGTCTGATTAAGAAATTATTTGGTTCTTGACACCTGTTGAAACTGAAACCCTTTTGACCCATCTCATCTTTAAGCCATCTTTCTGAAAAGAATATCTCAAAGCAAAACAACCGTGGCATTCAACAGTGAATTTATGCTATGCAGAAATTTTGCATGGGGAGGACAGCTTTGCACAGTATCTGTACAAATAGTTTCAAAGTATGATAAGATGATAAGAATTATTTCATTTGCTATAATGCCTTTCATGTCTGGAGGACCTAGTGCTTCACAGAATATCTTGTAAAATACAGTGACTATTTTGTAGACAAACAACGTGCATCGATGGATTTACTTGTTAACTTACCGATCAGCAAAACAGTATTACTGTGAATTGTTAGTCTAACCAAATTCTGTTTTGTTTAGAAATTGGAGATTCTAGACATGTCTCGCAATATACTGGTTTCTGCCAAACTGGGTTCTGAGCAGCAGTTGCAGAATCTACAGGAACTGGTATTATCAGGAAACAAACTGCCTTTGTTGAAGGCAAATGATTTTGCAATCCTAAAAAACAGCACCTTGCATCACCTGGATCTATCCTCTAATAGACTAATGAAGGTAAGCACATTTTGCATACTATTAAATATTGTTACATCAATAACAACAACTTGCATTAATATAGCGCCCTTTATGTGGGCTAGTGTCTTGGAGCGCAAAACCGTGGTGAAGCTTGACACTGAGCCAGGAGAAAGGGGCGGTGACCATAGGCACAGTCGAAGAGGAAGGTCCTTAGGTGAGATCTGAAGATGGGTAAGGAATTGGCAAGGCGGAGGGATTGAGCCATCCCCTACCAACCTGCCTGCTCGCTCCGCTCAGCGGGCTCCGGCCTGCTTCACCTCGCCTACCCCACCATTGATGGGCGAGGCTTCAGCCAATCTGCTCCCACCCTCTGGAACTCCATCCCGGAGTCCCTCTTCCTCACCCCCTCCCCTGACTCCTTCAAGACCTGTCTCAAGACCCTTCTATTCGACCGTGCCTTCGATTATCCTCATTCCCCCCATACCCTCCACCCTCCCCGATCCTGACTCTCAGCTTGGGTCCAAAACACTGATTGTCCAGTGCCTTGGGACGCCCTCCTGACGTGAAAGGCACATGTAATTTTGTTGTTGTCAAGTGCTCTGGGATGCTAGCCTGCGTGAGCGGTGCAAGTTGTTGTTGAGCCGGAGTTCCATAGTTTTGGGGCATAGTGCCTGAAAACATGGCTGATGACGGAGGAGCAGAAGGTATGAGGGATGTGCAGGAGGTCGGAGCTGGGTGAGTGAAGGGGGCGGGTGAAGGAGTGGATGGGAGCTATTATTTTGTATACCATTTAAGTGGATTGTTTGCACACAAGGCAGTTTGCACACAAAGTGCTAACATGCAAATAATTACTGAAGCGAGAACACATGCCAGTCACCATTATTTTGACATAACGCAGCACTATAAGGTCGCAAGTTATTTCTTTTTATAACCCATAATTGCTCAGAGTGTTTTTGTTGGGTCACATAATAACAGATCCTCTCAGTAACGTTTCTTAATCAATTGTAGCAACTTTTCCATGCTCATATTTTACCTAGCTTTAGTCCTTCAGACTATTATGTCTTCAAGTTTAAGATTATACAGAATTGCGGAAAATTCTTAATTTGTCATCATTTGAAAGCTGTTTTTTCCACAAAGAGCTCTCCCTTCCATCAGAGTGTTATTTCATACTGGCTATGCAGAGCATACTCACTGCCATAGACTCACAAAATAATACAGCACACAAACAGTCACGATGTCTGTAGTGGTGTTTTGCTCCACAAAGAACACCTAATCTAATTGCACTCTCTTGCTTTTTGTCTGTATCCTTGAAATAGTACTCCTATGCAAACAACAACAACTTGCATTTATATACCATCCTTCATGCGGGGTAGCATCCTGGAGTGCTTTGACAGGGATCTAATTCAAACGAATGTGTGGGCTGTGCTTCAACGAGGATTTTATGTGGTCATAAATTACCCCATTCCAAACACGTCCTGCATAACAAAATATTTCCCACTGCACTCACTGAATGCAAGACCCCATTAATTAACTAAAGTTGTCACCACCCAATCTATAGTATAGAATTCAACCTGAAATAGGATATGGTGTGATCTCCAGGCACGTAGCTTCAGGTGACAGTTTCATAATTCCCTGTACCTGTAACAATAAAAAAAGCCGGAAGTTAGACAGTAAATACAACCCATCAAGGGTGAAAGATTGTATCATTTCAAATAACAGTTCTACTGACAGCAGTGTTAACAGTATGCTTGTAAAATATTTTTGTTTAAAATACCTGCAAAACAAACAAAAAATTTCTTATTTCTTTTTCAGTTTGAAAAAGACTGTTTTCGCATTATTGGAAGCTTGCGTGGCCTGTGGTTGGAAAACACTGTCCTTACTAATCTTACTGAGGAGCTTGTTGGACAATTATCTGGAACAGATATTACTGAGCTCTCCCTGAGGAACACCCACCTTAAGATTAGCCAGACTACTTTTGCTGGATTACAGGGAACAAACTTGACATCCCTTGATCTTTCCAACAATGGAATAAATAGATTAGAGGATAATTCATTTAAATGGTTACAATACTTAGAATATCTCAACATGGAGAACAACAAGGTAAAACGTGTTACTGCACACATGTTTGCTGGGTTGATGTATTTGAAGTCTTTGAACCTGAAGAAATGCCTTACAGAGCAAAACTCCCCTACTACTGGAGGTTCCACCATTGAAGCTTACTCGTTTCAGTGGCTAAAGAGCTTAGAGTACCTCAATCTGGAAGACAATACTATTGTTAATATAGCTCCGCAAACTTTCACTGGCTTGACAAGTCTGAAATATCTAAGTTTGTATAACTCTTCAGCAAATTTAAAAATAATCAGTAATTTAACATTCATGTCTCTCGCTGACTCTCCTCTTGTTGTCTTAAATCTGACAAGAACACGAATTTCCAAACTGGAGAGTGGAGCGTTTTCCAGTTTCAGGAATCTTAAGAAACTAGATCTAGGAATTAATTCAATTTATCAGCCCTTAACCGGAGAAGAATTCCAAGGCCTCGACAAAATAGAAGAGATCTATCTTTCATATAACACTGAATTGACTTTGAAGTCATCTTCATTTGATCACGTTCCTACTATGAAAGTCTTAATGCTGAGTAGAACAAAGATCGTCAATTTGAACCAGGAGCCATCGCCATTTCATGGCCTTCGAAACCTCACAGTGCTTGACCTTGCCAACAACAATCTGGCTAATTTGGGCCGAGATGTGTTCAGTGGACTTCAGAATCTTCAAGTGTTGAAACTGCAACACAATAACCTGGCTCGACTATGGAAAAAAGTCTATCCTGGCGGCCCAGTTCTTTATCTCAATCCCTTAAAGGAGCTTTGGAAGCTTAATTTACAATCGTGTGGATTAGATGAGATCCCAGGCAAAGCTTTCCAAGGCTTGGCTAAATTAGTTGAATTAGACTTAAGTTCAAACAACCTGAACATTCTTCCACAAAATATATTTAATGATTTGCGATCTCTCAGTATACTGAGGATACCGAAAAATCTTGTTACGTCTGTTGATAGAGAAATCTTTGAATCAGTATTTGATAATTTAACAACTCTCTACATGGCATTCAATCCATTTGACTGTACTTGTGAAAGTATTGCTTGGTTTGTTAGTTGGCTTAATAAGACAAATAGCAGTATTCCAGGTTTGAACAATCAATATATTTGTAATACCCCTCCAAAGTACCACAATAATTCAGTTGTAACTTTTGACATATCTCCCTGTAAAGATCGTGCTCCTTTTGAAACTCTAAGCATAATTAGTAGCAGTATTGTGCTTATCTTCATGTTTACCGTACTTGTAGTTCAGTTTCAAGGATGGAGGCTAGAATTCTACTGGAACATTTCTGTCAATCGAATGTTTGGATTTAGGGAAACAGATCGGACAGAAATTAAGTTTGATTATGACGCTTATATCATTCATGCAAAACATGACAGTGACTGGGTAGAGAAGAACTTAATACCTTTAGAGGAAAGCGATCAATCTGGGTTTCAGTTTTGTTTGGAGGAACGTGACTCTGAAGGTGGCATTTCAGAGTTGGAATCCATTGTGAGCAACATAACCCAAAGCAGAAAAATCATCTTTGTCGTGACTCAAGAGCTTTTAAAGGATCCCTGGTGCAGAAGGTATGTTCAATTAAAGTGACTTAAGAAGAGGTAAACAATGCTGTGGCTCATTTTCTGTTTTGGGGCTAATAGAACCACTTATTGTGTGTCCATTGGTAGCACTCATGCCTCTGATTCAAAGGTTGCTGGTTCAAACCTCACAACTGGAACCCATATAGAAGGGAGTTTCTCCCAGAGTCCTGGCCAACAATCCCCCGAATAAAACTGTGATTTCAAAGGAACAGAATTTGCAGTTATGAGCTGTAGCTTCTATTCATACAATTTACAATTATATGATGCCTTTCACATTGAGAGGCCTTCTGAAAGTTCTTTGCATAGCTCATTAGCATCCAAACTGTGGCGGGGGGGTTGGGGTGTGGGGGTGACCAAAAGTGCAAAGAGGGTAGGTCTTAAAGTAGGCTTTGGAAGTTGGGAGGGAGGGAGGGAAAGAGTTGGAGTCAAAACAATATTTTTAAATGCACCCAAAACAGTAGAACAAGAGGACACAGGTGATTTCTAACATAAACCAAAAAGATTTTCTTTACTCAGAAGCTAATTAATCTCTGGAATGGATTACTAGGAAGGGCGATTAAGGCTAGGACTCTGGAATCGTTTTTTTTTTAAAAATGATGCTGTGATGACAAGTTGGGATGATGGGCATTCTGGAGGGATGAGATAAAATGGGTTGAAGGGCCTTTTTCAACCAAACCAAGCTTGTGATTTTATGAACGCTTTGAGGGATTGTGGCATTTGTTACCACTGGATGGCACTGCAGAGGGATATTCAGGCCATGGGTTCATTTCAAACATGAGATGTCATTTTGTTACCTCAAGGATACGTTCAGCATAAAATCAGGTTTCAAGGCAACAAATGAAGTCCAAGTCACGCTCACTGAGGAGATAGCTTCAGGAATCAAATGAGCCGCAGAGGATCAAGCTTGTGTTGAGCTCAATTTCAAAAGAACTTTTGAAACTGTAAGAAAATAAATTTGCCTGACCTAGAGAGACAAATGCTGGGGGAGTATAGCCAAAGGGACATAGTCCACTTATGCCTTGGGCTTCACCCTTTTGGCTATAATCTAAGAGGCAATGAGAGCTGTGACCGCCACCATCATCCCTTCAGTTCCATCCATATGCCTAACTGGCAGGACAATAGAATCCTTAGCCTGACTATTGAAAGTTGAGTTATGCTATTATTACCCAAACCTGCATTGAAATGTCAGAATCCACACCGAGTGTTAGGTTTTATGGCCACAGCAAGCAATTTAAGATCCAACCATTTTGACAAAATTCTGATGAGGGGGTTTCTCCAACAGTCAAACACCAAATGAGACATAGAATCATAGAATCGTACAGCACAAAAAGAGGCCATTTGGCCCATCGACTTTTTGCCAGCTCTTTAAATAGAGCAATTAATGTCAATCCCACTCCCCAGCCTTTTCCCCATAACCCTGCAAACCCGTCCTCTTCAAATACTCGTCCACCGCGTTTTTAAAAGTAGTTATCGAATCGGCCTCGACCACCCTTTCAGGCAACATTGTTGGTGAAGGATTTCAACTATACAATAATATCACCAGTGAAAATTCTATTCATGTGTGGCATTTTTTACCCATTTGATCAATACTATTTTTGAGGGTATAATTTTAAGCTCTTTGGTATGTACTCCTGACATGAAAGGCGTTACATAAATGTAAATTTGTGTTTTATAATGGGTTAAAGCATTGTCCTTTCACCTTGAGAGCCTGAATTGAGGCAGACTGATGGGATGACATTGTTCTCACTCTGCTTGTTATAAAGATGCTTTGTAAAACAATCTGGTAGCAGTTTCACTTCAGTTTTGTAATTTTGTTGTTGTTGTTTTCATTGGAGATTGTTCCAAGTGTAATACTGCCCCTGAGTTCGCCCTAAATTGTCAATCTCATAAAAATCATGTAATATGTTGCATTAGTAGAATGGGCTGCTCTAATGCACATTATTTAGTCAGAGTAGAGAAAGGGTTTCATCTGGACCTGATCTGGCAGTGTGTGAAATGAAATTTGTTCTGTTCTTCATTGCTGAGATCTCACAGCTTGATCAACACAACAATTCGCCAGAAGAAAATGTGAGAACAATTTGTTTCACAAACTGAATTTACAGGCCACTGGAGAGTTTGAGGTGGGGAAACATCAATGTCCCCAGACAGCTTACCAACATCTACCTCTAGCTAATACAATATCTTTTGTGATTTCAGGTTCAAGATTCATCACGCGATGCAGCAAGTTATTGAGCAAAGTCGAGATGCCATGATTTTGATATTTGTGGAAGACATCCCAGATTATAAATTGAACCACATGCTTCGGATCCGGAGAGGGATGTTCAAGTCACATTGTATTCTGACCTGGCCTGCTCACAGAGAGCGAGAAGCAGCTTTCCTGCAGAAGCTTATGATTGCAATTGGCTCAAGTAACCGAGTACAGTAGCTCTCGATGTACATCAGTGAAAAACTTAAGTTTTGGGAACTTTGGACCCCACATTGGCAACAACACTTTTACAACCACGGATCAATGAATGAGCTCTAGAGAGTACATTTATTACTGTGAAAAGTTGTTTTACTCCAGGTCAATGGTAGTCAGTTACCCATATTTAGTTTTGCAATCATAGTTTAATTTAAACTTCATACAGCCTCTTTATGTATGGCTTTTTAGCATATTTTCAGCATAACAGAAGTCCACTCTGTTAGCCAATTGGCATGGGTTGCGGTTTTAAATACGAAATGATGCCTGCAAATATTGTCCAATAGATCAACGCCCTGTTAAGTATACTACACCACCATTTACACCACACTCCAAATTTAGCTTGACCAATGAATAATGAAGCCTTTAGAAGTGAGGCTTTACACAAAGTCAGAGAAACATAACATTTTCCCCAATACTTCAATACTTTAGTCAGTAGAGATTTCTGATTCATTTTTAGCTTTGCTTCCAGGTTTAGCTTTGCTTCCTGGCATTTTACACATTGCCAGATCAGGTACAGTTCACAATTCTGAACGAGATTATCAATCTTTTCCTTAATACCATTTGAAAATGAAATTCCTCTGTTGTGTACAAATGTTGTGTTTCCTCTACCAAGGTACATTATCCTACATTTCTTGAAATTGTTGCTTCTTGAAATAATTCACTTAATTTTTCCTTTTCATTTCCTCTATGGTTCATTTCTTAGTTTTTAAACTTTGTAGCTCTCATCTGCTAGGTCCTTAAAAATATTAATATTGTTATTATTGTAATAATAAAAGAATGACTGTCACATTTGAGGGGAAAGATGTAATGAACATTCGGGATGTGAATAAATCTGTTCGGGCCTTAAAAGAGGAGAAGTTTCATTAATGTATATGATAATCCAAATTAACCAGGTATTTGACACAATCAATGTTAATAAAACAAGAATTTGATGAAGTAGATATACTTATGAGCTCAGGGTTGCCATTACAATTATCAGAATCATCAGATCAGAGAATACCAGGACTCTCTAGGATTGAACCATACCTTCAATCATAAATTCATTTTATCCAGATCTTTCGCCCACAAAATATACAGTCAATTCACCTTACAATATATTCTGTGAAGCACTTTTAAGACATCTTGAAGACATGGTAAGATGCTGTATCAAATGCAAGGATTATTATTTTCTTGCTTCAACAAAAATAGAGATAGAAACAGCAATATTTCACCCTGAACCAAATTTGAATCGCCTCTCTCAGCCTTTCCTCACCAATTTGCTGACCAGTCAACTCAACACACAGCAAAAAGCTGTCTCTGAAGACCAAAGCTATTAGTCTTCCAAAAAGAAAAAGAAAGAAAAAAATTATATTCCTCCTTCTCAAAAGCCAGGAAAAAATGAATCAGAAACCTCTACTGATGAGATGGCTGGTAACCAGAACAAGCTAAAAGTTCAACATAGACCTGTCACTCAAAGAGGGCATCAACTTTCAGAAATCACAATGAATAAAAGAGAAAAATGGACATTGGAAGAGGACAAAGAGGTAATGGAATGTTACTTAATAACCATCATACAACATCCAGATGAAGAAATTATAAAGAAAATGTTTGAAATATGGAGAAAAAGAAATCCTTACACAAAGAAAACAACAGCAAATAAACTAGCTATAATGAGAAGATGGACTGTGAATAACAAAAAACTTGTGTGAAGAGTTAATCAAAGAAATTGAAATAAAGGTCAAGGATAATCATAATTCTTGCTTTTGACATAGCGCCTTGTCACGTCTTTGAGACGTCTCAAAGCGCTTTACAGAATATACTATAAAGCGAATTAACTGTATATTTTGGGGTGAAATGAGGCAGCTAATCATGCACAGCAGTGTCCCACAAACAGTTGTGGTTTGAGTGACTAAATTATTTTTATTTTGAAGTAATTATTAGCCTCGTATAAAAGATCTGCCAATCGACTTACAACCAAGTTCCTACTTGCTGCTAGGTAAACGGAGGTGGGTGGAGTAAGGAAACTTGCCCAACATTTCGCCCTGCCATGAATTGAACACAAGTTCTCTCGCTTGCGAGGCAAGTGCTCTAACCACTAAGCTGCAGGACTCCACTGGTAATGCGCAGAATTAAGAGAAACTGACCATAGTAATATCTACACAGTCAATAGTACTACAACTGAAAGTGTCTAGCTGACCCACCACTGAAAACCACTTAGAAACTAACTCTACAGAGTGATTTAAACTGCATTAATAATAATAATTATCCTTACATTTGATATTTTGCTTTCATAACAAGAGAATGTATTTAAGTGCTTACACAGGTGGCTGGGTACCTGGGCGGGGAGGAGAGAGCTGAATAGGGTTGGGGGAGGGGAAGATTACTGGTAGCTTTTGTGTATTTGTAAGCATGTTGCATTTGTGCATTTCTAAAATAAACCTAGTTGTGAAACATTTGAATGGTATTTAACACTAATAATATATGATCACAAGTTTAGTTTGGATAAAGAAAGTCCTTCGGCCCATGTGATCTCATTGCTCCAGAATGTCCATCCTACTGTTCTCTTACCACAGCATCAAACTACTTTTTATTAAATGAATCCAGTGTCCTGGCCTCAACCACCCTTCCTGACAATTTATTACAGCGTTAATTACCCTCTAGGTAAAGAAAAGCATTCTGGGATCTGTCCTGAAATTGCCCATTACAACTCTAAACCTATGCCCTCTTGTTCTACTGTCTACAAAGTATCGTTCTGGATTTGCTTCCATATATACATGCAACTACGGTGATTTGGCTGAAAGTTGAATGTCATCTACTGATTAGATTTGTCAAATGGTACAGGCACACTGATCAGCTTCCTGACTGTGAAACAGTGGGTGTATATGCGTGTGTCATGCTGCCACCAGTCTTGCATTCTGTTGCCATGGAGTACGTGACCTTTTTTGCTTCACTGGACACTCCAGGATGAAAAATGTGAAATTCCATTTAATCAAAACATCCATGTCAGTTGGCATTCAGGCACTTTGTGTTCTTTTTGGAACTGTGTCAACTGTGTTATGCCTTTCATCACTTGTATGTCGGATATGTGGGAACAATGGTGATATTAACTACAGATTTCTGGTTCTCAAATGTATTATCCTGACAGAGCTAAAAGTGTGTACCCTGCTGGAACCATTTTTCTGTGCAGTTTTGACTAGCTGATTCTGTGTACCAGAGAACTCAGAAGGTAACACTCTTTCAACAGGTAATGTGATAGGGATGTTAATGCTTGTGAAATGACTGGCATAGTTCCTGATTATTGTCAAAAGGTTCTCTATTTTCAGTGTTTTCCCCTCCTACACATTTGCAGTAAATAAAGGCATTTTGTATGAATGACGTAGCTGGATTCTGTGAATCACTGGAACAACTGCATTAAAGTATAGTTATATGCCAAGATCTGTGATTAGCTGTTCAGATTTATTACTAGCAAGATAGCAAGGAGAGAATGCATTATCACTTCAAAGTGTTCTGCTCTGCATGGAATCTTGGCAGCAAGAGCTGGGAGGAACAGTATAGTTGCTACCAGTCATTACCCACATTGCTGTTTTGCCAATCCTGACTGAATGAGATTGTCCTTTGAACTTTTGGAATCCTCGCAAGCAATTTCACTCGAAATGTGGGGGAGATGAAAGATTCTCCCTCACCGCGGTATGAAAATTAGCCAACTGTCTGCGTGCAATTAAGACTGATGATTGAGCAAGGCAGTTCAGTTGGCAAGTTTTCTTACTCCACAACATGTTCGAGCTGTGATCAGTTTAAATTCAATGTTCACTGCTTCTCCTCAATTATAATCTCATATTCATGGCATCAACATTATAGCGCAAACACTATTTGTCTGAAAATCAAACTTTTTTACATCCCTGCTGTTTTTGTGACACCTGCAAGTAAGTAACTCCATCTATTGATCTCTCTCGTTCACTCTATACTTTGATAGACTTTATATTTATTTTAAGATGTAGTGCCCAGTTATATTTGATGCTTTAGGCAGCTCTGCTCATAGAGCGGATTCCCACTCTTTCAATAAATTAGTTATACGTCACATTTGCAATTAACACTTTTTTGATTTCCAGCATTACTCTAACTTTACTGCATATAAACTTTATGAAAAGCACACCTCATTATTGTCAGTGAGGTATGTGTTTTTATCAAAGTAATTCACAAGATATTAAGCATGTATCCATTTGGCAAGGAATCTTTTTCAAACGTTTTGGAGGAGGTGACATCCCAAATAGATTGTGCGAAGCCATGTGATATAGTGTTCCTCAACTTCCAAAAGATGTTTGACAAATTATTGTTTGAGAAAATCTTTTACAAACTGATATCACTTTGAGGTAGTGTGGAGGAGAGTATTGAGGATTATGACCATTACTAGAGGAACGATTTATGAGCAAAAATTAAACAAGTGGTTAGAGCACTCACCTTGCTAACTCGAGCACCTGGGTGTCAGGATTGCCAAAGAGCTCTTAGGGCAAACCCATTTAAATATCTCAGTTTAAATGTGTGTTGCAACCTAATGGACAGGAATAATGGAGCTCAAGTCAATTGCATGCACAGTGATGTGAATGGCTCCTATCAATTTGTGAAACAAATGTGTTAAAAATTCATATTATATCAAACTCTTGATCTTGCAACCTTTTTAAATCAGTTAAATGTTCACCAATCAATGTGGCTGTAAAATAATAATCCTCGCATTTGAAATAGTAAGTATCATGTCATGAGGACCTTTCAGAGTACTTCACAGTGTGAAGTGCTGTGACTGTATTTTTGTTGGCAAAGGTGGCAGCCAATTTGCACACAGCAATGTCCTGTAAACACTCATGCATCATCAATTCTATTTGAGGGATTGTTATACCAAAAGGAACTCTTCTCTTTTTCAAATAGGAAAGCATTTCAGAGTGGCGGAGCCTGACTCCGAGCTGGGGGTGGAAGGGTTGGGGCGGACGTACGGTCGAAAGGGAAGGTTTTCAGATGGGACTTGAAAAGGGGAGAGAAGGGGCAAGGAGGAGGGATTGAGGGGAGTATTTCAGAGCTTTGCTCCGCAGTGGCTGAAAGCGCGACCTCCAATGGTAGAGCAAAGGGTGCGAGGGAGAAGCAGGAGGCTGGTGCCAGTCGAGAGGAAGTGCTGGGTGTGAATTGGGGAGTGAGAAGGTCGGAGAGGTAGGGAGGTGCCAGGGAGTGAAGGGATTTGACCATGAGTGTGAGGGTCTTGAAGCCGATCCATTCGGTGATGGGAGCCAGTGGAGCTTGGCCAGAACTGGTGAGATGTGGGTATGCAGTTTGGTTGGGGTAAGTATGCGGGCAGCAGAATTCTGAATGAGTTGGATCTTTTGAATAGTGAAGCTGGGGAGACCAGCAAGTTTGAATAATCCAAGCAGGAGGTGACAAATGCATGCACGAGGGTTTTGGTTGCATTTGGGGTAAGGTACGGTCGAAAGTGGGCAATGTGATGGAGGTGAAAGAAGGTGGTCCTGGTCAGGGACCTGACGTGGGGGAGGAAAAACAGCTGCGGGGTCGAATCGGCTGCCTAGATTGCGCACTGGTTCGGTGAGACTGAGGGAGAGCCCAGGGAGGTTGAGGCATTCAGATCAGTGAAGCCTTGTACACATTCAGCTGCAGGACGTGTGCACTCAAAAAACAGATGGGTCCTCAGTTTAATGTCTCATCTAAACAACAGCAACCCCGACAATGCCACACTCTTTATTGAACCATCAACCTATCCTTTCAATTCAAAGTCTCGAAGTGAAGCTTTAGTCCACAATGTTCTCATTCAGAGACGAGAGCTGCTTCCAAATTGACTAGACTATTGCCTGACAATGTAGTCGAATTTGCAACAATCTGTAACAGAAGTCATTATTATAGACTGAGTTGCAAATGAGTTTTGTCAGAAACCATAGGGAACTTTTCAATTTACATCTGCAACCAGGGTTTCTGACAGTGGAGTTCCTGATAGGATTCTCTGTTTGTAGCTGGTCATTTGTGTTAATGACTCCTGTTAGGGCAACACTGACAAGACTATTTATTTATAATACAATAAAAAATTTATTCTTATAGCGCTCTATTTATTTCTTATTCATCTGTTTTTTTGTCAGCCTGGTGTCTAACACATGCGCAAACCCATCACCATGCTTAAGAGTATCCAGTTGACATTGATATATTATCTCAGTAGTGAAGCTCTACCTTGAATGTAGGGCAAGTCAGACCTTTACAACACATATTGAATTTTGGAACCTTTTAATATTTAATGTTGACAGGTGGCAGGGTGTGCTGGAGTTGGACTCTTACCCTCCACACCCCCTCCACCCCTGATAAGCTTCTCAATTGCCATACCAAGAAGACAGTCATGTCTCACATTTGACTTCCATCTCCAGGCTGCAATATTGTATGGCGCGTGAGCAATATCGCAACTTCACTTGGATTTTTTTTGTTCAGTAGAACTGAAATCCAGGCTAATCAGCAGATTAATGTGATCTGTATTTCTGTAATAGAGGAGATTTCTCAACAAATGTTTGCTGTGGTGCATTACTTTTGCTGCCTATTTATTACTGATCAAATCAAATAAGTGTATAATATGCAAGGTCCTGACTCTGAAACCCACCCCAAATGTAATCAATTGCGGAAACCTTTCGGAACAATGACACTCTTCATGAACCTTGCTTGAGTAAATATTGGAAATGAATATCGCTTAAATTACATATTGCAATTCTATGAAACAAAGACTCGGCATATTTACAGCATGATTCTACAGATTCCAAGTGTAAGTCTTGCTGTTAAACCTGTTGTAACTGTCAAGCCGTGTGATCAATCTGCAACGCAATGATTGATTCAACAAGCCACTACATGCATATATAAAAAAAAGCTTCGGACAAAGGAGTGGCTTTTTGTTGCTATCAGATTATATCTGAAGCATAATATAAATTGTGTTTTAATGTTAATTTAGTTGAAATGCTGTGAACACTGTGGACATATAATTGTTGCAATAACACCCATGTTTTTTGTGATAACAGTTTTGGCCATGGTTTTAATTTCTTCTCTCAGATGCTATAGCAATCCAAATATACAGTATAAATCTGTTTCAGATGACTTGTGTTTGCAGAGCAAATACAAACTGGGCAGGCCGTCTTGTAGCCATGTTTGTTTGATGGTTCATTGAGGTGTAAACTGAACAATTTGGAATTTCTGCTGGTCCACTGATGATTTTGTTATCCACCTTACAGAATAGCCACATTGGACCTCTGGATTAATGACTGAGTTAACTTTCCACGTCTTTCTGATAGGGTCTGTGATATATGTCCTTGGGACATACTCCTGATGTGAAAGGTGCTATACAAATGTATTTTGTTGTTGTTGTCCATCCACCTTAATATTGTATAATGGCATGCTGTTCCAAAGGAAAGTTCCAAGGCAAAGACAGAAATAGCCAATTTTAAATGTTTTGTTATTACATTACTATATTGACTGCCAAGCAGCATTTTTTCTTTATCACATCCTACACTTTGTGAAATACAAATTGTTCTTGATGTTTTTTTGCTATCATTATAGACTAGACTATATGAGTCCAAAGGCCCAATCTGGGGGTTGAATCCATAGTCTTCTAACTCAGTGGCAAGAGAGCTTCCAACTGATTTGGGCTGACAGTTCAGTACCAATAGTAGAAACCAGTGGGTGCTTTTCCCTTCCATAGCCCAGTGACACACAGTTCAATTGTCTTAATTATGTATATAAAAAAAAACTTTCAAGCCTTTGTACTGTGCCAGATGTAAAATGTGAATTAGCATTTAAAAATATTAGTCAAACTGGTACATATATACCAGTGTACCACTCTAGGGAGTGTATTTAAAAATAGGCAAATTCATTTACAACTGAGCTGTTAAATGAGGACTCCATAATTAAGAGAAGCAAATTATTCCTATTGCTATTCATCCTTCTCATCTTTCAGTGCTTCCTTTCTTCACAGGTGACAATCTCCCTGTCTGAAACTAAATCCCTGAAAGATGAGCAACCTTTTATAACTGGCACCTCAGCTGAAGATCACCCAGGAAACTCATTGGATCTTTTGCTCACCATTCCAGCTGACACTCCAATGAGCATAAGGCTGAGCTCCATTCCTCCGAAAAAAATAATAAAAATAATTTGGTCAATCAATCCATGACTGTTTGTGGGACACTGCTGTGCACAATTGGCTGCTGTGATTCGCCCACAAAATATACAGTCAATTAACTTTACAGTATATTCTGTGAAGCGCTTTGAGAAATCCTGAAGAAGTGATAAGGTGTTATATCAAATGCAAGGATTATTATTATTATGTATGTCCCCTTAGTGGTTGCTGAAAAAAGGTTAGACTGTAATTAAAACCCAAAACATGATCAACTTGTCAAAGATCAATTGAAATCAAGACCTTGCTGAGAACTGTGTTCTGTGATCCTTGTGAAAGTGGTGTGGAGTCCTACCTGTAGAGCCAATTGCATCTTCTATTGATGGAAGAGGGAGAGAAAAGAATATTCTGTGCAGGGAGGGAGAATCTGTAGCAAGGAGATTTGGAGAAGAGAGAAAGAGTCTGCAGCAAAATCCACAAAAATAGGTCACAACCTGCATGTGTCCTGGATCATCTAAATCAGGGAGGCATCAATAAAGCTGGATGTGGTGGGAAGCATCTGAAAACAAATAAACATGGACATTGCAGTTTAAGATTAAAATATTACTATAATAAATAATAATTCAAAAGGAAATTGTATAAACATTTGAAAAAAGAGCAATAGAAAATGGTATGGGGAAAGAGGAAATTGAGATCAAACAAGCGAATAGAGGACTTCATAACAGCCCTGGTTTCAGGAGCAAATGGCCATTAATGCTGAATCAACAACAACCTACATTTAATAATAATAATCCTTGCATTTGATATAGCGCTTTTCACGTCGGGAGAACGTCCCAAAGCGCTTCACAGAATATACTGTAAAGTTAATTGACTGTATATTTGTGGGCGAACGCGGCAGCCAATTGCGCACAGCAGTGTCCCACAAACAGTCATGGATTGAAAATGACCAATTTATTATTGTTTTGTTTTTTTGGAGGGATTATTATTAGGCGTGTGGAGTAAGGAAACTTGCCCAAGGTTTCGCCCTGTGCCTGGAATTGAACTCAGGTCTCTCGCTTGCAAAGCGAGTGCTCTAACCACTGAGCTCCAGGACTCCATTCATACAAGTCGTTTATTCATGGTAGAGTCTCAGAACATGTGAATGATTCTATGAATGCCTTTAGGTGTAGCAAGACTTGTTTAATTGTGGATTAAGAGACTATAATACATTGAGGAGTTGAAACAAGTTGGTAAACTATAAGAGATTTGAATGGTCTATAAATGTTAGTATTTCTTACTTTCTGGAGACATGCTGCATTAGTTATTTCCTTATACTGTACGTAGAAATAATCAGGGCTTACAGGACTGTATTTAAACAAACAATGGTTGAGTTCACAGTGCTTGGGTATGTGGTACAGAAGGCATAAAGTGTGGGAATTGACTGGAGAGAGCTTGGTGGGAGTGGGAGTGAAAGCTCCTGGGTGCGGGAGTGCATTTGTTCCACTAAATCTAACTGAAGAGGAATATCAAGTGATTCATACTTGACATATTCCTTCTTTTATTGGGGCATTTACCGCAGGGGTTTACAGTGGCTTCTACGGTATATGCAGAACATCAGTCCTTGAGTATTTGCACCAAGAAATCTGCAGTTTCCTGGCTTGCCTGGACAAGAACCTCCCATCAGTCACTGGTAAGCTTACCAACCAGAGAAGTAAGAGGTTTTGTTGTGCATAGCAACCCGTACTGTCACCTGACAGACATGCCAGTCAGCCAACTGCTCTGATGCCAATCTTTTGTTCTTGGCTGCTAGAGAGAGTTATTACTTCACAACCAGCCAGCAGAGCAGGCATGAAGAATGCAGCTATTTCCTCCTCATTGCTGTATTTGTAACAGTGCATCAGCCTGCAGGGCTGCGTGTGGGGTGTTTTTTTTTGTTGCTTTTCTTAAATCATTAAATCAGCCTTCAGTAAAATCCGCCTGACTGATCTGAAAAGGGACATTTTTCCTTTCTTCTTGCAACTAATGGGGAAGTCAGAAGGCACCAAACCTCCCCATTCAGCAACTGCTGTGGCCTGGCCTCTTGCAACACAGAGGCTGTCTTCTTTTCATTGCTTTTATTATTAACCCCCCCCCCCCCCCACCCCCCCCCCCCCCAACAAAAAAAAATGAAGCTCGCAGTCCTGGATTTAGGAACCATATTTGCAAAGATTTTCAAGACCTCTGTTTCCCCTGTTGTCCCTCCAACCAGTTCCTCAAACAGCGGCCAGTCAGCTGTGCCCTGTGGAGCTGCGCTGCTCTCCACACCTTCGTCCAAGACGCTGCCTCTCACTTCCTCGCTGACCCATGTCTCAGGGAGAGCGTCTGCACTGCCTACTGCTGCTGCTGCTGCTGCTGCTGCCGCTGCCTCTGTGCCAGGCAGCCCTGCAGCTGTCAAAGCCAGTGCCTCTCCCCTGGCTTCTGCCAGTGGTACCAAGTCAGCTGGACCCAGCATTGGCACTGCCCAGCAGATCACAGTGCGACCAGCTCCCAGCTGCAGCCTGTCCAGCCTCGGTGCAGTGAGACCTGCTGCACCCAGCGGCTGCCCGATGTCCAGCTCAGCCAGACCTTCGGGCTATGTGACAGACAGCGGGACGTGGAGTCTGGCTCACAAGCAACATGGGTTCACTTTGCCCGACATCGGCGAGGAGTGGTTGACAGATACCGATTCGGTGAAAAGCATCTGCGAAAAGTAAGCAGTTTTGAGTGCTCTGGTTTTTTTTTTGGGGTGTGGGTGGGGGGTGGGTGGGGGGTGGGGGGTTGAGGGGTTTTGGAGGAAATACATTTTTGTCAGATGCGTTTTAAAATGCTTCCCTTTTCCCACAAAAAAGTTTTTTTTTAAAAAAAAGGATCCACTTGGATAATTGGCTCAAGAAACCCTCCTTAGAAAGAAAATCTCATTGAAATACTCTTATTCCCACGTAATAATAATGTTCATTGTTGCATTTGATATAGTGCCTTATGGTGTCGTTGAGACATCTCAAAGCGCTTCGCAGGATATATTGACGAGAGGATTGACTGTGTATTTTGAAATACAAAATATTAAAATATTTAAGGGCTCCTTCACACTTCACCGGTTTATAATACAACATTAAATGTTTCATTCAAATAGGCGGGATTTCTAATAAATACTGGAGAATAGTGCATCATCAAATTAATTATAATAATCCTGGCATTTATTACAGCACTCTTCATGTTGCAAAGACATCTCAAAGCGCTTCACAGGATCTATTGTGAAGTGGAATGACTGTGTATTTTTAGGCGAACTTGAGCCATGACTGTAAATGTCTTGAGAAGTTGCTCCTGTATTACTTTAGCTCAGCTATGATACCCTTTCAGTAAAGCAAGTTCTTCTTATACTTATTATGCAAAACAATGCAAGATCATTATTACTTCCTCCGGGTCTGGCCTCCTCCTTGTCCCCCGAGTCCCCCGCTCCACCCTCCGTGCCTTCAGCCACTATGCCCCGAGGCTCTGGAACTGCCTTCCTCACTCCCTTCGCCTCACCCCTTCTCTTCCTATTTTCAGGTCGTTGCCAACCAACTCAGCGCACAACTCTCCTCCCACTCCCTCTTCGAACCCCTCCAGTCCAGTTTCCGCTCTGCCCACAGTACAGAGACTGCACTTGTGAAAGTCACAAACGATATCCTCTCTATCTGTGACCAGGGCTCCCTCTGCCTCCTTGTCCTCCTTGACCTCTCTGCCGAATTCGACACAGTCGATCACGCCATCCTCCTCCACCGCCTTTCCTCCATCATCCACCTCAGTGGGACCACACTCGCCTGGTTCAAGTCCTACCTCACAAACCGCCAACAGTACATCTGCACAAATGGCTTCTCCTCTCGCTCTCACCCCGTCACCTGCGGGGTACCCCAAGGATCCATCCTTGGCCCCCTCCTGTTTCTGATCTACATGCTCCCTCTTGGGGATGTCATCCGCAGACATGGAGTATGCAGATGACACCCAACTCTATTTTTCCACCTCTCTTTGCGACCCCCCAGTCCCCTGATGTTCTGTCAACCTGCCGGTCAGATCTCAGGGGCTGGATGAGCGCAAACCTCCTTCAGCTGAACGTTGACAAGACGGAAGCCATACTCTTTGGCTCTCGTCAACGTCTAAAATCTCACGGCTCTCACCTCCTCCACCTACCCGACCTCCTCCTAAAACTCTCCGAACCCGTATGCAACCTTGGCGTCAGGTTCGAACCCCAATTATCCTTCCTCCCCCACATCCGGTCCCTCACCAGCACCGCCTTCTACCACCTCCGACGCATCGCCCGTCTCTGACAATATCTCTCCCCAAAAGCTGCTGGAACCCTGGTCCATGCCTTTGTCACCTCTCGGCTGGACTACTCCAATGCCCTCCTCACTGGTCTCCCATCCACAACCATCCATAAAATCCAAATCATTCAAAACTCTGCAGCCCACATTCTCACCTGCACGAAACTCCGCTCCCCGATCACCCCAGTCCTTGCCAGACTGCACTGGCTGCCTGTCCCAGAGAGGATCGATTTCAAGATCCTCACCCTTGTATTCAGGTCCCTGCACTCCTGGGCACCCCCTACCTCTCTGACCTCATCTCTCCTCAAAACAAGTACCAGTTGCCTTCGTTCCTCCGGGTTTGGCCTCCTCCTCATCCCCCGAGTCCTCCGCTCCACCCTCGGCGGCCGTGCCTTCAACCACTATGCCCTGAGGCTCTGGAACTGCCTTTCTCATTCCCTTCGCCTCGCTCCCTCCCTTCCCATTTTCAGGTCTCTGCTGAAGACCTTTCTTTTCGACCGTGCCTTTCGTCACCTTCCTCCCCCTCTCCCTGGCTCGGCCCTGGGATCCGCTACTGTGAAGTGTTCTGAGATGGTGTCTGGCGTGGAGGGCGCTTATAAATCCAGGTTGTTGTTGTTGTTGTACTTGGTGAGTGGGAGATGGGCACCAGTTCCCTTGCACCGAACCCCTTTTTAGGTTACGTGTGACAATGATAAGATGTTAAATAGTTTACAGTGGAAAAAAGAAATTAATGATGCAAATACCACCAGATTGTAGCACTGTGATATCTGGGTCAACTCCACTATTCTTCACAGTTACAGCCTGGGAGCAATTGTACAGAAAATCCAAATATAGAAACCATAGAACTCAAAATCTACTGCATAGCAGGGAACTATTCGACTCATAATGCATGTTTTTGTGTAAGTGATTGCTTCTCTAATGAAGCCATCAGCCTGAATAGCAATTCTCTGCTCTTGTACCATCTTGTTCTTCCTCCGTTTGTGCTCATTTAATTTCTTTCTTTCAAATTCTTCAAAAAACGCATCTTACAGTTGAAAAACAATATTGTTTTTGTCTCTCAGGACTAGCACTAGAGAAACGCGGAGACCATCTAAGGATTCTCCGGCTATTGGAAACATAAAGGGAGTTTTTCTCAGTGTCCTGGCTGACAATTTCCCAGATAAAATTGGCCATTCACATAGTGGCTGTTTGTGGGACATTTCTGTGGGCAAAATTTACCATATTTGCCTACAAAATACACGGTCACTACACTTAACTGTAAATTCTGAGAAACGCTTTGTGATGTCTTTCTGACGTGAAAGATGCCAGATCAAATGCAAGGATGTATTTATTATTAACTTTCACATAACAGAACATCTCCAAGCAATTGTAAAGGGGTGAGAATTGAAAGATGTGTTGTCTATGGGTCAAAGATTATGTTTTTAGGAGCCTTTTCAAGGCAGAGAGAGAAAGAGATATAGCAAGGCAAGATGGGATCTTTGGGAGCGAGTTCTAGAGAATGGGGGGATGTTGGCTGAAGGCTTGGCACTCATGTATTCCAAATAAATCAGCATGTCCACAAATAAAAATTTGACATTTTTCCTGCTGTTGTTTTTCTTCGCTTTCAGATGTAGTAAAGGATAATTGCCCGGATTACAATATTGCTAAAGCTACTTATAGAAAGATACTGTTTAAATCTTGAAAATTTTGTCAACCTGCAGAATAGCCACATCTACAGCATTTGTTAAGTGAACAGTATTACCTTTCTCTGAACCAACGCAGGCAGGCTGCATCTTCAAACACTTTGAAGTGGTTGCATCTTCTCTTCAAAGACCCCATGTGTTTGCCTTTAATTGAATTTAAAGTAATTTTAGACACATATCTTTTAGACATGTCTATCCTTGGGTAGAAATTCATCTATTAATATAACATTTCAGTGTTGGTGCATATGGTACATTATTGAATTTGGTCTAACTTTAAAGCCTATTTTCTGTAGTTCTTAAAGGAAGTATACAGAGCATTGAAAATAATAAAAATATCATTTAATAAAATGTGAGAAATTTTAATGTGGTATTCAATTAGATTTTTACAGCCAACAAACATAGCTTTCTCTTTGGCAATTACTAATCTAACATCTCTGAAGGTAACATAAACCCACAAGGACGTTAAGCAGGCTGGAGCCTACTGAGCAGAGAGAGCAGGCAGGATAGTAGAGGTGGGAGGGAGCAAGACCATGGAGGGCTTTGAAGATGACGACCAGGATCTTGAACTGTGTGATGGGAAGCCAGTGGAGTCGGGCGAGGATGGGGGTGATAGGGTCGCGGAGCCTGGTGCGGGAGAGGACACGGGCTTCAGAGTTCTAGATGATCTGAAGCCTACGGAGGGAGGCGTTGGGGAGGCCGACAAGCAACGAGTTTACATAGTCAAGCATCAATGTAATGAAAGTGTGTATGAGGGTTTCAGTGGCCTGTGGTGCGAGACAGCGGCGGATGTGGGTGATGTTTCGGAGGTGAGGGAAGGCAGAGCGGCTCATGGCATGGATGTGGGGTAGAAGGGATAGTTGAAGGTCAAACAAACGCCAAGGTTCTGGACTGGCTCAGTGAGGTGGAGTGTGCAACCATGGATGGTGATGCTGTCAGGGCCTGAGGTAGAGGCGCTGATAGGAGCCAATCAGGAGAGCCTCGATCTTGCTGACATTCAACTGTAGAAGGTTAGCTCTCATCCAGGACTTGATGTCTGACAGACATTCTGTCAGGACAACAGTGGTCCTGGAGTCAAGTGTGGAGGCAGAGAGGTAGAGTTGGATGTCATCTGCATACAAGTGGAAGTTGATCCCATGTCTGCAGAATGGTCTCTCAATGTCCTTGCTAATAATCATACCTCTTCATTTGTCCTTTACTCCCTCAACTAAATTCAGCTGATCAAAAGATGAATTGGTTCATTACATTTTCATTTCATTGCAGTCTGTAACATACTGTTGCCATTAAACACCTCCTGTAATCTTGGATCAACAAGGCACTTGTGTGAAAAGTGAATCTATGTTCCAATGAGGCTTTTAAAATCAATGTTGCTCACATGTGTTTACTTAGCAAAAGTCATTCCACTTCAAAGTTATAATAATAATGTGGGTATGTGTGAGGAAAAAAAACAGGGGTAATGATGGAGGATTTCAGCTTGCCAGAATAAACTGGGAATGCTGAAATAGGAAGGACTCTGAACTTTTTGATGCAGGGTTTACTGCTGTCTGACTCAGTGTCCCACATAGGTCAGGTTCTTGCTTGTCTTAGACACGATTCAGATAATAAAGTAGTTGTGACTTCAGTGACTTAGACACTATTCAGGGAGAAATAGTGATCCACTAAATGAAACAAACATTACATGACTGACACTGACAGACAGTTATTGCAGATAGTGAGAAATTCAAAAACATAAACCACCAAAAAACCTCTGTGTCTCTCTGTATCCATCAGAATATTTGTCTGTCCCTGTCACTGACTTACAGGGTCAGAAAAAGGCACCGATGAAAAAAGAGAGGCAATTTTAAAAATATACATTTTTTGAATTTGCAGCTGTCTGTAATGATACTGGCCTCAGGGATATCAGTGTCATTGCAGAAGCGAGAAAGTTGGTGGTTGAAATATAACTGAAGATACGCTGAAGGTAGGTTTAGGACTTAATTTCTGCACTTCCATTGATCTTTAAACATGATTGAAGATCCCTAAACCCACAAATGTTTTATGCCCGAGTAAAACGGCTTAAAATTAAAATAAATACTTTGGTCTTGGGGGTGTGTGTGTGTGTGTGCCTCAGGCCTCTTTCGGCAACCTCCTGGATCCGCACCTGCTCAATAACATTTGGTTTTACATGGGAAATGGCACAAGCAGACCCTAGTACCTCAGATGACTCATTAAAAGGAAGCATGAGAAAATCTCTGACTACAAAATCTTCACGCCATTATCATTTCCTGCATCTTGTGTGCATGCACATGGTGTGTAAGAAGTGCCACTGACATCACTTCCTTCATGAAGTGGCACATTCAGTATATAACACAATAATAATTCTTGCATTTGACATAGAGCCTTATCATGTAGTTGAGATGTCTCAAAGGGCTTCATAGTATATACTGTAAAGTAAATTGACTGTATATTTTGTGGGCGAAATAGTGGAGACTTGACCCAGAAGCTGGCCAACGTTTAGTGCAGGTAGCTGGCTGGTCAGTGCCTGAAGTTGGAACATCACCAATAACCTCGAATCAACAGGATAGTGCCTTATCACGTCTTCCAGATTTTTCAAAGCGCTTCACAGGATATACGGTAAAGTAGATTGATTGTGATTTTTATGGGCAAACATGGCAGCCAATTTGCACACAGCAAGTTTCCACAAAAAGCCATGGAGTGAACGAACAATTTTTATTTGGGGGATTTGATAGCTATGACACTGAGAGAAACTACCTTCTCTTTTCAAATAGTGCCATAGGATCTTTGATGTCCACCTGAACAGGCAGACGGGACCTCAGTTTGATGTCTCATCAGATGGGTGGCATCTCCAACAATGCAACACCCCCCAGCACTGCATTGGCGTGTCAACTTAGACTATGTGGTTCCAAGTTCGAACATGGGGCTTGAATCCAGAACCTTCTGACTCAGAAGCGCGAGTGCGCCAGACTGACACAAAAAGTACAGGATCTGTATTCTAATGAGATTCTTAACAATTGGTTGTCCTATTTATATATAATCGCTTATAAGATACAAAATTCATTCAGCTTGTTAAACTTCCTAAGATTGGAAAGCAGCAGAAATCTTCGGTTTATAGTCTCTAATGTACTGATATTTTTAGAAAAAGGTTATATAATACAGTATAATTCAGGGAAAGTAATGCAATGGGCAAACTGCTTCACCAATAAATTGTGTTTAGTCCTGAACAAGCAGAAAGGTCAGCCATTTTTTAGAGAGATATTAATTATAAAGGTAACCCATGCCAGTCTTCCTGCAGTAATAAAATTCCTCCTCTGAAATGAAATATATAATACCCTGCTATTCAAAGACGCTAAAACTTGAGCTCGGAATTAAGACTAAAGTTTTCAATATTTAATTGTTTCACTCCAAGTTAAGGCCATAGTTCAAGTAACTAATTAAAAAATATGTTAATGCAAGAACAGCAAGGTGTAGGTTTTCAATACCTATCTCCAGGATCTGATTCCTTCTCTTTGGCTTTAATATTTGCATTTTCTTTTCATTCTATTCACCGTTTCGATCTTATTGTTTCTCCCTAGCCTGCACTGTTAACATGTTTAATTTGTTTGTGATGAGAGTCAGCCAGACATAAAATTAAATACGACACTCTCAGTGATTGCAAAAGAGAAAGGGCACCTCAGTTTATTTGTAAATATTCATCAGCTGGTAGGGACAGAGGATACACAACCGGTAACTGGGAGACCAATTTTATCCTGTGAGTCATAGCCTTTGAAATCAATGCTGCTATTTATGGTGGCTGTGTTTAACAATGCAATACGTCAGTCATGGCATTTAAAATGTTTGCATTTCAGACCAAACTGCAGAGCTCAGGACTTAAGGTTGATATCCAAATTTTTAAGAGTGCCGTTGATTCGTAAAGCTCAGAGTCTTTCAGTAACTAAACTGTAAAATAAAACCCTATAGAAATAATATAATCAGTACAAGAAAGCACTAGAGTACAGGCCATTGAGAGGAGGAGGCAGGTAGCTTTGTTCTGATAACTTCTAACTCAACCCACGCAGTATATACTGCAAAGTGAATTGACTGTGTATTGTGAAGTGACTTTTCAGTTTCACCCTCAGTGACCCACACCTGGTACATCTCAGAGAAAGAGAGAAGGACAAACTGATTAGTAGGTAGTAAGCTGTCATAATATATACAGTCAATTCACTTTACAGTATATTCTGTGAAGCACTTTGAGACATCTCAAAGGCGTGATAAGGGGCTATATCAAATGCAAGGATTATTATTGTAAAGTCTAGCAGCCACTTCAAGTGCATAACTAGGAGAGATTAAAACAACAACTTGCATTTATATAGCACCCCTCAAGCAGGGTAGTGGCCCAGAGCACTTAGGTCAGAGTGAAGCAATGAATTAAATATATAAATGTTTGTAAATGGTGAAAAAGTTTTTTTGCTTATCCTCATCTCAGTGTAAAGCTTAGTGGGATTCCTTTTGTTCAGATTTCCTTACCGTCCTCCCAAATTGCGCCACACATCTTATTTAACATTAGCAATGTTATGTAGTCCCTGGGTATAGGAGAGGAGCATAGAGGAGCAGTTTGAGTGAGGTATCTTCGAACAGATCTGGTATTAGTCTTGTCCTGTAGAATAATACATCTTCTCTTTTTGTGGAAATCACACACTGAAATATCAACCAAATTGTGTATTGGCATGACAATTTAGAACTACTTTTTATGTCAGGAGGATTTAGATGTGTGAAGTATTGAAGCAAATATCGCAAGCTACTTGTGCAAAATATTCAGCACTAAACTGGTAAAAATTGCACAATTTAAAATTGGTCGATGATAAAGGATGAATTTCGGGCTGAAATTCCGTTTCAGTATTACCTATGGTATTTTTGTCCAATGTATGATTATAACTCCTATTAGCAATCAACATTACCAAAAATGTTGTAGGGAATGATGACTGGAATTTAAACCTTGAGGGAGAGCAATGTGAGTGAGGTATATTTGGGCTCTCAATGCCTTTTGAACCACACCATGGTGGTGAAAGTGAAGTGAAAATATCAATTTGTTTGACTCCTTCTTATTTGTACAGTACTTCAATTGGACAATTGACCAGCAATTAATCTTAGGTTCTGCTGGATGTTTTTCTAACACCTGAAATTTCACTGCAAAGAATTCACTTGGTATCTGTTTAGCATTGAGTTAATGAATGTGAACTAGATTTTTGTTTGTTCCGGGGTCCATGGTATTGGATCTGTGATTCAATTAAATTTTTATCTCACTAATGGCATAATTTCAGCTCATACCACAGTAAATGATTCACTCTCACTTGATTCACTAATATAAAAATTGATTAAAATAGAATTAAATTAACTTTTATGTTTAAATTCAAATGTGCATAATTGGAGAAGATTATGAGATTTAAAGTTAATGAAGTATGAAACTTTAAATTATTTTATACAATTTAATAAACATTATTAATAATCTCAAACAAACAAAAGTTACGTTGATTTTGCTAGCAGCATATATAACTGATTAAACTTTATTTTAGTGTTTTTTTGATAAAGTGGAGTCTTGCCAGGTTGTTTGTGACTATCAAACAGTTGTTGTACAATGGCACAGCCATGTAAGACGAGAAGGAATCTGACCTTTAACTATTTATCTTAAGATATGTTGTTCATTATTACACTGTGATAGTAAAATCTAACAATTGGCTTCCCTGCTATTCCTAGGCTATTCTAGAGGCCAAAAATAACCCAAAGTACTTTTCTTCACCACTCGTCACCCAGTCCACCCGTTCTCTCAAGCATCCTCGATCCTTACATCCAATGCCAAGTGTGAAGAGGTCCTGGACTTCTTTGTCTCAAAGATAGTAACATCTGTCTAAACGCAAAATACTGCAGATGCTGGAAATCTGAAACAAAAACAGAAGTCATTGGGAACACTCAGCAGGTTAGGCAGCATCTGGAGAAAGGAAAGTGAGTCAATGTTTTGGGTCCACAATCGTTCGTCAGAATGTTCTGACGAAGGGTCATGGACCCAAAATGTTGATTCACTTTCCTTTCTCCATAGATGCTGCCTGACCTGCTGAGTGTTCCCAGTGGCTTCTGTTTTTGTTTAACATCTGCCCAGTTGCCTCCCCCACAGCTCCTAGAACTCCAACTCTTTCCTCCACAAGTTGCAGATTATTCAGAACTCTGCAGCTTGTTTTCTCTCCTGGACCAGTTCCGTAAACCAGTCACCCTCATCCTCGCCCAGCTCCACTGGCACCCCATCCCTCAGAGGATCGGGTTTAGATTCCTCGTCCTCACTTATAAAGCCCTCCACACTCGTGCTCCTCCCTACCTCTGCAACCTATTATCAGCATATAAACCTGGTCGCTCTCTCCGTTTGGCAGGCAATCACCTTCTCCATGTCCCCTGCCCTGCTCGCCCAACCATTCGGGCCTTTGACTTTTCTGCTTCCACCCTCTGGAACTCCATCCTGGAAGCCATCCACCTCTCCCTCTTCCTTGCCTCCTCCACAGCCCATCTCAAGACCTTCCTCTTTGACTGTGCCACTGGGCAACCACCCATCCCCCTACTCTCCACCCCTCTTGATTCCAACCCCCAGATCAGGTGCAAACCTTTAACTGTCCAGTGCCTTGGGACTTCCTTCTGACATGAAAGGATCTATATAAAGGCAATTTTGTTATTGTTGTCAACCATCGCTTCAGGCAGCAAATTCCACATTCTCATCACTCTTTGAGTAAAGTAGTTCCACAAAAATTCTTTTAGTTTCCCTTGTCACTTTATACCTTTTGCCCAAAGACTACCCAACAAGTGGGAACAGCCTTATTGAACCCTTTTATGATTTTGAACACCTCTATTAGGTCTTCGTTTAAACGTTTCCTCTCTAGTGAAAACAGGCGTAAGCTATCCAGTCTATTTGTACTTTAATCTTTAGTGTTACACAATATGTAAGGGAGAAGAAGGTAAGGACAAACCATTGTACGGAATAGTATTGTGATGTCTGAAACTATAGGTCCCACACGGCTTTAATCCTAGGCTTTGGTTGACTTCCTTGTTTGTTGTGTTTTCAGCTCAGACTCCCAACAGACCTTTGAGCCACTCAGACTTCTTAATTGCTTCTCTTTTTTCTCAACGTAACCTGGATGAGGGAAAGACTTGTGGTGTCTATTTCAGGAAGAAACACTGCTGCTTGTTTTTGCATTTAGTTATTGCTTTATTTAAAGCATTGGTCTCAATTTGGAACATTCAGCGTGGCATTGTCCCCCAGTTTCACATGATTTATTCTGTGAAGTGTAGTGACTTGTGTAATTTGTACGCATATGTGGCAGCCAAGTTGCTCGTAGCAATGTTGCACAAATAGCGATGCAGCACACCCAAAGCACTGTATTTGAGTATGAACCTAGACGATAATAGTTTTTTTTATATATATCTGTCTGTTTTATATCTGTCTATCTATTGCCTCTGTCCCCAATTGAGGTACCAATATTGTGTAGTCTTGTGAAAAAAAATTATTGCCTTTGTCACTGGTGGAGGCACCAGTATTGTGTAATTTTTTACTCATCTGTCTATTTCCTTTGATACTAGTCCAGGCACCAGTATTGAGCAGTCATGTACCTGTTTTTCTATTGCTCCACTTGTGGAGGCACGAGTATTGAGCTGTCTTGCACCGGCCTGTCTATGGATTCTGTTCCTGTAGACAGTCTAGTCTGCTCCTGCCTGAAATTGTTCTACGCAACTAAGGATGCTGTATTAAATGAGATTGGAAAGTCTCATCTGGGTTCCTTGTGGGGTTGAGTATACAACGTTCCTCCAATTCAGCAGAATTTGTTGCTAACTACTGTATGAGCCTGACTCAGTGAGGCCATCATTGTAACTGGTTTGTGAAATGGGCAAGTCACACTAGTATAGCAGTGGGGGCTCCCATTTATTGACATCTCTGGAAAGGTTCCACTTGGCCTCGATTCCTGAGACATGATTTATTTAGTACCAGAGGTGACTGTTAATCGGTCATACATGACTCTTGATTGATTCAGTGAACCAGAGAGGAAATAAAATAGCAATAGAAACTACTGGAAATGCACCGCAAGTCACTCAACACCTGACTGAGGTGACAGCACTGGTTCTCAATGATGTGACCCTTCATCAGAACTTAACCAGTGGGTTCAAGAAGCCACTTCATAGGATAGAGGAGGGCAAGTAGGACAAATCAGAGAAACAAAAGGATTGGGAAAACCGAATAGTATGGTAAGTTTGAACTACTGACTGCTTATAGAGCTTAAACCGCTAACTGTAGGTATCAGCCTGGCTTAGTTGGTAGCACTCTCACCTCTGAGTCAGAAGGATTTTGATTCAAGCCCTACATCTGGGGGTGCACGCGATTGCTAGAAGTGACATCCTTCGTTTGAGATATTAAAATTGAGGCAATGCCTGCCAGTTCAGGAGGATGTTAAAGTTCCCATGATACTACTCAAAAGCAGAAGGGGTTTCCTCCCAGTGTCCTGGTCACCAATTTCCCTATTAAAATTGGTCATTCACTTCAAGTTTTGGATGGATATTGCTGTGCACAAATTACATCTGAATTAGCTTACAAAATACAATTACTACACTTTATAGTGAATCCTGTGGAGTGCTTTGAGATGCCTTCCTAACATGAAAGGTGCTATATCAAATGCAAGAATTATTATTTTATTAAAAATGTGGTGAATGGAGGATGACGTAGCATAAAATGCATTTCTAATATAAATAAAAAGCCGTAAATTTGTTTGTGTCTTTTTACTTCTATTAGTAAGTAAATCAGTTTCTTTATGTTGATTCTTAAAGGTGTCAGCCTGGCTCAGATGGTAGTGCTATCACCTGTAAGTCAACTGACACACTCACTGCAGTCCAGAATGCACTGCTGTGGGTATGCCACATTTTCGTAGGCATCTTCTTTCACATGAGGTGTGATCCAAGATGTCATCTACTTGTTTAGATGGTATCATTCAAAAGCAGAGAGGAGTTTCTCCCGGTGTTCTAGCCAACAATCCTGTAGATAAAATTAGCCATTCATTTCATGGGTGTTTAGAGGATATTGTTGTGCACAAATTAACTACCATGTTCAACTACAGGGTGCACGGTCATTGCACTTAGCAGTAAATCCTGTGAAGCGTTTTGAGATGGATTCCTGTAGCTCAGTATTTAGAGCACTTGCCTTGCAAGCAAGAGACAGAGGTTCACTTGTGCCCTGCTGGGTTCGATTCCCAGGGCAAATTTCCTGACTCCACACTCCTGATAATAATCCCTCAAGAAAAAAAATAATAATTTGTTCATTCAATCCACAACTGTTTGTGGGACACTGCTGTGCGCAACTGGCTGCCTGGTTTTGCCCACAAATATACAGTCAATTCACATTACAGTATATTCTCTAAAGCGCTTTGAGGTGTCTAGAAGACGTGAAAAGCACTATATCAAATGCAAAGATTATTATGGTTCTGATGAAGGGTCGTGGACCCGAAACGTTGACTCACTTTCCTTTCTCCATAGATGCTGCCTGACCTGCTGAGTGTTCCCAGCGACTTCTGTTTTTGTTTCTGTTTTCCAGCTTCTGCAGTATTTTGCGTTTTGCAATGATTATTATTATTACTTTTCCCTTTATCTACAGTAAACTTCTAATAATAAGACATTGGCTTAACTAGTCATGACCACTTAAGTAGCCATGTTGTCAATATATTGGCTGCTTCCCATGCAAAGTGTTAATAATGGACTCCGATTTACTTATCACTGCATTTAATATATGACTAGTCGCATTTTAGAAATGCATGCAAGTACTTACAATATAAAACTTAATTGGGTAACTAGTCCTATAAAATGGCGTCTTGCATCGCAGAGGCTTCCCGCCCTATCCTGAGGCTGGTGTGAGCGCTTGCTCAGATGCATCACAGAAGCTTTCGGTCTAATGGAGAGTCAAGCCATGGCTTCCCGCCCCACCTCCCCCTCTCCTGTGACAGAGTAAGGCAGGAGGATGTGACACAGCCTTCCAATAGACCAGAAGCTTCTGCAATGCATCTGAGCATGTGTGCTCAACCTATAATAATAATAATAATAATCCTTGCATTTGATATAGCGCTTTTCACGTCTTCTAGATGTCTCAAAGCGCTTGACAGAATAGACTGTAAAGTGAATCGACTGTATATTTTGTGGGCGAAATGCAGCAGCCAATTGCACACAGCAATGTCCCACAAACAGTCGTGGATTGAAGTGACCAATTTATTATTGGGTTTTTTTTCTTTAGGGTTTATTATTGGGCGTGCGGAGTAAGGAAACTTGCCCAAGGTTTCGCCCTGCTGTGAATTGAACCCAGGTCTCTCGCTTGCCAGGCGATTGCTCTAACCACTGAGCTACAGGACTCCGCCAAGAACCCACACCAGTCTCAGGACAGGGGGATGTTAAAGATCCCATAATACTTCTCAAAAACTCCCAACCAGCACCCTGTTGTGGCTTGCGAGGACCAGTGCCTAAGTGGTTAATCTGGATAACTAGTCGTTGAGCACTTTGCCCTTGGAGTGACAAGTTATCAGGTGTTACTGTATATAAAACAACAGAATAATTTGCAACTCTCCAATCCTTCTGCAATTTAGACCACACGTCCCACCTCCCCCAAAGTTTTCCCTGTACATTATCGTTTTAATCAATGCAAACAAGCTAAATAAACAAACCTTGGTTTCTCAGAAAATGTGAAAGTGCTGTTTATTTGCCTGGCTCATGTTAAATCAGAGAGCCGGAACACATTATTCCTTGTATCCAGCTAACTGTTATTTAATGACCTGAATCATGTTATGTCAGCTTGATGGAGATACATTGTTAGCTCTGTTTAATGAAGTTAGTCAAATTAGTACCTTTGTGTTGCAGCAGAAAACAGTGAAAGAAGATTCTCAGTTTTCGTAAGAACATAATAAATGCTAGACGAAAAAAGACCTAAGTCCATCTAGTTCGCCTTCCACCTTTCTGGCGGTTGCATGCACATATGTCCCAAACTACCTATGTACTATATCCCATAATGTTATTTCCTAAAGGGAAAACTATCTAATCTGTGTTTGAAAGAATCAACATTTCATAGATTAGAGTTTAATCTCTACTGCAATCCATCTCTTATACTGAAACATTTCATTGGCCTGATATGACTAATATTGCAATAAAATGTGTCCAAACGGCTGCCATGTTTGTCTTCCGATCAGAATTAGTCATTAACAATTGGTAGTTTGTATTGTAAAGATCTTGAGACATTTCAACAGCATAAGGCATTATGCAAAAGCAGTTTGTTTCTTTCTCAGATTTCATTTATCTTTGTTCGGTGAAAATGGTTCCAGCCTTTTCAAGTGGTCTCCACATAACTAAAGTCTCTAATACCTAATGCAATTTGAACGAATTTCCATTGTATCTTCCTTTCTACACTTTCTGTGTTGAAAACTGGACACAGTGATCCTACTGCAGCATAACCAATGCCTGGTAAAAATTCAAATTGCCTCCTTGTTTTTACCTCCATTGCCTCCATGTATAAACCTAGAATTTCACAAGCTCTTCCTGCTTCCAAATCCTTCATAAATCCATGTTAGATGTGGTATCATACAAATGATGGGAGATCAATGCACACTTAGTACTTTGACTTTGGAACACCTGCATTTTGGCTATTCTGAACCTGAAGATCTGATAACAAAGCCTCAAAACTGAACCTCCATCCCCAACTAAGCCAAGAAAACCAGGATAAAGGACAGAATCCCTCCACAGCATTCATTGACAAATGGACACACTCTCCTCTCCACACCACCTGATTAGATTCTTTCCACTTTACACTTGTGGAGTCCTGCAGCTCAGTGGTTAGAGCACTGGTCTCACAAGTGAGAGGTTCATGTTCGACCCCCAATTATCCTTTCTCCCCCACATCCGGTCCCTCACCAGCACTGCTTTCTTCCACTTCCGACGCATTGCCCGTCTCTGCCAATACCTCTCCCCAAAAGCTGCTGAAACCCTGGTCCATGCCTTTGTCACCTCTCGGCTGGACTACTCCAAAGCCCTCCTCGCCAGTCTTCCATCCACTAGCATCCATAAAATCCAATTCATTCAAAACTCTGCCACCCGCATTCTCACCCACACAAAACTCTGCTCCCCGATTACCCCAGTCCTTGCCAGACTTCACTGGCTGCCTGTCCCAGAGAGGATCGATTTCAAGATCCTCACCCTGGTATTCAAGTCCCGGCACTCCTCTGCACCCCCCTACCTCTCTGACCTCATCTCTCCTCAGAACAAGTACCCGTTGCCTTCGTTCCTCCGGGTCTGGCCTCCTCCTCATCCCCCGAGTCCTCCGCTCCACCTTGGCGGCTGTGCCTTCAGCCACTATGCCCTGAGGCTCTGGAACTGCCTTTCTCACTCCTTTTGCCTCGCTCCCTCCCTTACCATTTTCAGGTCTCTGCTGAAGACCTTTCTCTTCGACCGCGCCTGTGGTCACATTCCTCCCCCTCCCCTTGGCTTGGCCCCGGGATCTGTTACTGTAAAGCGCTCTGAGACGCCGTCCGGCGTGGAGGGCGCTATATAAATCCAAGTTGTTCTTGTTGTTGTTGTTGATTTCCGGCAGGTCAAAACCTTGTGCAAGTTTCCTTACTTCACACACCTGATAATAATCCCTCAAGAAAAAAAATAATAAATTGGTCACTTCAATCACGACTGTTTGTGGGACACTGCTGTGCGCAATTGGCTACTGCATTTCGCCCACAAATATACAGTCAATTCATTTTACAGTCTATTCTGTGAAGCGCTTTGAGAGGTCTAGAAATGTGCAAAGCACTACATCAAATGCAAAGATTATTATTATTACTAGCAGTAACCAATCAGCCTTAAACATTAGCAGTGAGGTGTATGTGAACATTATGTTTGAAGCATTCTCTCACACAGATAATATTCCAGTTCCAGGGCAACTCAGTCTTACACTATTCAGGATCAGATACCCCTTAATAAATTAATATTAATAGGAGAACCAGATGGAGACAGAGATCAAATATCAATGTATCTCTCTGTCAGGGAAGCATACCTGTTACTGAACCACCTAGCCCACCTGATCACCTAAGAAACTAAATTCACCCTATCAAGTACTTTGTCAGGGAACAAGGAACCACAAGAATCAGGCTGTCCACCTTGTGAAGGGTCAAACCTGAGTTTGTTGGATGTCAAATGATAAATTAGTGACCAACTTCCTTAGGGAAGGGCAGTAATTGGGGTCAACTTGGCTTCAAAGGTGATATACTTGGCAATACAATGTGGGAAACAAATCAATCATGTATTATGGTACATTTAGATAATTATTATTGGATATTTTAGGAATTCCTAGATCTCAAATAACCTATTGAAAAAATATTTTTTTTAGAGTCTAATCAGGTTTGATTCAAAAGTTTCTGATTTAGGAATATGCAGAGACCTAAAAGTTGCAACAGAACCCATGATTTACAGTAACTGTTCTCTCATTGTCCCATTACACCAACCAACATGGCGGCAGGGTGGCCCTCATTTCCAAAGCCTCCCTTGGTCTCACCCCCTACTCCTCTGGCTGATTCCCCTCCTTCGAGCACCCCACCCTCTTTCACCCCTCTCTCCCTTTGAAAATCCTCCTTGTCTACCGCCCCCCCAAGCCCTCTGCCTCCTTCCACACAGACATCTCTACCCTCCTCTCTTCCCTGTCCCTCTGCTCTGAGCGCCTACTCATAATGGGCGATTTCAACCTCCACCTAAACTCCCCTTGCACCACTTCTGCCGATTTCACTGCCCTCCTCTCCTCCCTAAACCTTACCCTCCATATAAACACACCCATCCACAACCATGGTCATGCACTTGACCTCGTCATCACCCATGGCCTTGACATTTCCGACCTCAGCATAGTGGACAAAGCCATCTCGGACCACTTTTTCATCTCCTTCTCCTCTCACATCCCTCTTTCCTCCACCAAGCCCTCAACTATCCTCTACCACCCTTGGAAAAGGCTACCCCCTGAGACCCTCACAAAGACCGTCTCATCATCAAATATCCTATCCCTGTGGCCCTCTACCCGTGGAGATCCTGAAGCAGCCGTCCAGCTGCTCCATGATCGCCTCTCCTCCACCTTCAACTCCCTCGAGGCCCCTGAAATCTAGGGCCATCTCCAAACCCACCCGATCCCCCTGGTACAACAACAATCTCAGCCGCCAAAAAATCCAAACCCGTCTGCTCGAGCGCAGATGGCGGAAAACTGGCCTGACAGTTCACCACCAACTGTGGCTCGAGCATCTCCACAGCTACCGCCGTTCTTTGACTCGTGTAAAAATGGCCTTCTACTCCAATATCATCTTGGAGGCTAAACACAACCCAAAAATCCTTTTTTCCACCACCCACTACCTCCTCCGTGCCCCCCCTCAGGCCTCCTCAACCTTCATATCAAATGCCAAGTGCGAGGAGGTCATGGACTTCTTTTCTTCTAAAATACTTAACATCCGCCAGGCAGTCTCATCCACCTGCCTCTTGTCACCCACCACCAAGCCCTCTCTGTCCCCTTCACCTTCATCATCATCTGCTCCTATGACCGCTCCCTTTGTACATTCCTTCCTCCCATCTCTCCCTCCTCCCTCTCACCCAACATCACCTCCATGAAACCCACCACCTGCTGCCTCGACACCCTCCCCACCAACTTACTGGTCACCCAGCTCCCCCTCCTCCACCCACTACTGGCTGACATCATCAACCAATCCCTCTCCTCCGGATCAGTCCCTTCGAACCTCTCCAGTCCAGGTTCCGCCCTGTGCACAGTACAGAGACTGCAATTGTGACAGTCACAAACGACATCCTCTCTATCTGTGACCAGGGCTCCTTCTGCCTCCTTGTCCTCCTGGACCTCTCTGCCGCATTCGACACAGTCGATCACGTCATCCTCCTCCATCGCCTTTCCTCCGTCATACACCTTAATGGGACCGCACTCGCCTGGTTCGAGTCCTACCTACGGTACATCTGCACAGATGGCTTCTCTTCTCTCTCTCACCCCGTCACCTGCGGGGTACCCCAAGGATCCATCCTTGGCCCCCTCCTCTTTCTGATCTACATGCTCCCTCTTGAGGATATCATCCGCAGACATGGAATACATTTCCACATGTATGCAGATGACACCCAACTCTATTTTTCCACCTCTCTTTGCTACCCCTGATGTTCTGTCAGCCTGCCTGTCAGATCTCAGGGGCTGGATGAGTGCAAACTTCCTTCAGCTGAACGTTGACAAGACAGAAGCCATATTCTTTGGCTCTCGTCAATGTCTAAAATCTCACGGCTCTCACCTCCTCCACCTACCTGACCTCCCCCTAAACCTCTCCGAACCCGTATGCAACCTTGGCGTCAGGTTCAACCCCCAAATATCCTTCCTCCCCCACATCCGGTCCCTTCTACCACCTCCGACGCATCACCGGTCTCTGATAATACCTCTCCCCAAAAGCTGCTGAAACCCTGGTCCATGCCTTTGTCACCTCTTGGCTGGACTACTCCAATGCCCTCCTCGCTGGTCTCCCATCCACAACCATCCATAAAATCCAAATCATTCAAAACTCTGCAGCCCACATTCTCACCCGCACGAAACTCCGTTCCCCGATCACCCCAGTCCTTGCCAGACTGCACTGGCTGCCTGTCCCAGAGAGGATCGATTTCAAGATCCTCACCCTTGTATTCAGGTCCCTGCACCCCTCTGCACCCCCTACCTCTCTGACCTCATCTCTCCTCAGAACAAGTACCCGTTGCCTTCGTTCCTCCGGGTCTGGCCTCCTCCTCATCCCCCGAGTCCTCCGCTCCACCCTCGGCGGCTGTGCCTTCAGCCGCTATGCCCTGAGGCTCTGGAACTGCCTTTCTCACTCCTTTTGCCTCGCTCCCTCCCTTCCCATTTTCAGGTCTCTGCTGAAGTCCTTTCTTTTCGACCGCGCCTTTGGTCACCTTCCTCCCCCTCCCCCTGGCTCGGCCCCGGGATCCGTTACTGTGAAGCGCTCTGAGACGCTGTCCGGCATGGAGGGCGCTATATAAATCCAACTTGTTGTTGATTTAACCTAGGCTGCCAGTCCAATGAAGTGCTGGGGTGTGCTGCATTGTTGAGGAACTGTCCTTTAGATGAGACTTTAAAACCATGTCCCACCTGCCCTTTCAGGTGGATGTTAAAGATTCTATGGTACTATTTAAAAAGAGAAGCCAGTTTTTTACATTGTTGAGATCTACAATCCCCCGGATAATCATTCACTTCATGGCTGTTTGAGGGAAATTGCTGTGTATAAAATGGCTGTCGGATTTGCCAACAAAATACACAGTAACTACATTTCACACTGAAATCCTGTGAAGCACTTTGAAATGTCTCAACAACGTGATAAGATGCTACATCAGTGTAAGGATTATTATTATTATTTGGTATCATTAGTAAATTTAGAGGTCAAGGCAATTTGAAGACCATTTCCTTCTGTAAAGTTCCAGCTGATGTCAGTGTAGATTATGTCAAGTTGTATTTCTTCTACTCAAAGGTAAACCACATGAATTCAGAACCAGTCAATCAATCTCATGCTACAGTATACAACAACAACAACAGCAACATCTTGCACTTATATAACGCCCTCCATGCAGGGTAACGTCTCAGAGCACTTAACAGTGGCGGAGCCTGAATCTGAGCTGGGGTGGGGGGGTGGGGGGGTGGTGTGACCGTAAGCACAGTCGAAAAGGAAGGTTTTCAGGCAGGACTTGAAAAAGGGGAGAGAGGGGCAAGGCGGAGGGATCGAGGGAGAGTGTTTCAGAGTTTCAGGCGTGGAGGCTGAAAGTGCTACATCCGATGGTGGGGTGGAGGGTGTGAGGGATGAGCAGGAGGCCGGTGTCAGTTGAGCGGAGGCGCCGGGTGATGGATTTTGGAGTGAGGATTTCGGAGAGGTAGGGGTGTGTGCCAGGGAGTGAATGGATTTGTACACATGTGAAGAACTTGAAGTCAATCCATTCGGTTATGGGGAGCCAGTAGAGCCTGGTCAGTACTGGTGAGATGTGGGTACGGACTTTGGTCCAGGTTAGTATGTGGGCAGCAGAGTTCTGAATGAGCTGGATCTTTTGAATAGTGGAGCTGGGGAGACCAGTGAGGAGTGCGTTTAAATAATCCAAGCAGGAGGTGACAAACGCATGCACGAGGGTTTTGGCTGCATTTAGGTAAGGTACTGTCGGAGGGTACCGTAAGATGCTGTTCCTGCTAAAATTATCTGGTCTAAGTCAAATTGGAGCTATTTAGAAATTAATCCAAATTTGGGATTACTTCAAGTTTGGAAGTAATTTCGTTCCTTGTTTGCTAGCATCTCCATGGACACTGTTAATGCTGCAGTCAGCCAATGTGGTTTTTGAAACTAACCCAGCCAAGTACCCCTTTCTCCACCGCAAGGTTCAGCTGTGACTGCCAAACCTTGTTTAGAAGGGAAACAAAGGTCATCTGAAGGATTTCAAACTAGGTTGCAGATCTGTGAATACCAAAAGCAGAGATTTTAATACATTTAAAAGAATTCTGCCAGGAATCAACGCTTGGCTGGAATATATTCTTATTTTTATATGCTGCAGGTTTTGTTTGAATCAGGTTACATTCAACCGAGGGATCTCAATAAATACACTGCACCCTGAAAGGTAATTATAACACAGCTCATATTTAGGGGGACACTGTTACAATGCTCTTTAGTATAGTGCATTGTTCTATATTAATAGTTATATTTGGTAAGTGAATAGCTCACAATAATAGATAAGGGTAAGTAGCTAACATTCTGATAACTTTGCCCCAGATCCCATTACCCCTTTAAATAACTTTTGAATGGCAAACTAGCAGAATTAAATATTAACAGAAATTCAAACCTAGAAATAGGTACTGTGCAAGGACAAAGAAAGAAACTATTACAATCTTAAATGGTGTGTTTGTTCTGATTCGGTGCCATTAAACAGTAACCCTGTCTCCGTCATGTTATTTCCCACATTATCCTCTGATCCAACACCAAAGAGCTACATACAGGAAAGTAAAATTAATCTTTATAACAGCGACAAATAACTTTTGTGCGAGCTTCAAGCCAAAGTTGACAGTTAGATGAATGAACATACCATACTGTCAGTTTGGCGGCTTTCATGATTTATGAAAAAATATTATTTCTCTTCTGAAATTATTGATCATTTTTTCGGTTACCCAACTTTGCATTTGCCACCATGGGAGAGATAGAAGTTTCTGTGAACTCAGCTTATTTCACCACTGGAGGTCAGTCATGTCACTGGGACATTAGAAGCGCATAACTACATTAGAACAATAACCACTCGCCTTTATATAGCACGGTAGTGTCTCGGAATGCTTGTATTGAGTGTGCCTCACACCTTAGAGGGCAAAAAGCTGCAAATATGTGAAAGAATGTAACATATATGTGAACTAATCTTTAACTTTCAGCTCATTTCGGTCCCGAAAGCATAGCAAATAACCACAGCTATTGGGAATATTTTGTTAGTGTTCAGTATTATGGTTTATAACTGGAATTGCAACATTAAAGTGCAAGAGACTGCTTAATTTTATCAGCACTTCCTTGGCTCTGGCTTCAAATCAATATAGTGATAGATCACACACTGTGGTTCTATGCCCCACTGCATGTTTTATATTTCATTAAACAACCTTTTTGCAACAGGTCAGAAATGAGTAGGCTGAACTAAACCAGTCTCCAAACCAGACTGAACTTGGCATTTTGAATTGAATAATTGGAAACTTTCCAGACCTTACATTGTTCAAGGCTAACATGTCCTCAGAAGTAATAGAGCCGGTGGAATGAAAAGTCAGAGGATGAGAATATAAAATCCAAAAATTAGTATTATAAATCAGAGAAAATTTAAGTTTAGACAAATCAATATGTCACAATATTTTTTTTAAATGTTTAAAAAGTTTAAAATCAGCTGTTCTGTCTTGCTAAACCTCCATGTTTAACATTAGAAAAATCAGCAAAAATTCAGTCAATCATGAGTGGTTATGACCAAGCCATATTACTCCTGGGTCAGCAAAGCTGTGCCCTATGGGAATCAGGCAGAGTTTTCGATTTCCTGCTGTGAATAATTACATTAGTCTGTCTGAATCCTCTGAGCTTTGAGTGTGCAGACCTGAGCTACCGGGCTGTGTCCTGACCTCTATATCACCAACTCAATACCACTGAATGAATTTCAGTATTCTATTTAACATTACAAATTAATGCAGTATAATGACATCACCAATATGATGATTGATAGATAAACGAGTAAGGAATGTGGGTCTAAATTTTAGTCATTTCTTAATAATCTTTGCATTTGATTTTGTCCCTATTATGTGGAGAGGATGTCTCAAAGTTCTTCACAGGATATACTGTAAAGTATAGTGACTGCGCATAACTGGTGGCTGGAACAGGTTAGCAGGAAGCAAGTTGAGGCCAGGATGTTTGACTCATTCAAAGAACAGCTTGTTGTTGTCATGGGAGCTTGGTAGGATATATATTCTGGAAAGAAGAGATCAAATCAGCCGAATTAGAATTTTTCATCTGAACCTATCTTGTCATTTAGCTAATTCCCTCATTAATTTGTTAACTACGGTCTTCCGTTATCACCTCTCAAATATGAATCCTTGTGGGAACACTTCTGCTGATGTATGAACCCCAGGTGACTGGATTCTTCATAAATATTTTCTTTTTGTAGCGACACATTGAAATTGCAATTGAGCTTGGCGTTGGAATGAATCGGTGAAAAATAAAGGGTTAAATTATTCCAAAACAATTCAGTGTGTTTAAAAAAAACATTCAGTGGCTTCTTGGAAGAGCTTATGTTGATTTTCCTATATAATTGCCAGTAGCTTTCTGCATCACTGACATTTCTTTCAGATTCCATGGTTAACATGTTCATGCCTGAGCAATCCTGTGCAGTTCTCGCTCACTCGCTGCTGTGCTGCCTGAGGCTGCTGGGATGGGAAAGTCTCTTGGTAAAAATAAATAATTTGCTCCTATATTGATGTAGCTGTGAGTCATTGTGGGCTGTCACTGGGTCCGGAGCCTCATACACTGCACAGCACCTACAGAACAAATGCCAGGCAGCTTTAATTGACTCGTGTAGGACACAGTTTCATCTCTGACAACAGTGTCCATGCATTCAGGAATCCAGTTCTGGTAATGGCATAGACATCAGAGGAAAGAGTGTTTCGATTAATTTGAACAGTGAGCTGACCTTAATGCGGCGTTTAACATTTAGAAATTCCGTGAAATCTTTTGGACGCTCCATCTTACTTTGCATATTCCCAAGCTTGAAGACTGACAGGTGGAAAAATGGTTGAACAGCAACTGCAGCATTGCTTGCCTCTTCTGCTACCTTTTTGTGCTTCAGTGATTTGAATTATGAAATCCGATCCAATGAGCGATTTGTGATTTAATGTTTGACTGATGCATGTTTCCAATATTGTGTTCTCGCCTGGTTTTGCCTGCCTGTCCTCTAACCTTCGGCAGTTGCACAGTGATTGCTATAAGAAGGGGCAGATGGACAAAGGTCTTATTATAATAGGGTGAGTACAGGATACAAGTAAGTGATTCTGGCATCCTTGTGTTAGGCCTACAAAGGCACTATGTTATACTTCTCACAGTATATCCTGTGAAGGGCTTTCAGACATCCACCTGATGTGAATGGCGCAAACATCAAATGTAAGGATTGTTTTAAAAGGGTCTGGATACAGTATGAATATTTAAATGTTACAGACTGTCCATATACCCGTTCTCCTCACCGATTTAGTATTAGGTGCAAAATGTGATGCTTACTAACAGGTTTGATGTGATAACAAATCTGCAATGAAATGTAACGTTTTTGAATATTGGTGTGAGCTGCTTTTAATGAACAGAATATTAGCTATAAGTCCCAAAGTATGACTTGTTGAAATTCATGCAGGGGCTGCTAGACACTGAGTGCTTGATCTGTCGATTTCTCCTTGTTGCCCCTGTGCAATGGTCCGAGTATCAGGCATGAAGGGTCATCTTTTATCACCCTGTATTACCACCCTCCTCTGTCTTGCACTAAAATCCCAATAATAAAAGATTGACAATTGTTTTATCGATTTGAACATGAGTTTGTTTCTTCAAATAGAAACCTTATTCTGCTCGTGTTTATTCTGCCAAATTGATCTAATTTCTTAGATGTTCCTTAAAAATGACTCTGTATTAAATGTGGACTCCTTCCAGAACCTGGTGTCAACCTGGCTCAGTTGTTAGCACTTGTGCATCTGAGAAAGAAGGTTGTTATTCATAACCCACTTTGGGACTTTGGACTCACAGTCAAGGTTGACACTCCAATGCAGGACTGGGAGTGTGCTGCATTATTGGAGGTACTGTCCTTCAGATGATACGTTAAACCAATGCCCCATCTGCCTATTCATTTGGACAGATCCCATGGCACTAATCGAAAAGAGAAGGGAATTTCTCCTGGTGTCCTGGACAACAACCCTCAGAAAAAATTGGTTATTCAAATCATGGCAGTTTGCTGGGCATACAAATACATAATCACATAATCACTACTTCACAGTAAAATTCTGCAAAGCTCTTTGTGGCATCTCAAAGGCGCTATACCAAATACAAGGATTATTATTATTATAAGTAACTCATGCTAACCTGTGAGAAATTTGTTCTGATGTGATATACTTCCGGGGAAGAGTTCCCATGAGTTGGAATATGCAATGTTTGCAATAATTACCAAACAATAATTTTTCTGCAGGCAAAATAGTACATGATGAGTGGTGTACAATATTTTTCAAACATTTACCTCAGGTAAAAATTCATTCCATTGATATGATTTAATTTATCAATGAGCACATAATGGTGGAAAATGACAAAACAATCAAAATAATAATAAAATAATTTAAAAAGAACCATTCTAATAATAGTATAAATGCGTTTGAATGGTGTTTTATTACATTGTCCATTGTGTATTTATATGCAAAGATGGCAGCCAGCTTGTGCACAGCAGTGTCTTACATACAGCCTTGTTTATTTAAGAGACATCATAAATCTTCACACTACTCCTGAGGGATTTTCCTTGAGATGCACCAATTACATTTTTTAATCCAGGATCTTTTTGTGAACGTTTTCTATTGCACACATGACCTATAATATGTTTACTATGATATCTTATTTATAATTGATATATGCAAATATTCATCTATGCTTCTTTCATTTACATTTTCAATGACATGCTGATTCATTTTATTATTAACTACAGGGAAGTATTGCTCAACTTGTAAAAAGTAAAAGTATGCATATAATTGGGCTGAATTTGATATAGCATCTAAGACCTCAAAGTATTTTAAAAAGCTTAATTGATATTTGTAATCCTTCTTGTCCTTTATTTCACTGAATATCCAGATCTTTCTTGTCTGAAAGTTCAATCGCCCTGAGCTTCCCAGGAGTGTTCGCTCACAAAATACATACAGCTACATCGCTTTAAAGTATAGTCTGTGAAGTGCTTTGAAACTTGACAAGGTAATAAGATGCTATATCAAATGCAATCATTATTATTATAACTTATTTACTCCTAGATATGCCTCACAAGTTATAGTTATACGTGATCCTTTAGTAAAAGCATGGCAATTTGTTATCTTTCAAACATTGGAGCAGAATGAGTTGACAGTGGAATAGCTGGGGATATTTGCATGTTTCCTTCCTTTTGCTATTTGAACCCACAACATTCTGCCTCAGGCGAGAGTGCTACCAAATGAGCCATGTTGATAACAATTGCAGTGCCATATCTGTAGCTCTGACAGGGAGATTGCGCACAGATTGTGAATTGAACCTAGAAATATCTCGGTCTGTAGAGAATAGATACTTACAGATTAAACCCAGTGGCTCTTTGTCTTACTCCAGGAGCCTCCAGGATTTCACTGATCCCAGTCCTGTCTCTCAGGGAAATATCTGAGACTCAAATTTGCATATCCATCCATTGTATAAATAGATTCTTGTTATGTCCTGGACATAGTCACAACTAAATGTGGGTAGGAATGTTTCTGATCCCTAGGATTTGTTGTATAATACATATATGTCCAGCACACTAATGTATTCGAGTCCCTGTTGGATAGGAAAGACTATATAAAAATAATAATAATAATAATATTAATAATTCTTTCATTTGGTATAGCACCTTATCATGCCGGAATGACTTCTCAAAGGTCTTCACAGGATTTGCTGTGAAATGAAGTGACTGTGTATGTGTAGACAAATGCGGCAGCCAGTTTGCGCATTGCAATGTCCTACAAACAGTCATGACACAAGTGACAAATTTTATTTGGGAGACTGTCAGGCAGCACACTGGTATTTGGGCAAGTGTCAGGGCTGACTCTGCCTGCTGCTGAGCTGGGCTTGCTCACGTTGGGATACTGCCACATGGAGAATGAGTGAGTGAGGGAGGAGTGAGGGAAGGTGAGGCTACGTACCTGAGGATCGTTCCCATCTGCAGCGAGATGGTGCTGCTCCTGGAGGGACTGGCTGAGGGATTTCTGTTATTGCAGAGTGCACTGCAGAGCCCCTAGTCTGTTCTTCCACTCTCTCTGAGACAGAATGAAGAAGATATAAAATATAGAGTGAAATAAAGAGTGGGAACATATGACAATGAAGTTGCCCAGCTCAAGAAGTTAATAACTTTGGAATTTTTTGCAGCATCAAGTCAAGAATTAATCTGTAAAGCAGCCTTTGACTTACCAATGTCACTTCTAATTTCCAACAGAAAGGGCTTGTCAAAAGGAACAGGAGGCCATCACCACTTCCCTGCGAAATCAGAAGATTCCCTTCCAGCCAATTTTACCAAAAATGTTCAAGGAGCAATTCAGAGTTACAACAGGTAAAGTGTTTTGATGATTTATTGCGACAGGAATTAAGTAGAAAGGATGCTGTGATGAATGATTAATGTGCATGGGTATTAGGTGGACGGTGAGATGAAACCAAGTGTAATTGGTGTATTTGCACTCACTGGTTCTGTTAGATGCCATTGTGTGCAGAAGGTCATGAATTCATTTATTCCCAATACTCTTCTGAGCACCTCACACTGTGGACCACTGCATGTGATTTGCCTGTGAATTTTCCATGGGCCTTGCAGGAAATACTGGAGTCTATAACATATTGACTGGTTAACAAAAACAAAATAGGGTAAATTATGTGACCTACTCTTCACCAGTGCATTCTAAAGCTTTTGCATTGAGATGGATGGGAAAGTGGGGGGGTGGGGGGTATGAGTCTTCTTAGTTACATCTGGGGATAAATCAATTCAGTGTATGTGCTTAATTGCACCATCAATGTTAATTAGCACATATTGCAAGTTTCAGCCCCTTGGGGGAGAAATGTCACCTAGGTCCAAACTTGTGCTATTTTCTTAGCATGCTAAGCTTAGGAGGATTGTATAGAATCTTAGAATGTGTAGAATTTGGCAAATTTAGTCTTAATTTTGAAGGCCTTTTTGTGCATTTCTTAATAAAAACCGACATAAAACTGGATTTGAAGTTAAGATGGAATTTAATAATTTGCCAGACTCTGCAAACTCTGAAATGCTAAAAAACGAACAACAACTTGGATTTAAATAGCACCCATCATCTGGGGTGGTGTCTCAGATAACTGATCCAGAATAAGATTAATTCACAGTGACGTACAAATTGGCTACGGCATTTGCCAACAAAATGCACAATCACTGCACGTTACAGTATATCATGTGAAGCACCTTGGGATGCTCTTCAAGTGTAAGGATGAGTATTATTATTATTCTCCCCTAAGGGTTCCAGTTATTTTATTGCAATATAAATGAATGAATTAACAAACCGTCAAATGGAAATCATGTTTCTTTCTGTTTTCTTTCCCAGTGAATCCACTGTATTTGATACGTCCAGTGGGCAGACCACACCAACAGATCTTAATAACTCTTGGTCTGCAATCCAAAGTTACACCACTAGCCTCTCCACGGAGTGCAGCTCAGTCTACTCCTGGCGAGATGATGTGAGTATTAGATTGTAACAGAAGAGGAGATTTTTCATTTTTCAACTTTTTTCATTTTTCCAACATTTTTCATATAAAAGATAACAAAATAATATATAGTTTGACAGGAATGTCACCAGGTGATGAAGGAAAAACATTGTGTGTTACGTGATAATTATTATTGGTGATCATCATCACATCAATCCTCCTCTTTTTCTTTCCCCTCCACTTGATGTATTTGTGAGTCTGTTGAAACTTAGGAGGTTATTAAAATTGCTATTTAACATTGGCGGTTTGATGGCAGCTAAAGCTTTATCTGAGAATAGATATTGGTGTTGTATGATTATAGATTACAGCTACTGCAATTTTCTCTTTGCTTTGGATAAAAAGGATACACTTAATAATGAGATTTATCAAGAAGATATCAACAGCTGTCTTTAACCTTTGTGTTTAATCCAGCACAGATGACTTTAACCTTTGTGTTTCATCTTAATTCCTGGTCCTCTATTAACTTGGAACAGGCCAGTGAAATCCATATCGATCTCAATTGGCTCAACTAGGAAAAATCAAAATGAGTTTAATTAATTAAATTCTTGAAGTGACTGATTGTGAATGGATTCAGGACAAAAATGGTTAGGATCATAAAAGAGGTTTGATGAAGAAAGGATTTTGGTCAATTTGATCTCATCCTTCCAAAGTGCTAACCATACCAGATTCCCATTACAGAGTAAATCTGTTTCTTAAATCAGTCCTAGGCTCTACTAGCTTTGCTGGTAACCAATTCCAAGCTCTTTGTTTTCTGTGAATGAAACACGTTTTTCCTAAACTTTCCCTTCACAATTTTAAACCTCAGATTTTGTCTCCTGTTGCCATGGCATATCTGAAAGAACAAATCCTTTTCTTCAGAGACATAACTAAGAGTTAACATGCTTGTGATTTTTGTCTTGTAGGAGTTTGATAAGGTAAACACCCGCACGGTAGATCAGTTGTTCTGGGAAATCGATGAGATGCTGTTTGAGGGAAAGGTGAGCTCTCGTACCCAAAGTCTTCAGACTGAATGCAGAGAATGGACTAAACTTTCACCCCAACTTAGGTGAGAACTACTTCTAGAATCTGTTTTAAAATTATGGCTGTCCAGGTGGCAGCTAATGGTATTTTAATCTGAAACTATTGGGCAAGAACAAAACTTTTATGTGGTGCTGGGAGACATATTTCCATTGCCTCACATGCTGTACTGGCTCAGTAAAAAAAAGTGAATGTGAGTCTGATTCACCTTCCAATTTGTTATTGCAGCATCTACAAGGAATAACATTACCCAAGAAAAATATTATGATTTCAGGGCAACTGCAGAAATAGAAAATCTAGAATATGTACATATAATACAAAAAATGGTAAAATATAGCAGTATATTGCAATGTCATTTACATTGTGGAAAATTCACAGAACCATAGGATTATACAGCACACAAGGAGGCCAATCGGCCCATCGTGTCTGTGCCGGCTCTGTGCTGGCTCTTTGGAAAGGGCTATCCAAATCAATCCCACTCCCCCACTCTTTCCTCACAGCCCTGCAAACTTGTCTTCCCCAAATAATTATCTACTTCTCTCTTAAAACAACAATAATAAATTAAAAACAATAATAAATTAAAAAACAATAATAAATAATTATCTACTTCTCTCTTAAAAAAACAAAAACAATAATAAATTGGTCATTTTCAATCCACGACTGTTTGTGAGACACTGCTGTGCGCAATTGGCTGCTGCTTTTTGCCCACAAATATAGTCAATTCACTTTATAGCATATTCTGTGAAGCGCTTTGAGACGTCTGGAAGACGTGAAAAGCGCTATATCAAATGCAAGGATTATTATTATTATTTATTAATAAGCTTAGATATTCACAGCTGTGCATATTATTCATGAAATTTACTGCAAAGTCTGATAGCAAACAGTATATAACAATATTTTGATGACCGTTCTTCATAGATGTGTGTAGTTCAATGGTATGCTGAGGTGCTGTTGATAACAGATAGCTCGCCTTTATCAATTGCAGGGGTTGGAGGGGCAGACAAGTCACTGGGAGCAGGGATTCTTTCTACTTAGCTCCTGTTAGCCTTGCAAGTCAAAGCCCTAACTGAATGGTCCTAACTGGACATGCCCAGAGTATCCACAATGGGAATGTCTATGCGGTTTTAGCTGGTTAAACTCCTGCAGTATCCAAACACCCTAATTTGCCAAATTCTGGAGACTCTAAAATAACAATAATAATCCTTACATTTTATATAGAACCATTCAAATTAGGTGGAAGTCTCAAAGTGCTTCTCATGATATACTGTAATGATTGTGCATTTTGTAAGCAAAATGCGACATGAATAGAGTAAATCTAGATCCTGATGGAATTTCGTCCATTTGTTCTGTGAACATTGTTATAATTGTTATTGGCTAATCTGGATTTTTCATCCTTTTTGTATCCGGTGCAGGATTATAGGAACACAGCTTTTGTTGCCGAAAGATGAAGGTTTTCAGCATTTTCAGAGCAGAGGAAACAGTTCCATGGTAACTAGGCCATTGCTGAGTTTCTGTGACAGCAGCAGCGATATGAAAGAGTAAGCCCTAATTTTATCAATCAATCACACAGACCTGTAATGATTGCTAACTTTTGCATGGACATTGACCAAGGGACCTCAATGAGATGGGGCAAGGTACACTCTAGTCATTCTCTTTTCTTTTTGTAGACAGCTATGTCCCAATGCATGTTAAGTGTGCATGTTAATCCTTGTGGTGTGTAAGATGTACCCAAACAGTTCTGCTTTTTGATTCTGAGCTCCTGGGAATGCAGTATGTCCTCTGGCCCATTTGGGAAGTTTAGGACCAAGCAGTGAGGTAAAGCCTGTGGTAAACTGGGAGAGCAGGTGCGGGGAGGGTGAATCATAGAATCAATTAAATTTACAGCACGGAAGAAAGCCACTAGACACACTATGTCTTTTAAGATGGGTGAGTTCTGGCTTTCACTGACTTGTTACTGAATATCATGGAGTCAGAATTGTCTGCACAGTAATCAAGTCTATTTACTCCCGTAAATAAAACGTAAGCCCTCACGTGAGGACCTGGATTAAGCAGCTGGTGCTGACTATGTCTGGAGCACGCCGTTGAGTTTGGACCTCTAGATCATCAAGGTGACTAACATGTCACAAGCTGGCCTGAAAAGTTCCTCCCATCACTCTGAAGGCAGATGCCCACCAGGTAGCTGATGAGGAAACTCTAAGGCTGGGGCAATAGCTGCTGGAAGGTGTTACCTGGAGTCCAAGTTTGTGAACAGACATTCACATACCTCGTCTTGGAATCCACCTTGACTTGTAAGAGAGTTAAGCAGCCGTTGCTCAAATGCTACATCTCCACCTGATGGAACGATTGCTTAGTGGGTAGGGTTGTGTCCGAGCTGTGGGCAGGAAGATGGTGGCAATGCGCTGACACATTTCATGTTGAGCTGTGCTGCTCACCAAGAAGTTTGCAGGTACCTGACACCTGCTATCCCAGTCACCGGCTCAAACCTGCACTTGTTGGATGTCAAATGACGAACTAGTGCCTATCCTCCTTTGGTGGGAGTTAAGCAGGGTCTCCTTAGAGCTGAGCTGGTTCCAGGGTGACATGTCTGACAATGGAATGTAGAAATCGAGTCAACACTCGGTGACAGTCTCGGTCATCTGGTTCCTGAGCCATGTGAGTTCAGATTATTCCAGGACATTGTTGATGACAGACTAGCCAGCCTCGCTCATTGGCAGGTTTAGGGTGGGCAGACCAGTCACTTGGAGCAGGGATTCTTCCCATTCAGCTCCTGGTAACCCTTCTAGCCATAGGCCTATTGGATAGAGTGTTCCTAGCTGGACAAGCAGTGGAGATCTTGTCAGATAGTACTTTCATAACAAGCTAATTAGTTTTACCTAGTTAAACTCCAGCATTACCCCAACACATACTCCAGGGTCCCCAAACCTTGGCCCTTGCCAACTTCGCCTCTCCAGAATTAGATAAGAAAGATGCATCCCTCCTGAGCCAGAGTGCGCATTCTATTCCAGATACATGGTAATTCCATGTGCTGCTGACATACATATATTGAATTCTGTCTGGTTCGGGTACTCTTAAGCATGGTGATGGGTTTCCTCACTGCCAGCCAATCGGCTGATCAAAAAGAATGGTATGAAAGACGCCTGCAGTGTCTTGTGACATCTTCCTCATTTTTATAACCATGGCAATTTTATGTTGCCTTAAATTGAAGTCATGCACTCATTTATGTAATTCCAAATGATTATAAAAAATAGATTTAGTCACAGTTTCTTACATTTCCTTATTCAGAATCGAAAGAATGCAAGATCGGATAGCCGGCACAGGCATTTTTCTAATGCTTGGAAATTAACAAAGATTTGATAACTTTCCTTGTGGAAGTTATTAACCTCAAACACACTGTGTGTCTTCTTTTCTCAGGCTCTGCCTCTCAGGCCACCGTTTGGTTCCCACCCATTCTCCCTTTCACAGTGGATCAGAGTCAGACTCCACTGTCAGTTCACTCCATTCAAACTCATCTGACTTCTCATTCCTGGAGGAGGAAATCTATGACATGGATGGAAAAATTGAAGAATATTTTGCATATGACAGCAAAGAATGGTGTGTGCAGCAACCTTCACCTATCATTTTTTTTAGGCCACTCTCTGGCAAAAAATTCACCTTTGCGACAGCCTAAAGATATGACATCCCGATCAGAGCTTAGAGAATGCTATAGAAAATGCGGACTTTACTCTTCTTTGCCAGATGGTGACCTAAAATATTTTAACATAAATATTTATAAAAAAATAATTATAATAAACTTTGGTGACCAGCATTCAAATAAATGATTGTCATTATGTTAAAATCTAAGATGACTCCTAATCAGTTCTACAAGGGCTGGAAGGGGAAGCTATTCTCTGAGGAGGGGGGGAGTGGGGGTGAGGGGAGAGGTGGTGATGTGGGATTGGCAGAGATGAAGGTTGTAGGGATCATTATTCAGTCCTAAACCTATCATTTAGCACAGGTTGCTAGGGGAACTATACAACTACATATTCTGTCCAAAAGGGCACAGGATATATGTTCTGGCTAAAAAGAAATGTGATTTAATTGTTGAAGAAACAGAGCCAGAGGAGAAATTATGCCAAGGTCTAGATTTACTCTCTTTTTGTAACAGAGTTTGGCATATTGATGAATTCAGCTTTAAAATAAAAACTCATCAACAACAACAAAATCACATTTTATAGCGCCTTTTATGTTGGAAGAACATCACAAGGCGCTGGACAGTTAAGGGTTTCCACCTGAGCTGGGGGTTGGAATCAAGAGAGGTGGAGGATAGGTGAGGTAGGAGGGTGGCAGAGAGAGATGAGCCTTGAAGGAGACAAAGGAGGGGGCAAGGTGGAGAGATTCCAGGATGAAATTCCAGAGGATGGGGGCAGAAAAGCTAAGGCCTGACCGTCAATGGTAGGGTGGGCAGGGCGGGATACATGTAGCAGGCCAGTGCCTACTGAGCGGAGGAGCAGAGTTGATGGCAAGTTGATGTGGTGTTAGTAAGTCGTAGAGGTACGGAGGATCAAGACTGCGGAGGGCTTTAAAAGTGGAGATGAGGATTCTAAAGTTACAAAGACATATATTTGAAGAGGTTCATCTTATATATTAGTAATAATAATAAACCTTGCATTTGAGCTACTGCCTTGCTGTTGTTGAAACATTTCAAAGCGTACAGTGAATATGTATTTTGTAGGCAAATGTATCATATGTCATTCTAACTGGTGGAATAACAGTAGGACGTTCAGTTGCCAATAGTTTCCGTTTGATTGCTGCAGCATAACTGGCACAATTACAGAAAGTAAAAGAAATGGATTGTTGTTTGGATTGTTTTTTCTGTCTGATACCAAATAATATGCTTCTTCTAGTGGCCAGGTTGAGAACTGACTAAAGCCACTGAGTTCAAGCAGGTAGATTGAAGCAAATGCTGTACAACAGCAGCTTGCATTTATATAGTATCTTTCACGTGGGGCAGGGTCCTGGAGAGCTTAACACAGATGTTTATCATGGAAGATAACCGATTGCAGTGGTTCTGCTACTCAGCTCCATTTAATTCATTTATTTTTGCAGTTAAGTTTACATTAGGATAGTTTTATAATCAAATGGGATATTTAAAAGCAAGGCAGACAGATACTTGGGATCTAATGGTATTAAGAGATATGGAAAAAGGTGGAGAAATATTATAAAAATATCTACCATGATCCAATATACTGGCGGATCAGGCTCGATGGTCCGAATGGCCTTCTCCTGTTCCTACGTTCCTATCAATATCAGTAGCATATGCGAACAATTCTAACTTGTTGATCTGTAAAGTGAAATACACTGCACTGTAGCTCATGTTTATCTTGTTCTGCTTCATCCACAATATTAGTGATGATGAGAGCTTGGAACAAAAGAAAGTTCAGCTAGCTCAGAGGAGAAATAAACGAGGCATTCCCCCCGTTTCGCCCAACGACTGCATTAAGGATGCTGTATCTGCAGAGATATTTGACAACATCTGGCGGGATGTGATTGAGATGTTGGAGGAGCTGATCAGGAAACACTGGGAGACTACTTTTTCAGGTACTGGATATCATAGATTCAAAAATGTTCGGGCTGACATTGACTCAGGTCAGCTTGTAGTGAATTACTCTTTGCAAATTGACAGAACAAAGCAGTTTGTTTCAAGGCTAACAATATATCAGGCTGCAGATAATTTAGTTTAGTTACATTTCAGATATGAGTGGGAACAAACTATTCATTTTACAGAAAATATCTTATTTTATCTTTGAACATTGTAATGTAGGGGAGTGACCATCACAACATTTGTGTATTAGGAATTCTACATAATAATAATAATCCTTGCTTTTGATATAATCTCAGTGTTGAGACTCATAGTGCTTCACAGAATATACTGTAAAGCGAATTAACTGTATATTTTGTGGGAGAAACCATGGATGGAGCAGTGGTGCTTTTCTGGGCTTTGTTTTTTTGCTTATAAATACCTGATATTTCCTTGTTTTTTAAAAAAAATACCTGGGTAAAGTAACAATTATTTATTAAATAAAAGATTGGCAATCTGCTTTTTATAATAATGAAAGTTAAAAAAATTGGAATAATTTTATAATAATAAAACAAATCTTGACAATCCACCTTATTTTTTTATAGAGAATGGAAATTACTTTCAATTTTGTTCAATAAAATAAGTAAAAAAAATATAACAAATATCCTTGCATTCGATACTGCACTTTATCACATCATCGAGGTGTCTCAAAGTAGTTCACCGGATTTTACTGTGAAGTGACTGACTGTATTTGTTATTAAATGCGGCAGCCAATTTGCACAAAGTAATGTCCTAAAACAGCTATGAAGTAAATGACTAATTTTATGTGCTGGATTGTTGGCCAGCACACCGGGAGATCCATTCACATATCCAAGACGGAGGTGGATAGGCATCTGTTAGGTCAGGGTGTTAATGGATATGGGGCAAGGGCAGGTAACTGGACTTGAGGTACATGATCTTGTTAAATGGTGGAACAGGCTTGAGGGACTGAACAGCCTACTCCTGTTTCTGTTTTTATGTTCTTATAACTCCCTTCTCTTTTCAAATATTGCCGTGGAATCTTTAACTACCATTTGAACAGACAGATAGGATCTTGGTTAAACATCTGGTTTAAAGGACAACACCTCCATTTGAAGCAGTGTATTGGAGTGTCAGCCTGGACTGTGTCAATTTTAAAGTCCTGATGTAGATCTTGAACCCAATGCCTTCTGACTCAGAGGCGAGAGTGCTACCAACTAAGCCAGGCTTATACCAGGTTGACACCACTAATATTTACTTTACAGAAATAAAAAATAAAGCATACACATAGCCTCTACTGTCAGTATATTATGAACTGTGCTTCCTCTTCCTGCATAGCATCTGTACAGTTCTTCATGGCGGTGTCCCAAAGTCCTGACTCCATAAAAGTGGGTCTTGTGTGTGAAGTGCCGTGGTCGACCACTGGGTTTTCTCAGTTTCGGTTTGACGATTTCAGACATTTTATTAAAAAAAACTATACCAATATAACATACTTTTATGTCTCTATATTTCGTATCTGGTTATAGATGAAGATAAGCAGATAGTGAATATGCAGCACGTAACATTGAGCAAACTTCCTCGAGTCAGTACTGTGACAAACAGTAGTGTTCCACCATCTAGAGGATCTGAGACACGGAGCCTGGCTCTTGGTGCTTCCTTCATCCACTCTCAGGTATGATCCACAATGTGTGTTTATTTGTAGTGTGATACTTTCGCTAATACAACATGATAATTTCATTTGAATTGTAAAGATAATGCGGCTTTTAATTGAAATGGTGGAATTCACCTTAGTAAATTCCTCTATATTCGTGCAAGATTTATTCCTGGTGAAATTCCCATATCTATTGCCATGTCCTGTTTTCTATTACCGAACCTCTCCGCTCAGCTGGCTCCAGCATCCTGCACATCCCTTGTCCCCTCTGCTCCACCATCGCACATTATATCCCAAACCGCGGAACTCTCTTCCTTAATGCCTCCGCCTTAATAATAATAATCTTTGCATTTGATATAGCACTTTTCATGTCTTCTAGACGCCTCAAAGCGCTTCACAGAATATACTGTAAAGTGAATTAACTGTATATTTGTGGGCGAAACGCGGCAGCCAATTGCGCACAGCAGTGTCCCACAAATAGTCGTGGATTGAAAATGACCAATTTATTATTGTTTTGTTTTGGAGGGATTATTATTAGGCGTGTGGAGTAAGGAAACTTGCCCAAGGTTTTGCCCTGCCTGGAATTGAACCCAGGTGTCTCGCTTGCAAGGCGAGTGCTCTAACCACTGAGCCACAGGACTCCACCTTCCCCATCTTGCCTACTCTTTCCCCATCTTCAGATCACTTCCTCTTAAACCATGTCTACGGTCACCTCCCCTCACCCCCCAGCTCAATGCCAAGCTTTGCCAATGTTACATGCTCCGAGATGCCACCCTGCACAAAGGGTGCTATATAAAGGCAAGTTGTTGTTGTTGCCACTAACCGAATAAAACTAGGTGCAGCGAATGAATGAGCCTGGCTTACCAATGGAACTGGTGGAACTGGATGGTCTGGGAGAAAATTTCGGTTCAGTGCTGAGCAGAGTTGTCTTGCAGGAAAGTTGGGTTTCAGAGCTGATTTACATACACAGCATACTGTAGATTGACAAGGAAATCAGTCATCAAATGAGCCTATTCAACCAATTACTGTCTTAGTTTTGAGTCTTTTTAAGACAGACTAAAATAACACTGAGAGGGGAGCACTTTTCTTGTTTTGACTGCATATTATTACATGACTCTCGCATTACGCATTACCAAGCTCTTGTGCATTTTTTGATTACGCCTTCTAGGCTCATCGTATGGCAATCAGTTACCGCAGTAACTTACATGGTGTTATGACAATTCAAGCCAAACCACTTCAACAAAGACATGCAGGAATATTTGATAAAACCCAGTGAGTATTGTATCCTCACATGACTAATGTATACATATTCTCCCAATCCATACAAAATAACAGCCTCATGTTATGGTTTGTTCTTTTCTTTTCCATGACATATAATGTGTATTGTTCTACAGCTGAAAAACCAAACCTTTGTGAAAAACCTATGGTTTAACACTTCTTGGTCTGGGAGTTAAAAGAACAGTCCGTCTACCGCAGTACCAACTTGTAACCATAGAATCAGGGAATCATGGAATTATACAGCACAGAAGGAGGCCATTCAGCCCATCACGTCTATGCAGGCTCTTTGAAAAAAATCTATCTAAATCAATCCCACTCCCCGCTCTCTCCCCATAGCCCTGTAAACTTGTCCTCCCTAAATAGTTATTTAAGGTTCAAATGCTTTTGCCATTTATATTTCACCTCGATGATTTAAATAGTCTACATTCTTCATTTCATATAAAATATTTTTGACATAGAGTCCCAATGAAAACCAACCTAAGACTCAGCATATCTTAAAAAAAATTCTGGATCATGGAGAGTGTAGATGTCTCCCCCTTCTTTGAGTGACCAACCCCAAGAAATAGATTTTAAACAAAAAAAATCAATTTCAAGTTGCCCAACAACAGAAAAGTACATTTTTTAAAAAATGTGTTTTAAAAATTGGTTTGGGGCAGATTGGAACAGGGAAATTTCACACACATGGAGAGGAAGTTATAGAATGTGCCCTATTTAACACAAGGAATGCTTTGAACTGCTGTAATTTTTACCCCATGGAGAAAAGGTCAATTGAGATTAACCTGGCATTAAATTGCAGCAATCGGTGAAGGTTAGATGGGAACACCAGAAAATCTAAATATATTATTCTTTTGGAGTTCACAATATGGTTTGTCCCTCAGTGCTTTTCTGATAAGAATGATTATTTATAAGATCTTTGGACTTCCTCAGTTCACTTCACATCTTGTAGGACCTGAGGTTAATGATGAGAGAGAGATGTTAGACATTGCAACACTAACATTTTCATTGGCATACTCCCACATCTTGTATTCTTTGATATGTAATCTTTAAGTCTTTAGTTGGATGCAGATTCTGGCAATAACCAAAGATTCACAAGCATTAAAGGGAATAACACCCAGACTTATTCATTTAGCCTGGTTCATTTGATGTAACTTTATAACCAGTTTCACATTATTTAAGAGTCACTCCACACATTCTCTTTCTTCATGTAAATTATAGTTTGGGAGAAAACATTTCTTATTTCTACTAAAATTAGTCTCCATGGGAGCCAACCATTCCATTGTGATACTTACAAATTGCTTTTTTTTAAACCTGAAGGTGTGACCAGGATGATAAGCAGCTCAGTACGGGCTCCACTATTTTATCTACAATAAGAAATCGTCTAGGACGTGGGACAGATCACAGTACTTTTTCATCACCCCGCATCTTACAGCTATCTGCAAGGAGACCAGCTACACAACGTAAGCTGCCAGCACTCGGTTCCGAGCTGTTAAGGTCAAAAAACACCAATGTCTACAGCGATGAGATTCTCAGGGGAACAAAACTGTGAGTTACATTAAGTTTCAGAAGTCCATGTGTGATCACACAGAGAATAGATTTGAGTGATCAGGGGGTAATGATTTAAACAAGGAGTTCAGTTGACATCATATTCAGCCATTGAACTGTGAACCTTTTCCTGTAGGTGGTTATATTGTTAAAAAATATTGTTTGTTTCATTCTATAGTGGGGTCTTATTCCATTTGTGTCACCATTGATTTCATAATTATAATCCTTGAACTTGATATAATGCCTTTCATTCAGGAGGACATTTCGAAACGTTTCACAGGATATACTGTCAAGTGCAGTGACTAACTTGGTTAGCCTTATGATCATTGTGATAAGCATTTTGTTCAACGTATTTTGTGTGCAAATGTGACAATTTGCACACAGCAACATCCCACAACAGCCATGAAGAAGTAACTAGTTTTATTTGGAGGATTGTTGGCCTATTTTTGAGTAGTAACATGGAATCTTTAAAGTCTATCTGAACAGGGAAATGAAACCTTTGTTAGCGTCTAACCCGAAACAAAAGCAGAGACTAATGTGGAGTAGTAAACACGGACACTGATTATTTGGTCGAAATGGCTTGTTTTTGTGCCCTACAATCTATGTAAATCTATGTAAATGCCAGTAAGCCAGCAAATTTCTTTCCTGTACACTGCGTAAATTTATGTTTGTCACAATCTTACATCCTGTAGCTCAGTGGTTCACTAGCCTCGCAAGCGAGAGACCTGGGTTTGATTCCCGGCAGGGCAAAACCTTGGGCAAGTTGCTTACTCCACATGCCTCTGTTTACCTAGCAATAAGTAGGAACCCAATTGTTAGTTGATTGGCGGATAACCTGTCTGGGCTTCGAAAAAAATAAGTAAATTGGACACTCAATCCACGACTGTTTGTGGGACACTCCTGTGTGCAATTGGGCTGCCATGTTTCGCCCACAAATTATACAGTCAATTAACTTTACGGTATATGCAGTTAAGCACTGCATATGTCTTGAGGACGTGATAAGGCGCTATAATAATAATAATAATCCTTGCATTTGATATAGCGCTTTTCACGTCGGGAGGACGTCCCAAAACGCTTCACAGAACACACTGTAAAGTGAATTGACTGTATATTTGTGGGCAAACGCGGCAGCCAATTGCACACAGCAATGTCCCACAAACAGTCGTAGATTGAAAATGACCAATTTATTATTGTTTTTGGTTTTGGAGGGATTATTATTAGGCGTGTGGAGTAAGGAAACCTGCCCAAGGTTTCGCACTGCCTGGAATTGAACTCAGGTCTCTCGCTTGCAAAGCGAGTGCTCTAATCACTGAGCTACAGGATTCCATGCTATGTCAAATGCAAGGATTATTATTATTATTGTTATTATTATTATTACATCCATGTCATCACCCACGGTCTACAGTATACCAAACGTCAATGTTAGTTCCGAAACAAACCAAAATGAAGTAAAAGTTCTCTGTAACCAAGAGATAACCAAAACTGAACCAAGATATTCTAAATAGTGGGTTGTTATTTAAAGCCTGTAAGTCAATCTGGAAGCTAGAAGATGTTACAACTTGCTGGAGCTCTGCTCTATGATGCCATATGAACACTCCTAACTTTCCAACAAGTACTTTCTGTAGTGGGACACCCTAACGCTTAAGACTGTGAAAATTGTTAGTCTATTAAAGTTGTTTCTAATTCTCATCCATTCAGACACACTGGCATTGATCGACTCTCCTCTCCTTCAGTACAGACTGCTCGCAATAACCAGTTACCTCCCATTAATTCAGAGCCAGCGGAAGCACACTTTTCAGGCCCTGGGTCAAGGCACCAGCTGGTAAGATAGAACAGTCTTTCTTCAAGCAGCTTCATGTGCTCTTTGGTGTTCTAAACTTAGAACTAGAAAGGTGTCAATCACACAATCTAATAAATTTAATGCTGTTAGATAATAACTCCCTGTTTTAATAACCCTTCCATTTGATATATGTTGGCAGGATCTTTATTGTAAAATGTAGTGACTGTATTTTGTAGGCAAACTCATCAGCCAATTTGCGCACTACAATTTCCAACAAACAGTCATGATGTGAAAGTTTATTTTTCTACAGAAAGTTTGTTATCTTCCCAATAACTCAGGGCTAATATTAATTCTTATATTTGAAACAGCGCCTTTCACTTTGGGAAGACCCCTCACACCTTTTTTAGTATATAGTGCAAAGTACAGTGGCTCCATACTTAATAGGTGAAATGCACTGCCTTGCATGATATTGAGCCATGTGTACAAGGAAGGTTCCAGATTTAATCATTGGTGTTTAAACTAATCTCTGCACTGGCAGCAATGGGGATACTATAGATAACCCGAGTTCCATTCGGTAAAAAATAGTTAGGGATCTCACTCGAGATCACTATGTGGTGTCCACTATGTTTTGACCAATACAAAGCACACATTAGTGGACATATGGGTGTAATACAGATCAAAGTTTGCTGTGATGTCCCCACTGTTAAATAGCCTGTCAACGTCATTTTATAGTCTCACATTTAGAATGGAAACCTGAACAAGATACTGGAAGGCTGCTGATATCCATGGAATCTATTTTCAGCATGAGTCACTGTTTACAATACAATTCATTTATATAGTGCTTTTCATGTTGTGAGAAGTCGGGAGTTTTAAGGAGAAGTGTTGGGAGTTTCAAAAAGAACAAGTGAAAATGACCATTGTTGTCAGATTGTTGAGATACAATTGCACGTAGAGGTCAAATTTGACAGAAGTTTCCAGTGAAACACTTTCATCCTCATATTACATGGGGTCAGAATCCTTTATCTGTAAGTTGTTTAAATTAATAATTGATAGTGCTCCACTAAAAATAACCCATGCACAAACCCGTATTCATACTTATGACAGAAAGGACGATTTCCACACAGCTGGGTCTCGAGTGCTTCAGGGGAAGGAGCTGGACGTCGACCTTTTAGGGAGAGACCTGTCTCCATGGATACATTTTCAAGACCAAATACAACCCACACATTTAGGGTAAGCACTGTCCTTTCTGTGTCCTGAGATCAGCTACTGGACATGATAACACCACGTGGTGTTTGCATGTTTTTTGAGGACAGCTGCATCTTGTGAAATTCCAGTTCCATTATGATATTTATTTTGAAAATGAACTATGTACATTCCTGATTTTAAAATGGGAGGACAAAGTCGTGGTTACATGTTAAGCAGGAAATCCTTATTTGATTTTTTAAAAGGTTATCTCCCCTTGTTTCCCGAGGCATTTGATCACTGGAGTTGGACTCAGTCAGAAAAGGTACATTTGCCAAAACTTGGCAGTAATCCAAGGCACTGCAGCAGATTGATTATTCTGCCTGGTTGTTTAAACGCTGCACTAGAGTGTCTGCCAAGACTCTGAGCTGGTGTGTTGAGGAGTACAGTTCCAATCTATTGCTCTACTGGGTTTGCACATTAGTTGTTTTTTCCTGGACCTTGTGCCCTCTATTCTATAAAAAGCATATTTTTCTGTTTCAATTCGATTAAAGTTTCCTCCGATTTTTCTTTTTCAGTTGCTGCTAAGCCTGCTGTTTTTATTTTATATTCTATTTATCTTATACACAAAGTAATTCTATCATATGCATCACAAATGTGTTAAGTATCTTCAATGGCAAGCTATGTTGTTTTAGCTGGTTAAACTCCAAGAGTACCCCAATGCACACTTTGGGGTTCCCAAGCCTGGTTCTGCACAACTTGTGCCTAATACTGTCTAACATTAGGTAAACAGGGTGAATTCATCCGGGGAGAGAGTGACCATTTGAAACATAGGAATTCCCATGTGTTTAACAATAACAACTCGGATTTATACAATGCCCTCCCACGCCAGACGGTGTCTCAGAGCGCTTCACAGTAATGGATCCCAGGGCCGAGCCAGGGAGAAGGGGAGGAAGGTGACCAAAGGCGCTGTTGGAAAGGTGGGGTACTTGAAACTCTCAGTCTGGTTTGGATATCCTTAAACATGGTAATGGGGACAAGTTCATAAAATTTAGAAGTCCATTATTTAGAAGTCCAGAACAACCTTCTTGAAAATATCTTTCAAAATGCTAACAGTCTCATTGATCATGAATATATTGGTAGATTTCACAGTTTGCTTCTCTAAATCAGAAATTGATGGCTGATGGCTTGGTTTTAACAGGAATGATATTTACTTTTCTCAGTCTGACACACCGTTCAAACGATCTTTCACACCAATGGACTACGCCAGCCATACACGGACAGGCCGAGGTTCCCTTACAGGTAAGCGAGTAGCAGCCTGTTGAGTTAATCCATTCCAAGTTGTGGGGTGGGGGGAAGAACCAGTAAACATTTAAGTTCTAAAGATCAGGTTTATATCAGGTATGTTAGTATTGTATTTCACATTTTTAACCTATTGGCAAAGATGTAACAAATAGCATAGGCTCAAAGTTGATTTTCACAAAATCAAAACAAAACACATTGAATGAATCTGATGTTCGGAAATTTTCCTTGCAGATCACGTTGGAATTGGCGTTACTGGCACCAGTCTGGGGATTTCTGCTTCCACTTCCAGTTACTATACAGATTCCGTACATCACTATCATCATCTATTAAAACAGTCACCTGTTGAAGGAGATGAGGAAGAGTATCAGTCAACATGGGGTACTGACACTTTTAATTGTTATCAGAGGCCCACAATTTATCATAGCTTAAAATCCATTGGTTTTAAATTTAAGATCATGGAGAATTTAGGAAAAATTTTAAATTCATACTCTATTTGAAAGCCAGTTCTTTTCAGGAACCTGTTTCCAAATTGAGACAGAATTTAAGAATTTTCCCAAATCCTGCAGGATCTTAAATTTTAAGAAATCTTTCTCATGTTCAAATCTCGCTATAGTCCTGCACCACCTTACCTCTGCACCTCCTTAAACCCCACCCACCTTGCTGCTCCCTTTGCTCAGCAAACACTGGGCTGCCCTAGGTCTATCCATCCTACTATCATCAGGCTGGCTTTCAACCATTGTGTCCCTGCTCTCTGGAAGGCCATCCCCAAATTCCTACTACTCTGCTCGTTCAAGTTACATTTCAAAATGTATCTCTTTGACCGCACTTTCAGTCATCTTTCCTCTCCCAACCCTCAGCTCATATGCTCACTCAGCATTGTTGAGATGAGGGCCTTACACCCTCCTACCTCTCCGATCTACTATCCCCCCACGTACTGCCCCTACCCTCCGTTCCTCTGACTCCGGTCTGCTCCACATCCCCCGCTCTAACCACCCTACCATCGGTGGCCGGGCCTTCAGCCTCTCAGCCACTAGGCTCTGGAACTCCATCCCCCAGTGCCTTCGCCGCCTCCTCCCTTTCCTCCTTCAAGGCCGGTCTCAAGACCTTTCTCTTCAACCGTGCCTTCAGCTCCCCTCTCGACTCTCTACCCCATCCTCGCTCCCTCCCTTCCCTCCCCTCACCCTGACCATTTCTCCTCTGCTCGGGTCCCGACCCAACTGTTCAGCGCCTTGGGACGTCCTCCCGACGTGAAAAGCGCTCTATAAATGCAATCTTGTTATTATTGTTGTTGTTGTTGTTGAGCTCTTTGAGACATCATCCTAACGTGAAAGGTGCTATGTAAATATAAATTGAATTATAATGGGATGAAGATTCCATTCTGCATAGTGCCTTTGGCGATCTGTGATGATCGTTGGGAAATCCCATTAGTGGCTGACATAGACTAAGACGATGTGCGTAAATCTAAATGGAATGTCTACCGCAATGGTCATAGGGTTAGGGTTAGGATCAATACACTTTACAGTAAAATCCTATGAAACGTTTTGAGAGTTCCTACCAATGTGAAAGAAATTACAACAGCAGCAAGCTCCCTTATGCAGGATAGCTGGAACTTTGTATCAAATGTAACGCTTATTATTATTAAGGCCTTAGAACTATGAAAATAGTCTGGTGAGTATCAAAGGAGTAAATAAATTACCCGACAAGCCTGTTTCATATTATTCAATTCATGAAAGCCGTGATTTCATTATAACTCAAATTATCATCATCATCCTTTTTCTCCCTAACTCTTCCCACCAGTTCTTGCAGAGAGACTCCTTGCTTAAATGGACCTTCACATTTATGCCCATCGATCCACTTCCAACCATAATTCTGGTATTTCACTTATTGGCACGAGGACTTCTTAAAATTTGTAGCATCAAGTAGTTCATTCACTGCCTCAGAGCATGGAAATATGATTGGTCAAGGTGCCTTGTAATTGACCTCTACTTTATAATTGGCACTTACTTACAACTTTCACTGTTTCAGCCAGTTTAGTGCTGCTGGATCTTATGATTTAAATCACAGATCTGTTACACATTTGAAAAAGCTGCTTTACCCCTGTTTTTAGACGACAGGCTGCTTCAGTTGGTAGGAGGTTGTGGTTTCAAGCCTCATTTTGGGACCTTGAATTCACATAGTCTAGGCTGACACTCCAGTGTGGTGCCTGTTCAAACGGACAATAAAGATATCCATGGCACTTCTTGAAAAGAGCAGAAGGAAGTTTCACCCGCAGTCCTGGCCAACAATCCCCCAGATAAAATTGGTCATTCACTTTATAGTTGTTTGTGGGTCATTGCTATGCACAAATTGGCCGCAGCATTTTCGTGTACATTTTGCAGTAAATTCTGTGAAGCGCTTTCGATGTAAAAGGTGCTAGAATCAAATGCAAGTTTTTTTTAAGACCTGAAGAGTATCAGCCCATGCTCTTTGGCTCTTTTTCCAAGTTGATATTAACAGAATAATTGTTAGTGTCTGATTGTTAGACTGATTGTTAGACATGTCCCCCGCCTCGCTCGCCCCACAATTGGCGGGGGGGGGGGCTTCTGCCACTCTGTCCCCACCCTCTGGAACTCCATCCTGCAGTCCCTTCATCTCACCCCCTCCCTCGCCTCCTTCAAGACCCATCTGAAGACCCTTCTTATTGATCGTGCTTTCGATCACCCTGCTTACCCCCCACTGCCCTGCACCCTCGCTGATCCCGACCCAGCTCGGGTCCGTAACTCTGTTTGTCCAGCGCCTTGGGACATCCTTCTGACATGTAAGGCGCTATACACATGTATTTTGTTGTTGTTGCTGATTGAACCTTTGATTTCTATTTGAATTTGAGATCTAAGAATTGACAATTGTGACAACTTATTTTGAACTTGGGCATTCCCATAGGCAGCTCAGATTTTCTGTATACTTACAACTACAAGATTACATTTGTATAGCACCTTTCATGTCGGGAGGATGTTTCAAGGTGCTGGGCGATCAGGGATTTGGATCCAAGCTGGGGATTGGGATCAAAAGGGGTAGAGGATTGGGGTAGGAGGGTGACCAAAGCCGTGGTTGAAGAGGAGAGTCTTGAGATGAGACTTGAAGGAGTCAAGGGAGGGATCGAGGCAAAACGAACTGTGAAATTAGAAATTACAACATTCCTAACTTCAATGCAAAACACATTTCTAACATTGGAATTATTTCACTGCACAGGTTTCCCTACGTATACCACATAAATATTTTGTTTTACAAGTGTTCGAGTAGCTTTCATTTCTGCTTGAAATTTGCCTTCGAGTCATGTCAAACTATTAATAATAATAAAATAATATAGCATTTGATATAGCACCATATCGTGTTGTCATGGCATCTCAAATCACTTCACAGGGTTTTACTATGAAGTATCGTGACGGTATTTGTAGGCAAATGTGTTAACTAATGTCCCACAAACAGCCGTGAAGTGAATGGCCAACTTTATTTGAGGGATTTAGGGACCTTGGGAGAATACCTCATGGGAATTTTGATTGGTTATCACTTTTGTGTAAATATTGTAAGTCTTCAAAATATTTCACTTGAAAAAGTTACAACTTTGTTTCAAACTGACAGAATGTTCAACATTTTTTTGAATGTGTTTTATTATTCCACTTTAGATTCTCTTAAGAACGGTGATGGGTGGCCGTAGCCCACATGTGTCTGAGATCCTGCTGATTAAATATAATTATGTTATTCTTCACCCATTCCAAAACCCATGATTGTCCAGTGCCCTGGGAATTATTTCCGACATGTAGGGCACTATACAAGTGTAATTTGTTGTTGTTGATGACTGACTAAATCTTCTTTTCAATGAACTGGCAAAAAAGTAGTACCTACAAATGCAACTCTCTTTTGATGTTGATCATTGTTTGCTTAAATTGCTGTTCCCATGTTTAGGTCCACAAGTTCATTTACAGCCCAAGACATTTCATCGACTTCCTACAAGTTCCAAAAAGAGATCTCAGGTAGTTTCATAAGTGCAACAAGTCCGCTGATTGGAGAATGGGATACAATTTAAACATGATGGGTGCAAAGGGAAAAGTCTAATGAAAAGAAAACCTGCAGTGAAAATTCAACTGGGCTTGAAAGATACATGTGCTGAGGAAGCTTTCTTCCTGTTGTGCTCCACAAAATAGTGAAGCATTACAGCCATCAACAAATCAAACAGTGACTCTTAGCTGTCTTCCTACTATTTCATATAACAAGATGTGATGAACTATGCAATAAACAATGGATCAGCCAACAAGGACATTTTTCAAAACTGCAGAAAATAAATCACTCTTGCATGAGTATTCAAAAGAGATTCAATAGCACAAAACTATGAGTAACTGCTGTTTTTTTATATCTTTCAAACTGCTCATGTTGATACCTCAATACAGTTCTGACAGGCAGCTACCCAAGGTCAAAGGTACATTAATTTACAAACTACACAGCATTAGCGGATCAAATCTTTATTGCACCAGCTTTATTTCCTTGCAATTCAATCTGAGCGAGATGAAGGGAACAAACCCAATTTACATCTTCAGGACAGAGATTCACCTAATTCCTCTTCAGACTAACACAATTTCAGTTGTAGTCTGTCAACATTGGTGTGAAACTAAAGTATCTGGAGAGGTGTGGGTTCTGAATGCATTGTTTGCCATCTCTTTCTGATTACAGTAATGTCCATTGTTATTATATTATATAAATAATGTTTGTATTTTACTCTTGTTTCTTATTTATATTATTTATAATTTATTTTTAAAAAGCTGTTAATTAACATGTATTGTGCATATATGTATGTATATAAATGAATCTGTATATATAAATTTCATATTAATAGTAATCCTTGCTTTTGAAAACATATATAATAAACATATTATATGTATATTCAAATTATCTATGCTATGCAACACAGTAAAACTCACATAAGTCATGTCAGTTGAGACCAAACATTTCAATATGACATATGTGAGTTGTCATATTGTGAATGTGAGTTATGTCAAACTTGCATAAAATATAAAATCTTGAACGGGACTTGGGCAGATGTACAATTTAGGAGATTATATTATGTATACAGATCAGACTTATGTGAGTTTTACTGTAACAAGAAAATAAATCTACAACACTGACTCTCGGTGATTTTCCCTCTAATTGTTTAGATATTATTGATTTCTCATTATATCTCTCAATTATATACTTCATTTGATGCATTCATACCAGAGAAGGGAACAGAGTGGAATTAGTTGAGCCTAATACCCTGTAGCATTGTATTTAACGCTATGTAAAATGGAAATAGTTATTTAAAAAAATTATAAACCAATGCTTGTTGCAAACTTTGTTTTTAATGCAAATACATAAAACAATTTAAGTGCATTTTGCTGTGTGAATTTGCCAAACATCATTTATATATTATTCTGAATCTACTGTGTTTATTAGAAGATGCAATGTTCATTGGTCCTTATGATAAAACATATGATACCAGTTTCGAAATAGTCCATCCAAAATAATTTGATATTCAAGATGTTCTTTCTTTAATGTCTGGTGTAAATAAACTACATACTATTGATGGAAAAAAGATTTTGAATTTTACTGTGAACATTCTTAGCAGAAAAGTAGGTGCATTTAATAATATGTAAAATTAAATAACTCGATCTTTAATCAGTTTAAATGTAAAATATGTCCTATTTGGACTAAATGAGTGCAGCATTTCACTTCAATGAGAACAAGATTCCAATGCAGTTAAAGAATATGTCATATAAGAAGTGTGGCTAAAACACTCCTTTATGTTTTTGAGCTCTTGGGAACACAGTGGAGAGTTTCCTCTGATTCGTTTGTGAAGTCCAGGATCAAGTAGTCATGTGCATTTGTGGTAGAGGGAAAGCAGTTGCAGGGAGGGTGGAGTCTGTCTGACTGACCTGTTGCTGGTTTCATGGCGGGCATGTCTATTTGCCAAAGCCCTGAACATCAGAACCTGGATTAAGCAGCAGATGCTGAATAAACCTGGTACCGCAGCATTAGGCTTGAGACTTTGGACCACAGTTGTTGGAGGGTGTTACCTGGAGTCTGGGTTTGTGAATACATGCTCACATATGCAACAGCTTGGAATTCACCTTGATAGGTATTCAGAGAGGTAAGTATCTTCTGCTGAAGCTCTGCACTTCCAACTGATGGAACCATTGGTCAATCGGTAGGGATGTGTGTCTGATTTATGGGCAGGAGGATGGTGGGAATATTCTCACACATTTTATGAGCTGTGTCGTCCATCAGTACCTCCCATCCACCTAATGACACCTCAATCTACACTTGTCGGATGTCAATAATAATAATAATCCTTGCATTTTATATAGTGCCTCATCACGATTTCGAGGCACCTCAAAGCACTTCACAGAATATACTGTAAAATGAATTGACTGTATATTTTTTGGATGAAACGCAGCAGCCAATTGCACACAACACTGTCCCACAAACAGTCGTGGATTGAGTGACCAATTTATTATTTTTTTTAATATTGAAGGAATTATTATCCCTGGAAACGTGATCCACCAATCCACCAACAATTGGGGTCCAACTTACTGCTAGGTAAACAGAGGCATAAGGAAACTTGCCCAACATGTCGCCCTTCGAACCCAAGTCTCTCCCTTGCGAGGCGAGTGCTCTAACCACTGAGCTACAGGACCCCACAAATGACCAACTAGTCACTATCTTCCTTAGGGAGGAGGTAGGTGGGGTGTCCTTTGAATTGAACTGACTCCAAGGAGATTCAGCTTTGCAACATACTGCAACTTTTTATGATTGCCGCAACTTTTAGTGACTATGGTGACGAGCTGCTCCCATTGGATGATCCATCTATCCACCTATCCAACACTGACCCACACTCCCAATGGATCAAAGAACTGTCCATTTACCTGCCCTCTGCTTCCACTGGACCATCTGGCTGACCATGGACTCATCCTATACTCTCATTGGACTATTCATCAGTTGGTAGGATGGCCCATTGAGAGCACAGGGATGGTTGATGGACAGAGGGAGGGTGCAATAGAAGCACAGAGTGTGATGACGGACAGGTAGATGGTCCTATAGGAGCACACACTCACTGAAGGTACTTGAACTTGAACTGAGAGCACCAACACTACAAACTTTAACAAACTGTGGCGCAACTTTTGGAACAAGAAAAGTCACGACTTCCTTACAGCCTTAATCCATAGGTGTGATAATGCATCCTACCTCGAGAGCACATTTCATAGTGCTTCTTAGGATTCATTGCAATGTAGTGACTGTATATTTTGCAGGCAAAAGTGGCAGGCTCTTTTTATCAATGTCCCACAAATAGCCATGAAGTGAATAAACAACAACAACAAACAATAACATGGATTTGTATAGTGCGTTCACAATAGGTGACTGTCCCAAGGTGTTGGGCAGTTGAGAGTTTACAACTGAGCTGGGGGTTGAATTTGGGAAGGGATGGGACCAAGAGGGGTGGGGGTGGAAAGGTAACCAAAGGCATAGTCAAAAGAGAAAAACCTTGGAGGCGAGGGAAGGGTCATGGCAAAGGGACTCAGGGATGGACTGATTTCAGGGAATTGTTGGCCAAGACACTGAGAAACTCCCTTCTCTTTTCGAATAACATCCACCTGAACGGGCAGACAGGACCTCAGTCTCCTCAGAAGGATGGCATCTCCACTCAATGCAGAGCTCCCCAGCACTGAATTGACATGTCAGTCTATTTGGAGACTGTGAGTGTGAGCTCCTGACATGGGGTTTGAACCCACAACCTTTTCACTCCAGAGGTGAGAGTGCTGCTGTTGCAAATAAGCCAGACTGACACCAAAATGACAAGACAAAAAATAATTAATTTAGGAGACAAAATCCATTGATTATTCTTGCATAGTAATTCACAATTAACTGATACAAAAAAAACGATGTATTTGACTGTGCTGTTGTCCACTTCGCCCCATCTTTCCTACCTCCCTCTGAGCTCAGTCTTTGGTAAAGCTCTTCACATTCTCTCTATGTAAAAGTACTATATATGAATGCAAAGTGTTGTTATTATTGCTGTGTGTGTGTGGGGGGGGGAGGAAACACCGAAGAAGAAATAAAATTTGGGACAAGAAATAACCAACGTTATCCCATGCATGCAGATAGTCAACGTGTATAAGTCAATAATAATAATAATAATAATAATAATAATCCTTGCATTTGATATGGCGCTTTTCACGTCGGGAGGCCGTCCCAAAGCGCTTCACAGAACACACCGTAAAGTGAAGTGACTGTATATTTGTGGGCGCACAGCGATGTCCCGCAAACGGCCGCGGATTGAAAACGACCAACTTTGCTTCATCGCATCCGCAAAGTTGCGCCGGCGGCACCGCCTCCCCTCCCCTGGGGGGAGCCCTGAAGCCGAGTAGTGCGGGAAGTTTAACCCGAAGCGGTTTAGTTGCGAACCGGTTTCAAGGACTGGAGCTGATTGCCATAACTGGGAGAGGAGGGGACTGGGGAGGGATCACTGGCCCCGACCCCACCCTCCAGCGCTGGGTGTTGTGTGTGTATGTGTGTGTGTGTGTGTGTCGGCACTGGCCCACAAGCAGCTTTGATGGCCAGCGGTAACTGGCTGCTGGTCGGGACGTCTCTCGGCGCTGTGCTCCTCGCTCTGCTGCTCCTCATCACTCTCTACTCGGTCGGTGACTATGTGCACAAATGGCACCGACTGAAGCCGATCCCGGGAGTCAGCCCGACCTACCCCATCCTGGGCAACGCGCTGCTCTTCAAACCCAAGGGAGAGGGTAAGGGCAGCTTCACCTGCTCCAGGGGCACAGGCACCACTCACCCACTCACTCACTCACTCACTTACTCACTCACTCACTCACTCACTCACTCACACACTCACTCACTCACACACTCACTCACTCACACACTCACACACTCACTCACTCACTCACTCTCACTCACTCTCACTCACTCACTCACTCACATACCCACTCACTCACTCACACACTCACTCACTCACACACTCACTCACTCACTCACTCACTCACATATATACACACATACTCACATACGCACTCACTCACTCACTCACATACACACTCACTCACGTACACACACACACTCACTCACATATACACACCCGTACACACTCACATATACACACACGCATACACACTCACTCACATACACACACACTCACACACACACACATACATACTCACACACACATACACACACTCACTCACATATACACACTCATACACACTCACACTCATACACACATACATACACACACTCATATACATACACACTCACACACACACTCACATATACACACACACTAATACTTACACTCATACATACACTCACACACTCACTCATACACACACACACACACTCATACATACACTCACACTCATGCACACACACTCACACTCATACACACACTCACACACATTCACACTCACTCATACACACACTTACATACACACACACATTCACACACTCACTCATACACACACACACACACACACATACATACATACATACACACACACTCATACACATTCACACTTATTCACACACACATACTCTCACACTCACACTCACACAAACACAAGGACCTCACTGTACTGCAGTAGGTCAGACTCCACTTCCAAATGATACTACCTTCGTGATGGTGGTCACTTGGTTTTAAAATAGAGCATGTGTTCCTTGTTGATGTATGTCGCTTAAAATAAACATATACCAGTGGATTCAAATTGGTTTGTAAGGTTGCTCTGATGGCACATCGTGCATTATAAATCCAGTGAGTCGAGGACCCTATAAGTGGCTGAGAAATCCCCAAGTTGTGAAGTTTGCGGAGTTATCGAATCTCAGCCAGAATGAAACCAAGGCGCTACCACCAACTGCTGTAACATTCTGCAGTTTTATCTCAGTGATTTGTCATTGTGGAATAACTATTATTTTATGTACATAACGGAACGTTGTCTTTTGAGTTCCTCAGACTTCTTTCTTCAGTTGTTGGAGTCCATCGATCAGTTCAAAGATGAGCCTCTAATGAAGGTATGGCTCGGGCCACTACCATTCATTGTGTTGTTTCATGCTGAGTGTGTGGAGGTAAGATTTAGATCAAGTGTTTTGAATGTTAAATACTGCATTTATAGCAATATAATAATAATCCTTGCATTTGATATAGCACCTTTCACTTTGGGAGGACTTCCCAAAGCGCTTCACAGGATTTATGGTGAAGCGCTTTGGGATGTCCTCCCAATGTGAGGTGAACCTGGCAATTCATGTCCCATAAACATGTCTAATGAAACAAATGAACAATTTGCCAGAACACTGGGAAAAACTCCCTTCTCTTTTCGAATAGTGTCATGGGACATTAAAGGTCTACCTGAACAGGCAGACAGGACAGGTTTAATATCTAAGCAGAAGGACGCACCTCTGAGAAGACAACACCATCTCCCTGCCCCAGCACTGCATTGGAGTGTCAGCTTAGACTACGTGAGTTGCAGTCCTGATGTGGTCCTGAATCTTCTGACCCAGAAGCAAGACTGCTACCAACAACAACAACTTGCACTTATATAATGCCCTCCACCCTGGGCGGCGTCTCAGAGCACTTAACAATGGTGGAGCCCAAGGCCGAACCTGGGTGAGGGGCAAGGTGACCGGAGGCGTGATCGAAAAGGAAGGTCTTCTGGCGCGAGCTGAAGATGGGGAAGGAGGGGGCCAGGCAAAGGGTTGAGGGAGAGAGTTCCAAGGTTTTGTGGCGTAGTGGCTGGAGGCATGGCTGCCGATGGTGGAGCGGAGGATTCGGGGGACGAGTAGAGTGGAGGCAGCGGGTACTATTGTGGGGCGAGAGGAGGTTAGAGAAATAGGAGGGTGCCAAGGAATGGAGGGATTTAAACACTGGAGTGAGGATCTTGAAGTTGATTCACTCTGTGACAGGGAGCCAGTGGAGTTTGGCAAGAACTGGAGTAATCGGGGTACGAAGTTTTGTGCGGGTGAGAATCCGGGCGGCGGAGTTTTGAAAGAGCTGGATTTTGTGAATAGTGGAGGGGCGGAGACCAATGAGGAGGGATCAGCCAGCCTACATTATTATAGCACCCTTGTTGCATGAAAACTTCTCAAACAGTACTGTTATGTGCACCGATGTTTTTAATAGGCAGACTTTGCAACCCAATTGCACAAAGCAAGGCTCCACAAGCAAGGATCGGTTTGCCTGGAGGATTGCAGGCCAGGACACCAGGAGAGAAAGCCATCTCAGTACATACAGCTCTTTGAGAAGTGTAGAAAACGTGATAAGGCGCTATATCAAATGCAAGGATTATTATTACTATTATTACATCACCCTGTTCTCATTGTATTGCTGCATTCGCAGTAGCAACAATAATGCTTAATATAAGAAAACTGATGACAAATAATGAATACGGAACTCTTCTACTGAGCTTGGCATGCTTTGCTCTCATTCTTATCGACCATATCCTGGTCTTTTCAGAGTGCAGTCCAGTAGCCTAAGTAACCTGAGCAATTGTGAATATCAATTTCATATCATACTTTTTCATACTTGCGTTAATATTGAAAAAGCCAACATTTACTGAACCTACCTTGCACTTGCAGGTTGTAGAGATTAAAACACTTAAATAAAGAAAACAAAACAAGCAGGATATCTGAGATTTAGCAAATTTTTGCAGTGTTCACACTCACGAAAATAGTTTCACCCACTAAGTACACACAATCATACCACTTTGGAGCCATTTCAATTCTCCCTCTCACTCTGACCTCTCCATCCATGGTCTCCTATGCTTTTCCAATGAGCCACAGCGCAAGCTCGAGGAACAGCACCTCATTTAATTTCTTGGTACCTTACAGCCCTCTGGCCTCAATATTGATTTCAATAATTTCAGACCATAACAGCTCACCTTCCCCCTCCCCCTCTTCTGTGACCATTACCACATCATCTTGTGCCCCGACACACCTTTTCTCTCTCTGGTCTGCCTATTTTGTTGCAATTTCCCCTCCCCTTTTGTTTTGCATTATTAACACCTCTTTAACCTGTCATCCCCTGTCATCTACCTCTCCCCAATTTTCTCCTTTGTCTTCCTTGCCCTGCCTCCCCCCTCTCTGTTAGCCCTTAAAAGCCTCCCAACATGCCCCAGGTCTGATGAAGGACCGTGGACTTGAAACGTTGACTCACTTTTCTTTCTCCATAGATGCTGCCTGATCTGCTGAGTGTTCCCAGCAACTTCTGTTTTTGTTCCACTTTTGAGTATATCCTGTGATGTGCTTTGAGGTTTTGTGACAATGGGATAAAGAACTAAATCAAATACAAGGATTATTGACTTTATTTTTGGTACTCGGCGGATAAAAAGTTAAAATGTTTATCAGCTTCATAAGTGGTAATATTTGTTTTGTCTTTTGAAGCTGAGTTGACTCAACAGCTTCATCTAAATTCTTGCTCGGGGAAGATTTACTGTGAGCTCCAAATTGCTCTTTAAGTTGGATGGGGAAGTTAGTTCAGTTGCAGCTATTTAACCTGCCCGATCTAGACAGTGATGTAAGTGAACGGTAGCAATTGGGTAAAGGCTGATTATAGCTGTGGATTTGAAAAATTGGAACAGACTCTTCCATATTTTATGTTTCTTGCTTTATTAATCATATATATTATTAATCAGCCCATATCCTCTTCTCTGCCTGGTTACACGGGCTCCCTAATCCTCAGCAGATTGACTTTAGGATACTTGATATAACTTTATGATATATTTGTACAACCTTGTACCACTCTGTGATCTCCTGCGGTCAAATTCCCCTGCCCCTTCCATTCTGTCAACTGAAACCTGAAAATATCTCCCTAAAGCCTTTCACTTTGCACCCTCCCTCTCCACCTATAAACTCTTTTTCTAAATCCCTATCTGTTTGACTGCTCTTTGGTCCCCTCTCCTACTCCCCCATTTCCCAACCTGTTTGGACTCACGTGCTACCTCTTTGTGAAATACCTTGAGACATGTAACTTTGTGAAAGGGAATCTGGTTGAAATTTGTTGTTGAAGACCTTAAAAGTGCAATCAATCATTGTAGGAATTAACAGTATATTCTTATTCTTTAGAAGATTCTGAGCAGCTCCAAGCATCTTGATAAGTCGTATGCATACACGTTTCTACAACCCTGGCTTGGCACTGGTCTGCTGACAAGGTACTGAAAATGTATCCGATAACTCCTGCTCAGTCAGACACTCTCATACAGCAGTTAGTGAACTCAATGTAATGTCAGTGATCTTTTAGTTTAGTGACACAGAAAGTTGGTACCTCCCTCACCAATGATTACTTAGGGGAATATTTATTTGTATTCAAACTTTTTCTCACCAGAACCACAGCTAAAGTAGCACTGCTGAAATTATTATTATTATTATTATTATTATTATTATTATTATTATTATATACAACACGATTACATTTGTATAGCGCCTTTCACATCGGAAAAGCACTCAGATGCTATTACAGTTGCCATTCATTATTTTATATCATCATATGTTGCTTTTTTTTAGATCAAAGCAAAGTGTTATAAAATTCTGTAGTGTTAATGAAAACAAAATAAAAACAAAGAGATAGATTATCAATTATATTGTTTTGCATAGTCATTCCAACATGGAATGCCTTACAAAATTGCTGGTTAAAGCAGAATCTGTAATTGTGTTTTTTAAAAGAGAATTATAATAATAATAATTATAGTCTTTGCATTTTATATAGTACCTTTTGCATCTGGAGGATGTCTCAAAGGGCTTCACAGGATTAACTGTGAAGTATACTGACTGTGTATTTGTAGGAAAGCACAGCAGCCAATTTGCACATAGTATTCTCCCACAAACAGTCATCAAGTCTCTTTGACCGTGCCTTCAGCTCCCCTCTCGACTCTCTACCCCCTCCTCGCTCCCTCCCTTCCCTCCCCTCACCCTGACCATTTCCCCTCTGCTCGGGTCCTGACCCAACTGTACAGCGCCTTGGGACGTCCTCCCGACGTGAACGGCGCTCTATAAATGGAATCTTGTTGTTGAAGTGAATGATTAACTTTATCTGGAAGATTGTCACTCGGATACCCTTTAGGCAAATAATTGAAAACAAAATGTATTAAGGGTAGTGGAATTAAATGGATCTCTTTCAGAGGCCAAATAGGTAAAAGGTAAATTTTCATGATTATGTTTTATTGTGCCTCAAGTTTAGAAAGTAGTGGGTTGAAAGTCCAGTTTGTCTAGTTTGTATGGCAGGTTGCTAGGTTATGGATATGTTGAAATGGCACACTAGCTTTCAAGTATTGTGGCTATTGTGTTTAATATTATTTTCAATAACATAGCATCCTGTGTTTTATTGCCCACCACTGCCCCCTCCCCATTTTATGCAGAAATGAATCTCTATGATCTGCATCCTGTATACATTCTTTTGTAAAATGAAGAGATAAACAACATGATTTTTAAATTTGATTGAACTGCAAGAGGTTTCACATACCTCTGAATTACGTTGAATACTGTTGATTTACATAGACTGTTACAGCATGGGAAAAGGCCATTCGGCCCAACTAATCCATGCCAATGTTTACACTCCACTTGAATCTCCATCCGTCCTAATCCCCTGTCCTGTACCTCTATATTCCCTTCTCCCTCATGTATGCATCACATTTCCTTTTAAATATGTTGATGCTTTCTGTAAGTAGCACAGTTTCCAGTAGTGAGTTCCATATTCTCCCCACCCTCTGTATAAAGAGGTACCTGAAAATCTGCTTTAGATGTGCTGCACCCTTGATCTGGATTTATCAACAAGTGAAAATGTGTCAGTGTGGTAACATAATGTTCTTCACTCAGCTTTAGAATAAGAACAGCTAATTCAGGCAACCAACTGGTCCCATCATTTACAACAACAAACAACAGCTTGCATTTATATGGTGCCCTTCACAGCAAGGTGTTATCTCAGAATATTGGTTGATTACCCCACTCCCCCCCCCCCCCCCCGACCCACCACCCTAAAGATACACAAACCAAGGAGGTGATAAAGGCAGATTGCAAATTCAAGAGGGAATTATTAGCTATTTCATAAAGAATTTAATTGAAGGGTAGAGAAGATTTGTTGCTTTTAAAATTGTATTGATAGTTTACTATAGGACAGGTTACATTAAGCACTACCTTTACCCATTACACCATTAGTTGCACCTGACTGCTGAGAATTTTAAAGTTGAGTTGAACCAAAATGAGTTGACAAAACTGGTGTTAAATTGCCACAGTTAAGAGTTTCAGTGGTGCCTAGCATCAGACCCAATTATTTTGAAGGAGTTGGAGGAATGCTGACCAAATATTAACTGAGCCGTCAACAGGGGATGAATTTCTGATGAATTGATAAATCACCGGAATAAATTATCATATTACTTGTACTAATTACCCCATTTTAAGATGCTTCACAGTTGTCGAACAGAATACAATGTATTTTGTGAGAAAGATGATTACTTTATTGTGACGACCCATGTTGGTATACTGTATAATTATGCATGCCTGAATAAACATTGCCTTCATCTTTGTTTTATAGTACTGGCGATAAATGGCGTAGGAGGAGAAAAATGCTCACCCCAGCATTTCACTTTTCCATTTTGACGGAATTTCTGGAGGTCATGAATGAACAAACCAATATTTTGCTTGAAAAGCTGGAGGCGAAAGCTGGAAAGGGAGTCTTTAACTGTTTCAATAAAATCACACTCTGTGCCTTGGACATCATCTGTGGTCAGTATTCAGCAACAATTAATAATAATCCTTGCGTTTAGTGTAGATCCTTATCATGGCAGAAGGACATCTCAAAGCAATTCACATGAATTACTGTGAAATGGAGTGACTGTATTTATAGGCAAATGCAGCAGCACAATTGCGCACAACAATGTCCCACAAAAAACTATGAAATGAGTGACCAATTTTATTTGGGAGATTGTTGGCCAGGACACCAAGAAAAACTCACTTCTCTTTTTCTGCCTTCCCCACTTCCGCAACATCGCCCAGCTCCATCACTATCTCAAACTGCAGGCCGCCAAGACCTTCATACACACATTCATAACATACAGGCTCAACTATGCAAACTCCCTGCTTGTCAGCCTCCCCAACTCCTCCCTCCATAGGCTGCAGATCATCCAGAACACTGCAGCCCTTGTCCTCTCCTGCACCAGGCTCTGTGACCCATTTTCGCCTGACTCCATTAGCTTCCCATCACACAGAGGATACAGTTCAAGATCCTGGTCCTCACCTTCAAAGCCCTCTATGGCCTTGCTCCCCCCTACCTCTGCAGGTTTCTAATCCCCGACCAATCTGCCTACTCCTTCCGCTCAATGTCCCCTCTGCCTCCACCATCTGGAACTCCATCCCGCAGTCCCACCGCCTCGCTCCCTCCCATGCCTCCTTCAAGACCCATCTCAAGACTCTCCTCTTCAACCATGCCTTTGGTCACCCTCCTTCCACTCCCTGCACTCCCAATCCTGACCCCTAGCTCGGGTCCGAAACATTGATTGACCTGCGCCTTGGGACGTCCTCCCAACGTGAAAGGAGCTATACAAATGTAATGTTATTGTTGTTGGCCAGGACGCCAAGAGAAAACCCCTTCTCTTTTTCGAATAGAGCAATGGGAACTTTAACTTTAAAGATGGTTTAATGTCTCATCTGAGATGTCTAGAAGACGTGAAAAGCGCTATATCAAATACAAGGATTATTATCTAAAGGACGGCACCTCTGAAATTGCAGCAAACCCCTAGTCCCGTATTGGAGTGTCTGGAGTAAATGACTGGAGTTTGAAGGTACAATCTGGGCTGAAACTCTAATTCAGCGCTGAAAGAGTGCTGCATTGTTTGAGGTGCCATTCTTTGGGTGTCCCTCAGGACATTAGATAACGTGACTAAAGACCACCCCCACTTGGGCTGTGGTGGACTTCCCACAGAGCAGCAAAGCCTCCCTCTCCCACAGGCTCCACAAAATCCTCAAGCACTTTTCTCAAATAGAAATAATGGATTTGACAGACTGAGGGAATTGTCCTGTTGACTTTTCAGTCTTTCAACATCACAGATTATTTGCTAAATGATTAGAGAGGTCTCTTCCGTTCCTGAGCTGGTGAGTAGGGATTTGGTCTTTTCATACAAGGTCTTTATTTTGTGTGGTTTGTTTCAGAAACTGCCATGGGCAAGAAAATCCATGCTCAGGAAAACAGTGAATCTGAATACATTCAGGCAATCTACAGGTAAATGTATTGTCTTCCTTATATTTATATAAGAATCATTGCTTTATTGCACACTGTGTAACCCAGAGAAGGGTGTAATACAATACAATACAGTAATACAATTGAAATGTTTATAGCATCTTTTATGTCGGGAGGATGTCTCAAAGTGCTTTACACAGCTGGCTGGGCACCTGAGCCAGAGTGGGGGGAGCAGAAAGGGGTTGTGGGAAGATGATTCAATGAGCCTTCAAAGAGATAAGCCATGAAGCAGACTTTGAAAATGGGAAAGGAAGGGAGTAAATTAGTGGGACTCTGGGATGGAATTCCAGAGATTGGGGTCAGAATGGCTGAAAGCTCGCCACTGATGATGGGACAGTTAGGTAGGAGGAATGAAGCAGCGGGTTGGTATGCTAGTTAAGGACTTTATTTTCTATCCAATGGCAATACTTAATTCACACTTGGTAACAGTTTGCCTGAGCCAAGTGGACCCTTGTTAAAATCTTTGGGAAAATAATTCATGCTGCATAATATGTGTGATCAAACAAGCAGCCTGATCATAAGTGCTACATTGGTTTTATTGAAGGTTAATTGACTGAAGTGAGTACCACAAGACTCTTGTGCTTTGTTTAAAAGTAAGTTGCTTAGTGAAATTGCATGCATAACTCTTAGACTAGATTGATTAAAGTATGCCATTGGATGCTTGTTTTTCTCAAAACCAGAAAGCCTTTAATTTTATATTTTATGAAAGCTTTCTTTTACATTATGACATTTATCAAGCTAATATTGGAGAACCCACACCAATATGAGATACAGAAAAAGCATTGTGCAATGTGGGAGAGAACAAAACAGTAAGTGATGAATGAGGTGCAGATGGAGAAGTTGTGTAAAAACGCTGAGGAATATAATTTAAGAGAAGGGTTAAGGAGAGTGAGAAACAACAAGAAAAATTGGCAGAAAAGAAAATAAAGTATTTCAAATGTACACAATACTGATCAGAATGATATGACATTGACCAGTCAGTGAGAGGACAACATACCATACCAGAAAAGCTAGCTGAAATGTGCCCTGAAACGTTGTGATGTTTCCAACTTTAGTCACTTGGTGGTGCTGTAGCAACCAGCAGTGTTCAGAGCGCCACATGGTGGTGCAATATCCCTGATATTGCTGTATCTCATTGTCACTAGCCCTGATGCTTACTTAGCAGCAACAATCATCAGGTGGAAGCAATAACACTTTTTTTTAAGGAAAATTCCTTCTTCCTTTCGTCCATGCTCCAAAATTGCTGCCCTTCTTCATTCTATCTTTCCCCGGCATTCTCTTCCGCATACAATCTGGAGTCATTTAAAACCAAGATTGGTGTCACTTAAACTGTAACATCTTAATTTACCTACACCTTTTTTCAATCTTGGTGAGGTTATTTTTTTTAAACCCTAATTTCTGTTTGTAACAATTATACATTAGGGGGAAACACTGACTTCTGCAGACCTGTCTAACAGCTCCTTCAAATTTGCCGATCTATCATTTCTAAGATATGGGGGAATGTCGTTGTGCTTTGACTATGACTCCAGGCAAAGATCACTCTGTTTTTAAAAAGTAGTAAACAATTGATAATATGAACCTTCTGGGGAATGTAATTAGACATCCTATTATATGAAGCTAATTTTTTTTCTTCATCTAGGATGAGTGATTTAATTCAACGCAGACAAAAGATGCCCTGGTTTTGGCTGGATTTTGTGTACAATACATTTGGAGAAGGAAAGGAGCATAACCATAATCTGAGAATCCTGCATTCCTTCACAGAAAAGGTTGGAACCACCGCTTAAACTTTCATTTATTTTCTTCCTTTGCTCATAACAGAATCAATAGAGTTAGTTTAGCGATCCAGTTGACAATTAGTGCACTGAATAGACGTGGAGATGCAGTTCCTGGAACCCATTCGCACACCATTTTCAATTCTGAAATCTATGAACATAGGCACTGCCTCTCTGTCTCTCAGAAGTTCAAGTTTTAAAAAAAGCTGAGAAAGTTGAGTCCTGAGTTTCTGCTAAATCTTTGATTCTCATTGTTAGGTGATCGCTGAGAGGGTTCGTGAAATGGAGACTCATGTGGAATCCAACCATTCGGGTTTCGATTTAGACTCCAATTCAAAGAGCAAAAAGAAGCGTAAGGCCTTTCTTGACTTGATTCTCAGTGTGACTGACGAAAATGGGAAGAAGCTGAGCCATCAGGATATCAGGGAAGAAGTGGACACAATTATGTTTGAGGTAACATATCCTCTTGTTCAAAGAAATGCCATGCTTTCTGTTTGATCAGACACTCTTCAAAGTTAGCTCTTAGTACCTTTAGTTCTATACTTTCTCACATCTTGGAAGCTGCTGTTAACTCTCACAGTATCCAATACCTTAAAAGTTATGGCCTAATCCCTTATCTCCATATAGTTATACACTGCTAAAACTTGAACAATGATGGGATTCATTTGTCTTTATCTTGGAGATCCTTCCTCGAGGCTTAGTCTGTTCCTTTTCACTATCTATATGCTCCTACAGGGTGATACCATCCCCAGGTATGGGGTCTATTTCTACATATATGCATTTGATTCCCAAATCTATATCTCTGCCTCTACTGTTGATTCCAGGACCCAATACTGTCTGACTGTCAGACATTAAGTCCTGGATGAGCTCTAATTTTCTTCAATTGAATCTAGACAAGACAGAGCCTCTCCTCCTCAACTCCATTTAGCAGCATCCCACTTTAGGCGCTGACTGCATCGGTCTGTGTTAATGTTTACTCCATCCCACGGAACCGGTGCATAACCTTGTTGTCATGTTTGGGCCCAACTGTTCTTCCAGCTTGGGCTCTCACTGCTCTCATCCAAGGTTTCATGACATCCAGGTACAATTATTCCAACACCTTTCTCGTTGGACTCCCCAACTCCTTCCTACACAAGCTAAAGACAATGCAGAACCCAGCAGTCCATGTCCTCTCCCACAATGGGCTCTGCTCTGCTCCACTGGCTTCCCATCCCCCAGCAGATCAAACTCCAGATCTGAATCCTCAAGTTCAAATCCCTGCATTGCCTCACCACACCTTGCCTCATGATCCCAAATGTTGGCGAAGGACATGTTGTGGCCAGCATTTTTTGACCTTTGTCTCAATTTTCAAACCTTTTCTGACTTGAGCAACAAATCAAATGCAAAACATCAGTTGAGATAGAATGTTTGGTTTGTGAATGGCACATTTTCAGCCCTCTGATAGTTGTTCTACATGTGAGTTGAGACATCATCTTGCACAGTGCTTATGGCAACCACCCCTACTGTGTATTTGTTATGCTGGTAGTTCTAAATTAATAATACTCTGGCAGAAGATTTATATGTTCATACAATTGGTTTTTTTTCTCTTTTTGTTCAGGGTCATGATACAACAGCTGCTGCCTTAAACTGGACTCTCCACCTCTTAGGATCTCATCCTAATGTTCTGAAGAAGGTACACAAAGAGCTGGATGATGTATTTGGTAAGGTCAGACTCACTGGGGTGATTACTATTTATGGACTTTAGAGTACAAATTTCAGTCAGTCTTATGTGTAGCACCTTTGCCGAAATGTGACTATAATAATGAAATCCTATTAGTGCCCAATGTAAGTTTGTTCTTTTCCTAATATTATTTACCCTGGGGATGTGAGTTAGCAATGAATTTAGAAATCAGAAAAGAGTGCAATATTCTCATATTTTGATTCCCTTGTTTCATTGAGCAAATAATTCTTTCAGATAAACCCACCAATACAGTACTTTGTTTGGATTCATTTTGCAATTGTGTTTGATTTAATTAAGCTTTTTCATCTAAATAATATACATTAGTAATACATTTCAGTAAAAGCTTAGATTTAAGTGTAATAAACAGCTTGTACATGTTTTTATCAAATGTCTTTGTAAGATTGATTTGTCCTATAATTTACATCATAGTAATTTAGATTTGATTGTGTTCTCCATCAGGTAATTCTGATCGTGCTGTTACAATGGAGGATCTAAAAAATCTACACTTTCTTCAGTGTGTTATCAAGGAATCTCTGCGCCTGTTCCCCTCTGTCCCATTTTTTGCGCGTACTCTATGTGAGGATTGCTATATCAGTAAGTTTCTTTGTTTGTTTGATCACATGTGGAAAGCACTGGCCAAGCTTGAGAATTTGGGGTATTAGGGAGGGGGTTTGGGAGATTATCAAATGCAACGGTCAAAGAGACAAGGGATGTGAGAGTTTTGAAAACTGAGAGAAGGCACAAAGCAAAGGGATTTTAATAATACTTTCAACAAAACAACAAATTACATTTGTATAGTGCCTTTCACTTCAGGAGGATGTCTCAAATTGCTCCACAACATGTTACTATAAATTATCAGGCTGTGTCAGTTGTGTCAGCCTGGCTCAGTTGGTGGCACTTCTGTATGAGTCAGAAGATTGTAGATTCAAGCTCCTCGTTGAAACTTTGAACTAATATTGTCTAATTTTACCCTATATTCTCATGCTGGGGGTGTGCTACATCGCTGGAGGTGCCATTGGTTCAATTAGATGTTTGTTTTATCTGGGGGATTTGTTGACCAGTACACCGGGAGAAACTCGCTTCTCTTTTTGAATAGTATCATGGGATCTTTAATGTCCATCTGAACAGGCAGACATTAAAGTTTAACATCTCATCCACCTCCAACATTGCAGCACACTCATGCATTGTATTGGAGTGTCAGCTTATACTACATGAATTCCAAATTCTGTATGAAGTTAAGATATTTTCAACAGGACTCCTGTTGCTAACCGTGTTGTAGTGGTCTGTATAAAGTGATTATAAAAATACAGTCACTACAACAACAACAAATTACATTTGTATAAAGCTTTTCACGTCAGGAAAATGTCCCAAGGCGCTTTACAATAAGCCTTGTGAAACGATTTGAGACTTCCTCCCAACAAAAAGGTGCTATATCAAATGCAAGGATTATTGTTATTATAATTTCTAATTTTATAAGTTATTAAAGGCATGCTATAATTTTTAGTTTCTTTATAATTTTCTTCCACAAGCTGATGTCATCAATAATGCATTGTTTAACACACTACTTTTACCTTACAGGAGGCTTTAAGGTTCCCAAAGGAGTCAATGCTATTATTGTTCCTTATGTCCTACACCGAGATCCTACATATTTTCCAGAACCAGAGGAATTCAAGCCTGAGCGATTTTTACTTGAGAATTCAAGTAAACTAAATCCATATGCATTTATTCCATTTTCTGCTGGCATTCGAAACTGCATAGGTATGTACTGCATTCAATATAGATAACACAACCAGTGCTGCACAGCGCATGTAATTTGCATTTTTTCAGTGATTTATCTTGAAATCTCAGCTCTATGGCTCAGTGATAATCAAGTAAGCAATTTAAATGTTAAGCATCCATCAGATAAGACTTTTATCTTGTAAAAATATTTCTGTTGTCAAAGTTCTTGAGCAAATAATGCAAACGTATTAAATGTTGCAAAGAATATGTGAGGGAAAATTCCACTTGGATCTAGATTTACTCTGTTTATGTAGCATTTTCGAGTGTCCACAATGTTGCAAATTCTTAAATATGACCGTAATTTTGAAATCTGTTTCTTTTAAGTCTTTTAAGTTAAGATTGATTACAACAACTTGCCAAATTCTGGACACTTTAAAATGTTACTTAAATAGTGTAAATCTAGACCCAGGTCGAATTTTAGCCCCCATTAGCTTTTAAAAATTCCTTACACGGATATCCTCTTTTAAGTATTTTCCACTCTTTTTAAAGCGGTCAAAATGATTATAAAAAGAAAAGATAATTATCAAGAATTGTATGTGTGGTACTTGGTGAACTACAGAGACCACAAATGTTCCAGGTTCAATCCCTGGTTTGTGCTGATCTCAGCTGTCGGAGTGGAGAGATGTAAAATTGATCTCTAATGCCACTGATCTTGGAAAGGAAAAAAATACAGCCAGAGTTCCAGTATCCTAGGCCTATTACACTCCCATAGTTTAGGGGGGAAAAAAGGTCCTAAAAAAAAGTAACAGCAGAAAAACGGCTTTCAAATTCAAACTGAATTTAATAATTTTCCACAATGCTGCACAATCTTGAATCATAAGATAATCATCTTAAGCTTACTACCATGAAGTATTTTGCCCACTGCAAGGTTTTAAATAATAATAATAATAATAATAATCCTTGCACTTGATATAGTATGTCTTTATGCCCACTTTATCTAGAAATTCTTCATCATGACAGTGGGAGAAACTCTTTTCCCTTTTTCACATAAGGTCCGTGACACAAGGTTGGTTGGATAAAGAAGGCCGATCTCAGAACATCCACCCTACTCTCCTCCTATCACACTGTCAAGCTATTTTTTAAATGAGTCCAGTGTCCTGGCCTTAACCATCCTTCCTGGCAGCTTGTTCCAATCATTAATTATTCTCTGACAAGTAATTAATCATTAATTAATGAAAAACTTCCTGGTGCCTGTCTTGAAATTTCCTTTTGCAACTCTAAACCCATGTTCTCTTGTTCTACTGTCTTGGTGCACCTAAAGTATTGTTCTCTGAGATGCTCCCCCTCGTGAAGGGTGCTATATAAATGCAAGTTATTCATATCTTGAAATAATAAGTCTATTTAACTTTCACTAAATGAAGGTCAACGGTTTGCGATAATGGAGGAGAAGGTAATCTTATCCACTATTCTCCGTCGATTTCATGTGGAGGCGAAGCAGTGCCGAGAGGACTTAGTGCTTATGGGAGAACTCATCCTGCGACCACAAAATGGCATCTGGATAGAACTTCACAGAAGAAAATAAACCCTTGATTGGGAGAAGACTTGGCCAGGTTCTATATGTATTTTACCAATCGTGCTGTTGAAATGATGCAGCAAACATCTAAGAAGTTTTTCATCACATCCTGATATATGATTTTGTGCTGTAGCTTTTTTATGATTGCTAAATGTCATTACAATTTTAATTACTGTGAGCTGTTAACCAATCTTATATTTTTCAACTACATTTTCTTCAGTATTTCTGAACATTACGTTTATCAGCCGCTAATCAATGGTTTGGTGATTGGCTACTCACACAGTTTTAGTTTGGAGTTGCTATTGTGTGGGCAATCATTAGTAGAAAAAGTTTAATTAAACCAAAACACAGCAATGTTCCAATTCTGTTTTGCCATCAAGCGTTTTCTATGCTGGACACAAGCTCCAATATTTGATGCTTTTGTAGTTTGAAAGCAATTGCAATCAAATCAAGTATTTGTTTGAGAATAGAAATGAAAAATGTGCATTAGTTACATTGGGGGCAACTCATACAAATTATGCATTTGAATCAGATTTAGGTCATTGAGTTATGCTTGTAACAAATAGAACACAGTTTGTCATGTAAATGTTCATGAAGACCCTTCAACAGAGAACTTAAATTGGCCTGTTTTAGGAATGAAGGCATACATTCACTCAAATAACCTTTTTACCTTTGAGATTTAGGCTCAAATTGAGCTCATTCTGGTTGGGATAGAAAGACTCCTGTTGTCTGTGAGGTTCCTAATTGAAATGGGATTTAACAATGTAATTTCTGTTCTGTTGACAAAGGGCTGACTGCATACTGATTTACCAATTTTGATTTTGAGAGGGCATAAGGGCAGCTGTGTCACAAATGGAAAAAGTCATACTGATGCAAAATGGATTGTATTCTGGATTGGAATGGAAGCACATTATGAGGAACTTTACTCTGCTTGGGTTTACACTTTACTTCATCTGGAAATGGTTGATACTGATCCTTGGTGCCCAGAAGGCAGAAACACGTTTTATGCAACAACCCATCTCTAGAAGAAGTTGATGCTTATTGTATCTGTCTATATAAATGTAATGTTTACAGTGTCTGAAAACAAAGACCATTATCAGGTAATAAAATGCAAGTAATATAGTACTTTTATCATGTCATTGAAACATCACAAAATATCTCAGAAAATTTATTGTAAAATGCAATGACTACATTTTATAGGTGACAGTAACAACCAATCTGCATCCAGCAATGGCATACAAATAAGCATGAAATAAATTATCAATTTTATTTAGGGGCTTGTCGGCCACAAAACTGGGAGGGATGCCTTTCTATTTAATTAGTGCCATAAAATCTTGAACATCCGTGTCAGCCTGCCCTAGTTAGACTGTGTGTTTAAACTCCAATAATTTAATAATAATAAATAATCCTTGCATTCGATATAGCGCATTATCACTTCTTCGAGACGTTCACAAAGCGCTTCATAGAATATACTGTCAAGTCAATTGACTATAATATGTGGGTGAAACACGGCAGCCAATTGCGCACAGCAGTGTCCCACAAACAGTCGTGGATTGAAAATGACCAATTTATTATTGTTTGCTTTTAAACGGATTATTACCCCTGGAAAAATGATCCGCCCATTGACTAACAACCAGAATCCTACTTCTGCTGGGTAAACAGGAGTGTGGAGTAAGGAAACTTACCCAACGTTTTGCCCTGACCAGGAATCAAACCCAGGTCCTCTCACTTGCAAGGCATGTGCTCTAACCATTAAGTTACAGAACTCCACGGGACTCCATTTACAGGTCCTGCCTTGCCCTGATTTCAGCCACATTCAGATTCGAATGTGGCAACTTATCAAAGCACTTCTGGAAAATCATATACACCATACCCATTTTTTCCTTATCTACTTTACTCATTCAATAAATGGATTGATAAAGCCATCCCTTCATGAACCCTATGAGGCTTCTTTTAATGATACTCTCCTCGATATGTTTAGTTATATCAGACTTATTAGAGAATTCAATAGCTTTCCCATCCACCCCAGGAAAACGAAATCCAGGTGTCATAGGTCATTGGCTGTTAAAATATCATAAGCCATATATTATTTGCTTTTGAAAAACTACAAATGATATAATATTTGCTTTGAGAACAATTTGTCTATTAAATTATTCTTGTTGAGTTAATCAATACTTCATATATTTCATATAACGATGCATCTATGTGTATTCAGGCATACCCACTTGGGCTCCTGCATTTTTTTAATTATTAAAATTATTCTTTAAAATTAACTTTGACTGTAGAAGAAAAGAATGGATTCATTTTAATCACATTTTGTAATAGTAAAGCTATAAAACTTGCATGCTATCTCTGAAATGGTGTAGCACACTGGACCAAAGATTAGGGCATTGCTTAAATGCAGGAATAATAAATAATGCAATTTTGACAAACGCTTCATAACATTGAAAAAAAAATCCTTGGTTGAAGAAACTTTTCATACGAAAGCTTTGTGTTTCAAAAAGTAATGACTTTCAAATTTCAAAATGAATACTGTACTCCATAAGCAAGAGTGAGGTGTCACTGCAAGACCTGCTTATAAGGGTGGTTGGTACGAGCTAATTTGAGTGTGATAGAGAGGTTGGAATCAATCATAATCTAGGACTGTCCACACCTTTGATTGAGATCTGAAATAACATTTTGCTTCACAATGTCTATTTCTAAAACTCAACACATGAAATATTTTCAGTTCAGTACACATTACTAATCTAATGCATTCCAATCATCCCTGGGAACATCTCATATTTTATCCAATACAGTTTATGCTGGATAAAATGTTAGCATGAATGATTTCTAAGTACAAATACTCTAAGGATGGGTTATTCAAGAAGCTGAGAGAATCAGTTGAATACAACAAGCTGATTTATTTGTAGACACAGAATTGAAAAAAACTGAAAAAAAACCAATATAACAATTGACTCCTGCCTTTTGCAAACAGTCTCTCAATTTTCAAATATGATCTATATAGAATCAGGAGGCCGTCTCAAAACACTTGACACTGTGGGATGGGCACCTGGGTTGGGGGTGGGAGCCGAAGTGGGTGGGAAGGTGAAGGATGACCAAAGCATGGTGGAAGAGATACATCTTGAGAAGGACTTTGAACGAGCGAGAAGGAAGTAGAGGAAGGAAGTCCATTTGGGATGGAGTTTCAGAGAGTGGGAGTAGAATAATCGAAAGCCCCACCAACAATGATGGGGATGATAGGGCAGGAAGGCATGAAGCAGGGTTGCTGAGCAAACGGTGGGCCTGGGGCTGGGTCGGAGTGGTTGAAGGAGGTCGCAGAGTTAGGCTAGGGCAAGGGCATGGAGGGATTTGATCATGAGATCTAAGATTTTGAACTTGAAGATGAAAACAAAATAAACATTGAAATCTACAGCCTGTTGGTTGTGTGAAGAGCTTTAAGACATCCTCCCAATATGAAAGTTGCTAAATAAATTTAAATTGATGTTATTATCCCCCGCCTCGCCTGCCCCACCATTGGCGGACAGGCCTTCAGCCACTCTCACCCCACCTTCTGGAACTCCATCCCGCAGTCCCTCCGCCTCGCCCCCTCCTTTACCTCCTTCAAGACCTGTCTCAAGACCCTCCTTCGATTCCCTCCACCCTCACCAATCCCGAGCTCCAGCACGGGTCTGAAACATTGATTGTCCAGAATCTTGGGACATGAAAAGCGCTATACAAATGTAATTTTCCTGTTGCTGTTGTTGTTGTTGTTGTTAGTGACCCATAGTTCTCTCGGCTCCAAAGAATTTGCAATCAACACAAGTGAACATTTCTACTTTACCATCATCGTGTTCTTGCACTTTGTATCTCTTGCTGGAATATGAAAATCTTTTCATATGAAGCCAAAAGGATACAAAGCCTACATTTTACAAAATAAGAATGGTCATTTCAGGGTGAGGGTGGTTCTCAGAACAAACTAGATACTCAGTGATGGACATCCCCTCCTGGTGTGGAGTAAAGAAATATTTATCCTGCAATATTTTTCCCAATGCTATGTCCAGTACAAATTGGCATTAAGCTGCAAAAAAAAAGATTTTCTTGATTAGGTGTGACAATCAGGACAAAGGTGTGATGTATTCAGGACATGTGAAATCTTTTTTTTTGGTCAGCCATGTGTCTGGCACATGGGGAAACCCATCACTATGCTTAAGAGTATCCAAAGCAAGATGAGATTTCCATGCATCGCACCTACACATGGAAATCCCAGAGATACATTGTTGGAATGGAATGTGCACTCTTTCTCTGGAGGGACACATCTTGCTTACCTAATTCCGGAAAGTAATAAGGGTTGGCAAGAGCCAAGGCTTGGGGACCCAGAGTGTGCACTGAGGTACTGCTGGGATCTGACCAGCTAAAACTGCATAGCTTGCCAATGATATTGCTGTCTGGCAAGCTTTCTCGCTGCTTGTCCAGCTCGGACTACACTACCCTTTTGAGCTTTGGCTTGCAGGATTAACAGGAGCTGAGCGGGATGACTGTTTTCACCTTCTAGGTCCTGTCGATGAGCCAGACTGGTTGTGCTGTCATCCACAGTGCCCTGGAGTAAGCGCTTTGGGATGCTACCCCCATGTGAAGAGTGCTATATAAATGCAAGTTGTTGCTGTTGAATATTGTGGACCCACCTGGCTCAGGAGTCGGACTACCAAGGCTGACACAGAAAGCTGGCTCGATTCTAACATTGCCTTGTCAGGCATGTCATCTTGGAGTCAATTCAGCTCCAAGGAGACCCCGCTTATCTCCCCTCCAAGGAGGATAGCCATTAAAATGTTGTAAAGACAAAATATTTAACATTATTTACTTTCCTGATTTGGAATTTCTTTCCTCTGTAGTACAGTTGTTCATCAGCCAAGGGGCAGCATCAGACTGCAATTTGATGATTCATATTAAATCAGTAAAGGTCTCATTTTCCATTTCGTTATCACAATGATCCAAAAGAAATTTGTTTTCTACTCCACAGTGGCACCACTTATACAATTAATTTGCATTCCACTCAATTATAAGTCTATTTAATTTAAACAAACATTCATAATTGCCTGTGAAATATTGCTGAAGTGTTGAGAATATATACTCAAGACAAGTATGTTGAGGATTTCAGTACACTACATAAGGTGAATATTACAAGTACAACAACTTGTATTGATATAGCAACCTTCACGCGGGGCAGCTTGTCTAAATATTAGGATTTTTTTTTACCCAGTTAGTATTTCGTACATTTTGTTATTATTTTGCCATGTATAGGCTACATGTTGAATATTTACCGCATCTGCTCTTGATCACCTGCTATCACTTGTTATGACACTTTGGATGGAAACATCACAGTGGCATCTAAATGACCTGCTGTTGAAATCTGCGTCATTTTTGCACAGTGGCAAGTGCGATTTCATTATACTGTTCAATTTCCCATCTGCTATCTCACAAGAAGTCTGATGGACACTATTAGCTCAGTCAGAGGCCTGATTAATAATCCAATCTCAACAATGATTTTTTCCCAAACCTTTTTGAATTTGTGTAGCAACTCTTGCTGTTTTTCTGTATTTGTCAGCATCAGTTTGACATGGATAGTATCCCACATTTTAATCAGGCCAATCCAGATTGGATTCTGAATTGTAACCCTGCCAATCTGGAATGTGTTTGAAGTTTCTGGCATACCATTCCCTGATGCCCTAACCCTAGTATATCACCATGCAAACTTCCTTGTCCATCTGTTGTTGGATGGATCCATGGGGGTGATGTAAAAAGTAAGTCTCTGTAATATTGCACAAGTCGTTCTATGTAATACTGATAAAATGCTATTCTGTGTGTTCTACTGCCAGGATAATAAAGTTTTCAGTTTTGAAAGATCAAACGTTCCCTATACGTTCAATTCCTCAATTTGCTGCCTGAGAATCCTCTGGTTCCTCCTTAAAGTTGTATCCTCCATCTACAATGTGTGCAACAATATTGTTGAAATAATTCCTCACTTGACAACAGCTTATTAGCTTAGTGATAATTTTCGAACTTTCTGTTGCATCTTATCTAACTGTAAGTGCCAAAAGTACATGCAATAATATACATTTATATAGAACCTTTAACATTAAGAGGATGCTCAAAGTGCTTTATAGCTGCCAAAGTGGGGGAGGGGGAGGAAATGAAGAGGGTGGGTACGGGGGGAAGATGATCAAATGGGTGGTCATAGAGGTAAGTTTTGAAGCAGGCTTTGAAAGTGTGGAGGGAATAGTTGAGTCAGAGGGCCTTTTGGGTGGAGTTCCAGAGAGAAAAGGGTAGAAAGGCTAAAAGCTTGCCTACTGATGGTGGGGTGGATAGGGCAGGGTAGATGAATCAGGAAACNAAAAATCAGATGGTAGTACAGCATGACTGGGTAGCAACATCCCCTTTCTTATAATAATAATCCTTGCATTGTGTGCATGAAATTCAGCAGCCAATTTGTGCAGGGCAATGCTGAACTACTGAGATTTCCACTTCCACCATTTTTCCACCTTTCCATTTGTCTGACATGGAATGGGCACTCTCTCCCCAGAGGTTTGCATCCTGCTTACCCCCTAATCCTGAAGATGTTGCAAAAATCAAGTCTTGGGGAACCAAGAGTTCACATTTGGGTACTGCTGAAGCTTTTAGTTTCATTGAACATATGCAACTTGCATTTACAAGTAATTGCAAGCTTCCTGCTGCTTGTCCACTTCAATGACACAACCCACTGGGGCTTTGGCGTGCAGGGCACTAAGTGGGAAGAATCCCAAGTTTCAATGACTGGTCTGCATCTCCAAGATCTGTTAGCTGGCTGATCTATCATCAAGAAAGCCTTGGAGTATTGTGGACCTGCCTGGCTCAGATAATGGACTACTGAGACCACTATAAGTAATATGTGCAACAAGGGGTGAAAAATTGATGTGACACTGTTGGGATAATGTTGCGTGCAAATTGGCTGTCCCGTCACTACATTTTTCAATCCTAGCAGTGTTTGTAAATAGGATTTTAGCAAATGATTCTGTTGATTGACTGGGCTTGTTCTGGTTGACAATTCAAAAAGATTTTCACCAATCTTTCTCCTCAAATGCTTTCACAGAATAGTCAAGCCTCAGGATGTCAGTTTAAGATGCAGTCATCTTATTGTAGCACTGTGGTAAACTCAAAACATTTCAAACTGTTTCAGAAAAAGTTCTGTGAAGAATTGCCCAAAATAGCAGATTTTTTTTTTTTTAAATCTCCACCATCTGCTTCACAAATCCTGCATGAAATAACAATTTACAATGTTTTAATTCTACTGCAATGGGATGACTGCAACTGAAAGTAACCCGCTTTGACTAACATATACGTTTTCACGTAGAGGGTTTTTAGACTATCAAATAATTTCTCCCAGGGTGCTGGCCAATAATGCCCCAAATAAAATCGATCATTCATTTCACAGCTGTTTGTGGGACACCCCTGTGAGCAAATTAGCTGCCGTGTTTGCCTACAAATACACAATCCCGCCACTTCAAAGTAAATCCTGCAAAGCGCTTTGAGATATCCTCCCATTGTGATACTATACCAAATGCAATGATTATTATAGAATTAAGTGTTTTGCCACAAGTGGCTACTAAGGTTCAGGATACAATACCATTTAAAATAGAAAGCCAAATTGGTGATGTTCCTTAACATGATTCCTTAATAAGTAGTGGTGCTTCTTCTGATAACTTGAAGTAAGATAATGCCAACCCACAGGAATTTTGCTCCACCAAGGTCTAGGACAGACATCAGGAAGTTTTTTTTACTCAAAGGGAAGAGATTTGGAGTCCTGCAGCTCAGTGGTTAGAGCACTCGCTTTGCCAGCAAGAGACCTGAGTTCAATTCCAGGCAGGGCGAAACCTTGAGCAAGTTTCCTTACTCCACACGCCTAATAATAATCCCTCCAAAACCAAAAATCAAAAATAAATTGGTCATTTTCATTCTACAACTGTTTGTGGGACATTGCTGTGCGCAATTGGCTGCCGCGTTCGCCCACAAATATACAGTCAATTCACTTTACGATGTGTTCTGTGAAGCGCTTTGGAACATCCTCCCAACGTGAAAAGCGCTATATCAAATGCAAGGATTATTATGATTATTATTATTATTGTTGTTGTTGCATCCAAGTATATGTCTATCTCTCTTTGGAACATCCCTATTGATTCTGCCTATACAACTTTGTGGGCTAGAGCATTACACATCTTCACAAGCCTCTGTGAGAAGAAATGCTTTCTGATTAGTTTTAACAATCTTTATCCCGTATTTAATTCCTCTACTATTTATCTAACCTGTCAATTATTCATTATTTCATTATTTTAAATATTAGTTAATCCTCCAGTCATTGGAGAATATGTCCTTCAGATGAGACTTTGAAACGAGGTCCCCTCTACCTGTTCAGGTGGACATTAAAGATCCCATGACACTATTCAAAAAGAGAAGAGAGTTTCTCTCTTTGTATCCTGGCCAACAATCCCCCCAAATAAAATCGGTCACTCACTCCATGGTTGGTTGCGGGACATTGCAACATTTCACTCACAGTCACTCCTTTGAGACGTCTGGACGATGTGCAAGGCGCTATATCAAGTGCAAGGATTATTTATTAGTATTTATTATAATACTTTAATCTCATTTCACAAAGATTGTGAAGGTAACAGTGAGAATCACCCCCCTATTTATTTTTAATTTCTTCCTTTCATTCAGTTTCCTTTCATACACGTATTCCCTTGGGACTTATATTTTTGTTATTCTTTTTCAGTCTTACCATTTTATTTTTAAATTATTCTTTATCATGGTGTCTACATTTTGCTGAAGCTTATGAATTTTAATACTTTATATTCTTCTTTGAAAAATGAATTTGAATAATTAGCCATTTGCATTTTATTTTCCACTTTTATGATTATGGTTTGGTTTCTGTTGTGTATGTTAATTCTTTGTCTTATCTTTCAATTTGCATATCTCATCTCTAGATTCATAGAGAGATAAAAATGACAACTGACAATCTAGAGTATGTGTTCTCATGTGGAGCTTGACCCCTTGACTTTCAGTCTATCAAGTCTGAACTAATGCCAGCTAATCCACTGGAGGTGATACTCTAATTCCAGTTCCCTCTGTTTTTTCCCATACCCTTCTGTATTATTTAAAGTTGTTTATCTAATTCTGGTTCTAACTTACAATAATTCTAAATTTGGTACAGAATTTCATGATAAGAAATCCCTTTTGGAATTCCTATATCCAGTTTCAGGGATCTGCCCATCAAACCATCAAGCTATTTTTTAAATGAGTCCAGTGAACTGGCCTCAACCATCCTTCCTGGCAATCTATTTCAGTCGAGTAAAGAAAGAGACCCCATTTGGCCAATTTACCTGCTAATATTCATTGCTCAATTCTTACAGGAAGACTAAACACTTTGACAACATACTGCTGGAAGGTAATTATCCTTTGTGATACAGTAAGACAATACCTTGGAGGGTTTCTATCCCTCACGGAACAGTAAAACAATATGCAGGAGGGTCTTTATTTCTTGTGGACAGTACTGGAGTGCCTCTGTTCCTTGTGGACAATATAGTTGAAGTTCTGCATTCAACAATTTCACAATCCTCTGTGTGAAGATGTGCTTTGAATGAAACTATTGCAATAGAAATGAAATAATGGCGCCAATGGCAATTTGTGGGAAAAAGCTGAGTGATTAGCCATTGTGGTGCCATAGTCAAAGTAAAGGAAAGGATACAAAGCAAGAAATGAAAGCTCCAGTCTGATAAATACCTTTTAGGCAGAGACGTCTGCAGGTAACAATGGGTTTGGTGGTGTTGTTTCATGACTGGAATAACCAAAAGCAGTGAAGTTATAAACTGAACTGGACTGAAACTTTGCAACATCCCCAAAGTGCATTGACCGAAGAATCCAAAGGAGTTAAAGTCAAACCTTGGGTTCATTTTTGACAATATTCATGTTGTGGATATTGTAAAAGAGAATAAGATCAGAGCAATCAACAATAAAGGTTTACTGCTGGAATTTCGCAGAAATGTATTAATCATAAGTATAATAACCTTTTCATTTGATATAATGCCTTCTATATCAGGAGGATTTACTCTAAAATGTTTATATTTGTGGATTCCTGTAGCTCAGTGGTTAGAGCACTCGCTTTGCAAGCGAGAGACCTGAGTTCAATTCCAGGCAGGGCGAAACCTTGGGCAAGTTTCCTTAATAATAATAATCCTTGCATTTAATATAGCGCTTTTCACGTCGGGAGGACGTCCCAAAGCGCTTCACAGAACACACTGTAAAGTGAATTGACTGTATATTTGTGGGCGAACGCACACTTCACACACT